>NC_029780.3:98117925-98171549 GCF_000817695.3 Arachis duranensis
AGCGTGAGAGAGAGAGAGAGAGAGAGAGAGAGTGAGGGAGGAGAAGGTCGCTTAAGAACGCTGAGCGACGTCGTATCAGAAATTTA
The DNA here is from genome assembly GCF_000817695.3 of Arachis duranensis. Classification (NCBI taxonomy): domain Eukaryota; kingdom Viridiplantae; phylum Streptophyta; class Magnoliopsida; order Fabales; family Fabaceae; genus Arachis; species Arachis duranensis. The sequence goes on from NC_029780.3 coordinate 98,118,012, forward strand.
ATAAAAAAATTAATTAAGCATGATCCGATCCGGTTTATTTAAACCAACCAGATCGAACCGGATTTAAATAATAAATACTAAACCGATTATTTAAATACACCAATCACAATGTGACACATTAGCAACTTTAAAAAAAGATGTTTTAAACATCTTTATGAGAATATCCCCCTTTCTTTTTCTCCTTTTGTTATTTTCTTTCATTGTCTCCTTACAGTTTTTAAATCACAAATTCAAATTTTTTTTCAAATTTCTTGATTTCACTTTTATTATATCATCCCAAATTCAAACTCCAAAACTCAAAAATGATGACAACAAAGATAAAACTCACTACAAAATTCTTAATGTTCTCAAATTTTTTAGTAGTTTATTATCTCTACTTTCTACCGCAACCCACCAGTCATCACTATTAAAATTGTCGTGAATAAAAAGAAAAAGTACCAAAAAATAATAAATTTTGACTGTTGAAAGAGCTGAAATTATGGGTTAAAAATTTTTCAATGATCTTTGATTATCTTTTCTATAGCAAAAATATTAAATTAATTATTTAGTTAAAAAAATCTAAAAATATATATATAAATATATACGAATAAATTATTATTGATTTGTTAGATGATTTTGATATATATACAATATTTTTATAAAAATGTTTATTATAATCACAATTATAAATTTTTTTTAAGATTAGGCATAAATATGAAAAGGAAAAAAGTCTACAAAGTCTATGGTGTACCTTATCCTTGTTAAGAACACTATAGCCATCCAATTTCCAATAATGTATTATTTGCATTATAAAAATATTTAAAATAATTATATTTTAATAAAAAAAATTTAAACTTCATAAAGTTACTTATAATCCTTTTAATTAAAATAGAGTACAACTAATATTTTTTGTAATTATTAAAAGTTTTTTTTACAAAGTTTAAAAATTTGTATTGTAACCATTTTTTATAATTATTGCAAAACTTTTTTATAAAGTTTAAATTTTTTATTTCACTCTTTATTTTATTTGCATTTGTTATTTTAGTTACACTCATTGTAAATTGTACTGGTTTATCACTTTATACGTCCAATTAAATTTTTAAGTTTTCATAATTTATCATATTACAGTCCCTACTAAATCCTTATAGGTGTCATAATTTAGTGTGTGCTTTAGATAGTTTTTTTAGAAATGAGATTTTTATAATTATTTTAATTATTTAATAAAATATATTTTTTATTATTTAATATTTTGTCTCGTATTTTTTTAGTTTTATTTAAAAAATATAAGATAAGAGACATTATTTTATTAAAAAATTTAAAAAAATTAAGAAGGTCTATTTTTCGATTTTTTATATGCTTCCTAATTAAATTGTATAATCATTTACGTAAAATGGAATAGAAAAAAAAAATTATCTAATTAGGACGATTCAGATAATATTAGGGATGTCAATATAGGACAGGAAGCAAGGAGGTATTTCCCGTCTCCACCCCCAAAATTAATCTCTGTCTTCGTTCTATTCTCCTGGGGAAATAATTGTCCTCATTCTCATTCTCCGCATTTTCTGCATTTTTCGCGAGGTCATATTCCTCATTTTTCTATGTTTAACATTCATATGAAAATTATAATAAAAAATATCAAAAAAACTAAAAAACAAACTACAAAATATTATTATAAACACACAAATATATCTTATCCAAAATTATAAGTTCAGAAATATAACATAGCAAATCATAGTCTATAAAATAAAATCTTGAACAATAAGGTTAGGACTTTTCAATGAGTGAAACTACTAAAAAAATTTTTATATTAGAAATAAAGTAAGAATTATTAAATAAGTTTAAAAATTCGGAGAATTATCGGAAATGGGGTAGGAATTTCTGCTCGGATCCCCACACCTGTCTCGGAAGAATTTCGCTCCTCATCTCCATTCCTACAAAAAAAATTTTCACCATTGGAATTTCATTTGAGGCGGTCCCAGCGGAGATTCCCACCTCCTGAAAATTTTTGACACCCTAGGTAATATTAGAGTCTATTCAATATTCATTTTATTTAGGTAATTTATCTTTTTACTATTTCTTAATAATAATAATAATAATAATAATAATAATAATAATAATAATAATAATAATAAATATATAAATAAGTAAAATTGACCAAACATACACCAAAACCGAACCACAGGCAAAGCAAATTGACTCTTCTCCCTCCTTTTTCTATCTCTCTCCTTGCGAGTTTCTCTGCTTCTTGTTTTTCTTCAAATCATTCGCAGAGAAAAAAGAGAAAAAAAAAATGGGGTTCTTCTCGTTTCTGGGTCGTGTCTTCTTCGCTTCCCTCTTCATCTTATCGGCATGGCAGATGTTAGTTCTCTCTCTCTCTCTCTCTCTCTCTCTCTTTCTCTTTCAGATCTATCAGTTTATCTTTTTTCTTTCCAATAACCCTTTTTTCAATAATAACAGTAATAATTCAGATTAATGGAAAAAGATGTATTTTTTCGGTTGTACTTTCGTTTTTTACGCATCTGGGTTGTCATCAATCACTTCTTTCATCTCACAGTTATTATTGTTTTAATCATTTTCCGTTTTATTTATTTATTTAGTTTGCAATTTTGGGACACATTTATAATAGAATAGATAGAGAAGAACAAAACCTATTTTGGCGATTGACTTGATTTGATGAATTCATGGTAAAAGCGTGTTTCTTGTTTTCTGTTTAATATGTTCGTAGCTTAGGTTAGATGAAAAATCATGCGATAGAAAGAATTATAACTCAGCTTAGGGTGCTCTGACATGATTACATAGTTTATTTATGATGTTATGTATGTTATTATTCTGCATATGAATGTTTTGAAATACAAAATAAGAGAGAGAATTCAGAATTGCCTTGCTTGCCAAAATTTAAACTGATTAACCTTTAGTTTGCTAACAATGATGATTATGCTAGCAACATTTAGTACTATTGGATTTATTTATATAATTATGTATGTTTAGGTTTAATGAATTTGATGCCACTGGTGGACCCATTGCAAAGGAGTTGATTCCGAAGCTCAATGTTTTGAGGGGAAATTTGGCGTCGAAATTGGGGGTTGCGATACCACAATTGGATGTAAGGCCACTTTTTCTGTTGAGGGGAATGGAATCCATTCTTAACTTGTACAGTTGTAGTTAGTTGTTTCCTTTCTGATTGAAGCGTAAAAAATTTCAGGTTCGCCAACTCATTGCCACTATCATTTTTCTAAAGGGGGTTGGAGGGATTCTATTTGTGTTTGGAAGCACATTTGGATCTTTTCTTCTGGTACGGCCGCAACGGCTTGATTTCTGTATTTACATTTCAAGTTCTGATCTTTGCCTTGGTCCGAAAGCATTATAATCCTGATTGAGATTGTTCGTTTCTTTGTAGCTTTCGCATTTGGCACTTACTACTCCAATTCTGTATGACTTCTATAACTACTCGCCTAAAAGGCCCGAATATAGCTTACTACTGAATGATTTCATTCAGGTTTGTGCAACTACAAACTCTTGTCACTTCATGATTTCTTGGCTCATTGTTTCTTCTTTTTATCTTCTGTGGGTGAGAATTTGACATATCATGTTCACATTTTATGGCAGAACATAGCACTCTTTGGTGCATTGCTATTCTTTATAGGGATGAAGAATTCAATTCCAAGGAGACAACTCAGGAAGAAGAACCCAAAACCCAAGACAAATTAGAAACTTAGAAAACGGAAAAATGTATGTTTCCAGAGAGAACAGGCTGTCACATTGCTGAATTGCAGCTTTTTTGGGATAGATTTCTTTATTAAAACCCTTTTTTGGATTATTAATTGTTTTGTCAGATGCCACATGATTTGATTATGAATATGCCTTAGATTTCCTTTATGACCCTATTGTACTTGGGGTGAGTTCTTGTGCTATGAGTAGATGCTAAGAAAAGTTATGGTTGGGTTTGCTTGTCAATCAAGTTTCAGAGTGCTACGTATACTTCCACCAGTTTGTTAGAAGGTTAAATTTCCAAGAGGAGTCATGATCATAGTTACATTTAAATGTTGCTCAGTTCAATTTATTTTTTATATCATATTACATTACATTTCATTACACCCTTTCCGTGTGGTCCTTTTTCGGACTCTGCATCAACGCCGGATGCTTATGCAATTGGCTGCCCTTTTACATTACATTTCAAATATGATGTGTTGTTGCATCAAGCTCTTACAATGGGGTCAAAATAGCTATTAGTAAGGGTGTAATGCATAGGTGACATGAATCAAATAAAATCAACAATTGTGTATATGTAATTCTGATTTGAGTCTCATACACCAAAGCTCAGTCTAGTTTCCACTTTCCAGCTCACTGAAGATAGGCCAGCATAAATGTGAGGCATTTTGTGGGGGTACCCAACTTTTCTACCAGTGCAGTAGTGCACTAACTGCATTTTTTAAATATGCAAGGATATATCTTGGTCCAAGTTTAGCTGATAGTGCTGCTTTTACAATCTGCATAGTTAGCATGGTGGTTGGCTCATAAATTCCATTGCCCTCATCCTCATAAGTAGCTATCATTATTGACTCCAGTTTTGGAGTACTCTTCATATCCATTCATAAATCAATCAAAAGCCAATTATGCAAAAATTTTGATGATTTAAAAAAATGCATCTCAGTTTATTTTGAAATTTAAATGATATTATAATTAGTTGGTTATAAAATTTGGAGCTCAACACTCAAATATTGTAAAGACTATTCTTTGAACTTTGAAGGATAGTTATTAAACTTTGCATTACCAAAATGTTGAGTGCTTTGTCATTATACATGAGATGAAATAAGTGTACTTTTTTCTAAATTTCAAGGGAGATTTGTCTTGCGTTAACGGTCCGAGGACCAAAAATTTTGAAACTGATTTTGAATCAAATTCCCACTTGCATATGGTTAACTTTATACTTTACATATATAATAACATCAAGGAGAATACTATGATGCACCTTAGTTTGACTTAGTGTTTAATGCACCAGATTTAATGTGTAAAACTTAGGATTTTCTTAATAATTGAGAAAATAGTTCCTTTAAGCATTTAAAATCATTACAAATTTTTAAAAACTTCTACTTTTATTTCTTAATAAATATTCATAAAACATTTGTTAGATAAACCCTAAAACTGAATCTATACTAGTAGTAATTATTTGTGTTGTACCAGTCAATATATACGAAAATGGATCCTCTCAATTATAAAAAAAATTGAGTGCAAATTGTAATCTTTAGCTTTTTATTGTTCTCTTTTTATATTTATTTTTTTTGTCTCACTTATAAAATTAATAACGAAAAATTACACTTTACTCCCTCAATTATTAAAAAAAAATTGAGGGGATTCATTCCCGTCAATATATAGCATTTGAGCATAGTACTATCTACCTAATTACATTGAAGACATTGTCTAACATCAATTTTGGCCTAAACGCCTTTGTGTCAATTTGAAATGTGAGAATGTAACACTTCCTTAATATGCTTCTATTTTCTGTTGTTGCTCCAAAAGTATATAAAAGACAGCAAACTAATATTGGAATTATTGTAGTATAAATTTCACAGAGTAGTGACTAGTGAGTACAAGGATTGACAACCGGAAAAAAAAAAAAGAGAGAAAAAAAAACTGTTGGTAAAAGTATCTCTTGTAGGAACAATTAATTACTCAACCGGTTAATGAGTAACCATTATTACTTGATTAACCACTTGAATGGTGGAAAATGTCTTCCTTCACCATAAACGTTAAAACTCACACATCAAATTGAATTGTTCTTGTAGCATGAACACCAATCTGAACCATCCTTTGAAGCAACTAAACCACCTCCATCAGTGCTTATGGATTCAGCACCTGAATATGATGTCAAAGCAGGAAATACTTTGCCAGACCCATCAATTTCGAGTTCATTGTCTTCCTTGTGAGTAATGTTGACATCCTTGGATATTTCACAGCCATCATCTTCATCGATTCGTGGAGCTGATAACCTATTGCTATCATGGTGGTTAGCAAGGTCTTCTTCGTCTGACAAACATCTACAACAGTCAAATTCATCCGGATCATAAGGTTGGCTCATTTGGGATTGTGATTCGGATGCATTCCCTAATGTACAACTTGATAACCAAGGATCCTGATCATCTGAAAATCTAGGAAGTTTGCTGAAATCAATCGATTCACAAGGCACAGCTAAACAATCAAATTGGAAACTAGAATTAACAGAATCCTCTGGTGGCACAGAGCTATTGAGGTGGAGGCTTTCTGATGTGAAAACATCATTGATAGAATTAAGGACAGGATTAGGACTACCTTGTTTTCGATTGTCTGTATGGACAAACGACAATGCAATATGCAAGTCTGAACCGTAGTCTGATTCTGGAGTTTGCATAACATTCCCACTGCCTATTGAATTCAGGGATAAGGGTGAATTCTCATCAATGGGATTGTACTGATCTTTTTTACCTTTTCCCGAGCTACTACAACTAAGCATGGAATTTGTAGAAAATAATATGGATGGATAAGAAGGGGACAACATGGAATCAAAACATACTTGGAATTCGGAAATTCCACTTGGAGAAATTGAAGAACTCATCTTTCTCCTTATATGATAAGAAGTACCAGACAAATCACTGCCATCAGTTATATTCCAAAAAGATTTGGAACTGCATGATGGTGAAGTACTGGAATCAAAAGTTGTGGATTCTGCTAGTCCTTCACTTTGTTTTGCTTCGCTGTGGGCATTTGGACTGAGAACCTTCTTCCCCTTGTTACGTGGCGAAGAAAGCCAATGCACTAAAGCTTCAACCGGCAAAGGCAACAAGGAAGGACTCACATCGTCGCTAACATCTGTGACTTTCTTCTCACCACCATCATCAAAACTATCAGCAGCTGTTTTATCAAAGCCTGAATAGTTCTCTTCTACAGTAAGAATCCCTCTAGGCCTGCATTTCCTCTTGTCAGTGACACCAGAAACAAGATATCCAGCACCATAACAAGCCGGTGTGGTTGTTGAAACCAAAGAAGATCCACATTGTATCTCGGGCGAAACAGAGTTATTAATCGGAGGTGTTCTACTAGCACTTCTATTTGAGTTCTCGTTAACATCCTCATGAATCATACAATCCAAATCCAACTCAGCAACTTTTCTACTCAAAGGAGTCAAGCTAGGAGTACCATGAGAGGTTTTAAGCCGGGAATCCTCATTGCCATTATCAATTATCCCTCTCAAACTGTCTTTCTTTCCCTTTAACTCCTCAGATCCAGGTGCCAACCCAGGTAAAAGTTTGCCATGCTCACTCAGAACAGAACAAGGCTTAGACTTTTGCCCAGTCCTGCATGGGGGGTTCTTCCGACATGGCCGTGCCTTATTCGACGAGATCCTTTTTGCTTGTGGCTCAGCATTGCTACCTCTAGAAAGATTCTCCTTTGAGGACTTAGGTTTGGGTTGTTTCGAACAAATCCCATCGGGTACTGAGTTAGGGGTTTTGGAGAGGCTCTTCGGCTTGTGTGATGCAGGTGTTTTGAAAGAAGAGGAAGACAGGAACCTGAGGCAACCACTTGGGGGTTCAGTGGATAGATTGGAAGAAGCATAGCTGCTGTTGCTGCTGTTGGAAATGCGGTTGAGATCCTGCAACGGGCTTCGAGGACTTAGCCTATTCTTTGCAGAGTTTGCTGTTGCCTTTGGTGGAGGCAGAGAAGAGGGTTTTCTTGATGAAAATGCCTTGCTCATAGTGAGAACCTGCAGGATCTACAATTACATTGAACTGAACACTAACACATCAACATTGAACAAGAACTGAATTGAAAACTAACACATCAACAATGAACAAGCACACTGAGTTTATCTGAACCCTAATCCATGAAAACTGAACAAACACATCTCACATATCACATTTGCCATAAGCACAGTAGTTTTTTAACACCCAAGAGTGAAAAATTAGAAATTTCCTCAAACTATTGAATAACAAACAAATGAATATCAAATTTTGATAAAATCCCAGAAACTAATTCTAAGTTTGTACTTTAAAACATGTGCCCCCACTTTTGTCTATTCAATTGAAGAATATTACACCCAGGAATGGAAAATCGGTGGGGTTATAATTTCTACCAAACAGTTTCTTACTTTCTTTTCACATTTGCCATCAAACAAAAAGAAAGATAAAAGAGAAATGGACCAAAAACCAAAACGCATAAAGACATTCCATTTAGACAGAAGATCTAAGAGGTTGTGATAATTTACCAGTGGAAAGGAGATCTAAGGAGGTTGGAAGCTTGAATTGGATTAATGTAGAACAAAACATTGAGTGAACAAAACTGTTTGGTTGCTCCGATCAGTGTTCCGAAACAGCAACAATGGTGTTCTTCAGCTTCAGCTGGAAGAACATGGAGTGTGTACCTCGTTATTGTTCAAACTTTGAAATAAAATAGCGCTAATAATTAATGATTTTTATTATGTATTAATTGCTAATTAATTATTTGCTCAAGAATTAAAACCGTTTTCGACTTTTTCTTTATTCAACGAGATAGCCAGTGAGTGAGTGAGTGATTTGGTGACTTTCGACCCAACATAAAATGACAAAAATGCGAATTTTTTTTTAAATAAATAATTTAAATATTTTATTTATCGATATATGTTATTTGTAGTATATTTATTAATTTTTTTATTTGTCTCGTTTATACTTTAATAAGACACGTTTTGTAATACACATTACGTTTGCACACTAAATAAAAGGAGCGATTTGTACGTATTTCGTTTATACGGTAAATAAGATATCTTCAATCTCAATTTGTTTACTATGTAAACGAAATACTATAAAAATTAATTCGTTTGCATGTAAACGAGATAAACTACGATAAATTTCGATCAATTATAAAAGAATATGTAACTATTTGTATTTTCTACAAATATTTCACTTCTTTTTTTCTTCAGTTTTTTTAATAAATTTAGTAAAAATATCTAGTACTAGTAGTAGTGGATATATTGTTGTAAGTGTGTATCTTAATTGTCATCTGAGAAATAATGATACTAAGATTATATTTGAGTGTGATAATTTTATTCTGTTACACACTTGGAGGGTAAATTCTTTGTCTGAGTTAAAGAGTTTAATATTGACGAACCTCAGTACTAACGGGACAAAAGAGAATGGAAGAGTTGGGTATAGGTTGCTAGCATCAATGGAAAATTGAGTATTTCAATTTCGTCTATTTTGACTCGATGGCGATGAGCATATGCGTCTCATGTTTGATATGAACGGGAGAATTATGGCGGAACAAGTGATGAAACTTTTTACAGAGGTTGATGATGTTGGTGGTAGTGGTGATTCTGTCCACTCAAATTTTGTCTAGGAGACCCACCACTTGCACCACGACTCCTGCACTATGCTAGTCCAGTGGTATACATGAATGTATACGGTGAAGAGTTTAATGAGGAGTATGTTGTTGATAGCAACAAAAATGGTTCTTCTGAGGATGATGAGGAAGAAGAATTTGTACCAGAGACTCTAGTCGGTGGATTAGTTCAGTATTTTCTTTCTGTCCCACAACCAATTTCGGAGTTATTAATTGTACTCAATCACTATCATACATTTGATCTGGATGCTATGCACGAGGAAACTCCATTTTTCAATATGAGTGGAGAAGATTACAACATAGACGGTGGTGTAGAGTTTCATATTGGTCCCAAATTCAAAAGCAGAGAGACAATCATGCAATAGTTATTATTATTATTATTATTATTATTATTATTATTATTATTATTAGGATAAAGTATATTTTATGTTGTTAACATTTGCGGGTTTTTTTTAATATCCCTAATGTTTATTTGCATTCAATTTAGTCCCTAATATTTTTTATTTGTGTCAAAATTATCCCTGGATGTTAATTATATGTAAAATGTTAAGGACAAAATTGAAAATTTTCAGGGATAGTGTAACCCTCTACCCTTCAAAGTCTTATACTTAAGTCAATATTCAATAAGGGTTTGGTGCTACGACACAAGGTTGAGACATAAATATTTATGTATAGAAGAAAGTATTAAGTTATAAGCCTGTAAGAGGACTTAAACATCGAAAAAAGACAATTCACCAATCGTTCACACTCGATAACATACGTAAGCACTAGTACGTCGGAAGAGTAGATAATTAAAAGCTTAAAAGAAGAATACTAGTCTCAGCCCATGAAGATTAGGTCAGCTAGAGTTACAACAGTAAGATAGTTTGATATACATGCCTTATCTCTTTAAAAATACATCATAAGCTTCTAAAGACAAATCTTTAAAATAAATATATCATATGAGTTTTTCCAAAAGAACGAGAGAATCTAAAATCAAAACAAAAATAAAGGTTTTCTTTGTCATCTTTCAGATAAAACTCCCGCTTATTGAGTAGCGTTGGGCCTGCATTTGAAAAATAGAAATAATATATGGATGAGAACCCAAATCACCGGGTTCTATGAAAGGTAAAAGTACCGAATCGATATAATATAAGGTAACAGGAACTCTCTAAACAATCTTAATCTTCAACGACTCATTGATCCGAGCCTAGAGTTCCCACTAAACTAGAAAATGGCAACTTACCTAAGGATTTCTAATCTATCTATTTATTCTCAGTCATTTCTACAAACCTATAATCACCACATCAAGAACAACCCTCATCGTCACCAATACCAGCATAAAGGATCTCTCAATTGTTCAAACACTTACAAAGCAATGCAAAGAATACACAAATTGAGATAACAGTTAAGATAATTAGCTCAAATAGCATATAAATACAATTATTCAACAAAACAAGCCAAATACAAGATGCATACCCAGTCAATACACACAAATGCAAATGATGCATATCTGCCCTATGGCCAATGAGTTCATTTGTCGGTTATACAGCTGATAAGCCACTATTTTATTATATATTTTGGACTACATTGAGTGGGTTTTGTCAACTATTCTCACACTTATTCATGTAAATTGCATGTTTTTTATTTCCTTCTTAATTGTGTGCTATGATTGAAAACTTGCTTCCTAGGCCTTAAAATTGTTAATATTTAATTATCCTTTATTACCATTCGATGCCGTGATGTGTTTGTTAAGTGTTTTCAGGTTTACAGGGCATGAATGGCTCAAAGGATGAAGATAAAGCATGTTAAAGTGGAAGGAACACAAGAAACTAAAAAGTTGAGAAGCGAGGATCGACGCGCACGCATGGCCAATGCGTGTGGATGACCAGGAGCGTCGTTTCAGTGACGCGTACGTATGACTGACACGTACGCATGACAGAGCGTCACGTGCTGTACTTAACAGAACTCGCTGGGGGCGATTTTGGGCTGATTTGGACCCAGTTTCAAGCCCGAAAATACATACTAGAGGCAGGGATGGAGTTGAGACTGAGGACACTTCAATTTTCACTTTAGTTTTAGTTTTTAGTTTGAATTCTAGAGAGAGAAAGACTTACTTTTCTCTAGGATTTTGATTTCTTAGTTTTTCTTTGAACTGGATCTTGAGAGAGCTGCTGCTACCTTCAATTGAAGTCACCATATTTATAGTTTGCTTTTTCAATAACTCAATTACTCTTTTACATTTAATTGCTTTGAGTTCGTGTTTGGATCTTGTTATTTTTTAATTTTATTAATGCAGTGATGTATTTTTATATTTATTTTTATTGCTTGTTTGATTCGTGTTAATTATTGTTCGTGTCAAGTTTGATTTAATTAATTTTTCATAATTATCATGTCTTTTATTTATTCCTATTATGTGTTTATGAAAATGGCATCCATGTTAATGGAGTAGATATTTCAACTTGACTTGGAAGTTGATTAATTGGAAACACTTGAGTTGTGATACTCAAGCATCAATTTGTAATTGAGAATTGCTGGCTAACTCGGTTTTCACCAACTCTAGTCCCTCCGGATGAGGTGATTAGGACTTGTGAGTCAGAGTTAGTGACAACCATTTGACTTTCCTTCAATTGTTAGAGGATGACTAAGTGGGAGCAATGACCCTTTACTATTATACTTGGAAAAGACAACAAGGATAGGAACTCCAATTTTTATCCCTAACTAAGGCCTTTTATTTCAAATACATATCACCTCTTGTTATTTGCTCATTACTTTAATTTCTAGTTGTTTATTTTTCCATTCTCAATCTCAAAAATTATTCAAGAAAATCCTGACCAATAATTTACATTCTGTGTCAACTCTTTGGGAAACGACCCGGGATTCTACTCCCGATTATTTATTTTTAATTGTGACACATTCTAAATTGATTGTGGAATTTTCGTCGGTTAAGGTTGTACTTGCAACGCTATTTTTCTCAGAAATTCTTAACCAGCATTTTTCCACCCATCAACAGCCAAACCCAACATGTTCAGTAGCGAACCCTAGACAGTCCCTCGGTGTACGCATCCCGAAGAGGTATTCACTTCTCTTGGGGGAATTATCCGGAAAGGTCTAAGTGTTTAGTCACATCTTGCGACGGAGGATCAAAAAAAGTCTCAAATCTCAATCCGGAGCAAGTGAAGCGAACCACTGCATCTATCCAGGGAGTTTCTATCTCAATCCAGAGCAAGTGGGGTGAACCACTGCATCTACCTAGGGAGGCATCATATCAATCAAACTTATCTCCATCATTTAATCATGTCAACTCATCCTTTCAATCACTTCTAACTTAATTTGACTCAATAATTTTCTTCCCAACGCTTTTTACCCTCTAATCCACCGTCTCTATACTCATTATAGGGGTTACATAAGATTACAAATTTTTCAGAAAAGCCAAATAGTCAAAAAGATAGTTTAAATGAGAAAATAGAACTTATGCGTATGCATCACCCTTTTGCGTACACACAAATCAGAAAGTGCATCCATGCTTGTGTGTACGCATAACTAACTGTGCGTAAGCACAACTTGTAAGATTCATCTCATGGGTACACACACCTCTTGTGCGTACGCACGACCCTTGACACCCGTTCTGACCTGTGCGTGCGTATACATATCATAAATTCTGGTTTTTCTGCAAACTCTCAGATTTCATATTTTTATACCCAATTTCAAACTCTCATAACTTTTTCTACAAAATTTTGTTTTTTCTCATTCTTAATCCGATTTAAAGCTCTCATCACCATTTGATTTAAAGCTCTCATAACCACCTTTAATTTAAGACAAGTTTTATCCAAATTCGAACTCCGAGCGTCAATTTATGGCCTGTCGAAGTTGGCTAAAAATATATTTTTACCAAATTCACACAATCCTTTAATTTCATCACTTCTCAATTCAATTCAAGTCTAAACCATTTCAAAATCATTTCTACACATTCTAAACACTCATTTATCAATCCTCAACTATTTCAACCCTAAATTAACCCACTTCTAACTTATTTAACACATTCATCAACTATATCCATTTTACAACAATACACAACACTTATATATCCAAATTTACTATCAACCAAGAATTAATCATCTCATTAGCATATAACAATTCGCATAACTTACCTCCACTTACCAAATAGGAGGTTCCTCACCCTATCACGGCCTCCGACCCAATTTTCTCATCAAATCATCATCATAATCAATAACACCACCCAATTCACAATATCACAACCAATTGAATCATGCAATTATCCAACATACACTTAAACCAAACAATCAACCACAACAATTTAACAATAATCCTAAGCCCACTAGCCTAAGACTTCATGTCACATTACATGGTATTTATCCGAAACTTATACCCATATTTTAATGTCGCAACTTCAAGCTTCCAAGCTTCCTTTCCAAAATTTCTAAGCCTCGAGTTGGTTCACACCAATGTCAAATTTCACAATTCCACCAAATCAAGCTTCCAATTACTCAATCTAATACCATATCATATAATTTGGCACAATATCAAAACTATGGCTCATATAAATTGATGAACCATGAGGAAAAAAGGGATCCTTACCTTTACTCACTGAATTCAATAATGAAAACCACCAAGAACACAAGATAGAGAACTCTTATAATATCAAAATCACCAAAAATCATCAATATTCAAGTTCAAAACGTAAATTCAGACTTGAATGAGAAACTAGAGCTGGAATTTTGAGTTACTCAGCAAAATAATTAGATAAAATTGAAGAGGAGGAGATAAACTTCGCGTGGCCATAAACGATGCAGCAATTGGAGCTCTGGAGAAAAAGTTATAGCCAAATGAAGATGACGAATGTTAGGATTTAGCTTTCAGCTTTCTCTTCACTCCATTTAAGCTACTCTCTCACCAAATGGGAAGGAGTGGCTAAACTGCTAAGGATTTTGGGGTATATATGTGTGAATTTGGACCCAACATGCACCCGTTTGTGAATTTTGGTCCGTTTGGCCTAACCTTAAACCAAAATCTTTAAGATAAGTGCTCGGGTTCCATTCTAAATACTTTTTTAATCATTTTTATATTTTTAATTTTTTTTTACTCGCAGTACCAGACAGATTTAAAACGGTACAAAAAATTTTAACGTTGGTACACGTTTTTTCCAAAATTATTATATTTTCGTGCTCAATTTAATTTTCTCAATTTAAATTTTACCGTTAAATTTATAAATTATAAATTCTAATATTTTTACATATTCTGGACGTCTTAATCTCGATTAACATAGTTTTAATTAATTAATTTATTTAATTTAATTTTTTCAAATTTTATAGATAATTTTGACACAAATCAAGAATGTTAAAGATAAAATTAAATTAATTAAAAATATTACGGACAAAATTGAATAAAATTAAACATTACGAATATTTTTGTAAAAAATCGTAAATATTACAGACAAAAAATACGCTTTATCTTTATTATATTATGATTATTGTTGCAATTTTAATATAGATGCTAATTGTATTTAGGTGTTATTTTATAACTAAAATGCTTAACGATGCATAGTAAATTCAATTAATTAAAGGAATTGATTAAGGGGATGTTTTTTTTAAAGAAATAAAATGCACAATATAAGCAATTTTTTTTAATGATTGTTACTTATTCAAAATAAATGACATGATCCAACGTCAAGAGAGCTTTTTATAATAATTGTCGTTTATTTAAAATGGTTGATATGACACAATAAAAAATAATTACATGACATATATAATTTTATTTTACAATAGTTTAGTATCAAGTTTTAACTTTTATATAATAAAAATAAATTTATTATGAAAATTAAATGCTTTTGATAATTCAAGTTTTTTTCCGAAAGAAATAAAACAAATATATACCTACCAAAAGGGAAAATAATAATTAAGGAAGAAATTATTTACAAAATTAAACATATGATTGAATTGAAAAAAAAAACGTATGATTGAATATCTCTACGCTAACCACAATAAAATAATATTGTAAGTAATATATTTATTTAAAATTTAATATTAAAAAATATCTAAAATTAAAAACAATTAAAATATCTAAAATTAAAATAAAAAAATATTTGAAATTTAAACTAAATAAAATTAATTTATGATGTAAAAGTTTAAAATTTATGATTTATAATTTATAATTTTAAATTTATAATTTAAATTTTGTAATTTTAAGATTTAAAATTTAAAATTTAAGACATAAAATTTAGAATTTAAGATATGGAGTGATTAGATATAGCGAAACTCATAGCCAGTAAAGGCACTGGCAGTTGTGGACGGTCTGAAGCGGTGGTGATAAAATTATGGTTGTGGAAAGAAAGGAGAAAGAAAAAAGGTAAAACTAATGGAAATAAATCATTATAGTCAACTTATATTTGCAATATTAGTTTTCTAGAAGAGATTCAATCTGGGGTGGTTCATGATCCAGACCGATTCGGACCGAATTGATTTAGGACAAATTTGGTTCGGCTTCATTGTGACCCTTACTAGACACAAAATCTAAAATATTTGGCCCGATTAATAAACCATTCAATCGGTTAGACCCAAGGCTGTAGTCACTCAACCTAGTCTATTTGAGTAAAAAAATTATTTTGCTGTCTTTATTCTTTTTTCGATTCATGTAATAATCTTTCGTATAAATAAAGGACTAATTTTTATATGTTTTGTAATTGACTTATTTTTAACTTAGTAATTATTATGTTTTAATTCTTTTGGTTGTTATTTAATTTGTTAAATATTTCTATGTGAATATAACAATTTTGGTATAAATTTTATCTAGATTCAATAGTATTGTGAACTAAAAATAATAAAATTTTATTAAATTTAAAATTAGGTAAAAATCTTAAAAATAAATTTGGTCAATATTTAGGACAAAGTACAAGAGAAAAATCGAATTCACTCTTATTTATGTACATCCCTGACTTTAAGATCGTCAAATGGATCAACTCGAGTCATTTAGACCCAACTTGATTAAGCTCGCGAGTTATTACAACAAGAATTTGATAAATTAGTGATGAATTTTTACGAGAAATATTTTTTGTCACAAATCCATCGCTAATTTGTGAGGAATTAGTGACGCACTAACGACAAAATTAATGAGCGGTCACAAAAGATCTGAAATTGAGAAAAACGATTGATTAACGAGAGATTTATGGGTATGTTTGTTTCTCGCAAATTAACTTTAGAAGCTAAAAAAAGAGCAGGAAAAATTTTCTCGCTAATTTGTCACAAATTAATTAGCGAGTGACAATGTTCTAACAAATCAGTCACTTAGGGGTTCAATCAAATAAAAGTAAAGTAGCGAGGGACATTATTGTCACTATTTTATCGCAAGTGTTTAATATACAATTAACGAGAAATAATTCACACACTAGTTCGTCGCTAAATAAATTTTGTGCGAAAATACTAATTAGTTAGGAACAATGTTACTAGCTAATCTGTTACAAAGACTTGAAATGTATTTTAGGATGGACAATTTCCTAGCTAATTTGTCACCAAAGTTTTTTTTTTAGTAAGCAACTAGTTTCTCGCTAATTTATCACATAATATTGTAAAATTCAAAATTAGGGTAACTACAGAAAATAATCGTCGCTAACTTGTCGCAACGGATAAATCATTCGACTAGGGAAGTGTTCTTTGCTAATTAGTCACTAAATTGGAAACACGGGTATTGAGCGCCTAGGACCTAAGTAGTGAGAAATTTGCAACCGTTTAACAACTGACACTCGTTCGCTGATTTCAAGTCGCTAATTAGCGGGCGAAATACATTCGCAAGTTTATTTTAGCGAGCGACTTGACAACTGCAATCTTGTCGCAAAGTAAAAGCTATATCCTACCTATTTGTAGCAAATTACTCGCTAATCCCATTGGAAATCAGTCGTGGAGTTATAACAAATCCAAAGTTAATCGCGAAAATTTGAGAAGTAACTTGTCGCAGTTGAGTCACTAATCAAAAGGTTATTTAGAGAGGAATTAATGACCACTTAACAACTAATAGACTTTCCTTATTTATTTCATGTTGCTATTAATTTGTGAGGAAAAACATTAGTCTTTATTCCGTCATTATTTGAACTAGCGGTTCACCAGGTATTATCGTGCCTGTTCAGCTGCTTTTCTATTGAGTTTAAGAAATTAATTTTATATTTTTATTTTTAAAATTATAAATTTAATATTAATAAATAAAAATAAATTATAAAAAATATAAAATATCTTATAAATTTTTTTAATTATCTTTAATTTTATTATTTTTTAAAATGATTAATTTTTATTTTAATTATATTATCTCATCATATTATACACTATCCTTTTCTCTTATTATTCTTTATACATGTATAATTATTATTATTATCTCTAATTAATATAACTACCATTTTAAAAATTAGTTCAAAATATAATTATAAATTAATTTTCCTTCCTTCTTCTTAATAATTTTGGTATTAAAAATCCTTTTTAATAATTAAATCTTCCTAACGGTCTTTTACAATATTTTTTTCCTAAATTTTTATCTTGATTGTTACATATAGTAACAACGTAATGATTTTAGTATTATACTTAAATTTATTCAAATTTTATTATTCTATACATTAAAAAAATAAAATAACTTATAAAATTATTTTTTGGTTACTTTTTTAGTTTTTATTTATTAATAATTTATTATTTACAAAATTTATATTTTTTTATCTCAAATTTATGGCCATGGATTCCTTGCTCCCACATTCTTGTAGGTTTATCATTAACCTTCATAAAAATAATTATAAAATGTACCCCTTTTTTTTTTGAAAAATTTACTAATTAGATTTTGACCCCTCAAATTATTGGTTTTTAACTTTGTCTCCTTTCTCTTTCATTTCCAGATTCAAAGGCATTTAGAGAAGAAAGGTCTATTAGGGTTTCCTCTCTTTATCAATTTCTGCTAGGATTTTCAATCACTGTCTCCCTCTCTTCCACTTCCCCTACTGCAAATCTCAATATCTTCCTCTTCCCCTCGCTGCCGCAACCTGCGCCCGCCGCCGCGCAACATACCACCACCGCGCAAGACACCGCCGCCGCCGCACAAGACGAGAAACTGAGAGAGATTAGAGTTCTTGGAGAGCATCAACGAGACTGAATAAATCTCCTTACGAAATAGAGTTCTGAGTTTTCTCCTGAGATTGTTTCTGCCGTCGCATCTGACTTTCTTCTATTTTGTTCTGTTGTGTTCTGTCAAACAACTTCCGAGTTTTCTTCTGTTTTTTTTCAAACCGAACCCTTAGTTTTGGATGTGCTCTAATTTTGAACCATTGCATAACCCAGTTTTAGGAAAGATGAAAAGGTACAGAACTACATACTTTAAAATCTCTCAGTGTTGAACTCTTCATTTCAACGGATCCTGCTGTAAGTTTCTTCCTCATTGTGGTTCACTTTTTGATTGGTTAGGACTTAATTAAATTGCATGAATTAATTTGATAGGATCACAGCTTTTCCCTTTGCTGTGTAAATAGATTGTGTTTGTTGTTTGTATATTGAATTAGTAGAATACTGCTAGAGTAGGAAGGGATTTGAGCTGATTTAACATGTCTAAGAATCTTAACAAGTCCTTATATTCAAAATCTTCGTTGAAAATTTCTATGGACTTGTTCTGTAATCTTTCTGTAAATCTCTATAGGAAAAAATAGAAAATGAGAGAAGATTCTAGTGATTTTGTTTGGAGGGAAATCTAGTGGAACCCCATGAAAAATGCACTGTGGCATTTAGTTTTGCATGGTCATCTCCAAAAGTAAAGTTCTCAAAAGGCAGCACTTTTCATAGGTAATCAAAATTATGTAAGAATATTGTATATAGTAAATGTCTAGCAAGACGTAGTATGCCGACCATTTTTTTTGTGGTGCGCTTTTGTTTGAATAATTTCAATTCTTTTACTCTGCAGGAGATACACAAAATTTTATGGGACTTCTGAGAGAGCTGCAAAGGACTTGGCCCATGATGCATTAACTCATATGTTATCTAATTGGATTGAAGTTGATATTCTTCCTTACTATGGTTTATCTGCATTAGTATTATATGTTATGATCTTCACACACCGTAAAAGGGATAAAAGATATGAATGCTTCTAAATTAATGTTTCTAAGTGGTTTTAGATTCTGTCAGTAATATTTACAAACTTTGTTATGTTTTAAATTCCAAACAGAATATAAATGATGGGAAGAAGACATTGAGAAATGGCAAAATCCTTCAAGATGAGTCACTACCAGAATGGTAATTCTCTGTTTAAGCATGAAGACATTTTAATTTTTAAGCATCAACTTGTGTATTTATTTGTTATGGATAATTGCCAGGTTTATATTAGCTTAGAGCCTCTGCAGTATGTGCAAAAAACATAAAACAGAACTTTTCTTTTTTTTCTTTGCTAGTTCATGACTAGCTCTTCTATCTGTAAATTTTTGTTATTTATTTTAATTAAGAAAGGTTTCTCTCAATCTTTTCTAGATCATCCTCCCCCCATATTTATCAGATTGTTCTCCATTTGATCAACTCTTACTTTTGAAGCTTCTGTTGGTTTAGATAATATAACTAAATTTTCATTTACAGGTACAAGTTCACATTGTTTAATGAACTCTACTTTCTTGTTGTTGGAGGAACAATTGGGATTGGTATGTATTCATTTAAGTATATTGTTTTGTGATTGAATAACCTGCATAAATTCTAGCTTTTTGGTGGATCTTGCTATTGTCAGATTAGTCTAATAAATGAAGACTCTTTGATCTGTCTTCCAGACTCGCCTTTTCCATCTTCAAATATGAGGAATAAAAGCTAGGATCAGGTAAAAGAATTGGAAATATAGAAGTCAAAGTGATTGAAGCCAAAGTAAGTCGTAGACAAGGTGCAGATGCTGGGCGTACAATAGATAGCACCTATGATGTTGAGACCTGCATGCAGTCTCGCAAAATTTGGACAGGTGTGACCTACGGTGTTGCTTCTACGATGATCCTTACAGGAATGGAAGAGGAGGCATTCACAACTGCCGAGGGTATATTTCAAGCAAGCTGGTCAGAAGATGGATACGGGTAAACTTTCTTGTCATCTGTCCTCTATAATTGTGTGTGATTTTCCAGCATTCTCATTTTTTCTTGCATCTCGTTTACCGTAATAGGGTTAGGATTATTGGATGTGCAGTTAAAAATTACTCCCTTAAACTAATTTTATCCCAAACTCAGATCTACAAAGACGTGATTAATGTATCCAATTTTAAAATATTTATAGCACAACAAATAAGTGAACCCTTGTTTTTTCTCTCATCATTGTTAATAATAGCATTTTGGTAAATACGTCTGTCATCAAGTATTGAATTTGAGTTCTTAACTTTATGTCACAACATCTACTAGAGGTTGAAAGTGTGGTGGTGTTTGTCATACATCTTGTGTACAAAAAGTTTCCACCAAACTTATAATTCTGTGGCTTCATTCTTGCTGTTTAAATTGATAATTAGTTGAATTCATCAAATCATACATTTGATTAGTCTCTCAAATTGGGGTGAAGCAACTTCTTCTCTTTTGTCTAAAGAAATGAAATGAACTAATTCACCTGGTTTGGCATAATGCAGGTACTGGTTCCAGACACCAGAGGCATGGACAATGGATGGACACTACAGGTCTCTCATCTACATGAGGCCACTTTCAATTTGGGGTATGCAATATGCATTAACATTGCCCAAGGCAATTCTTGATGCCCCTAAAATTAACATCATGGACAGAATCCACCTATCTCCTCTTAATGGAGGATTCCCCCATAATGAAACAGGTGTAAGAAAAATTGCAAATAAAGCAAAATGCTTTGGAAATTCTGTGTTTTATTGTGCGTGCTGATTATTGTTATTAATATTGCCAAAAAGCACAATTTTTGTATAAGTTTAAAAAAACCTTTATCACATTGTTCCTTACCCCCAACATTCTACAAAAGATGTTAAGTAATGGTAAAGCGTCTTTCAGGGTTGGGGTTAGTGTCTTGGAAGAAGAAATAAGAACATTTTACTTGTAATTTTATAGCATGTTAGTTTTGACTTTTGAACAATGTAGGTCACCTTTGCATAATTGCATGTAACGTGAACATTTTTTATTTATTTTTCCAAGATATAATCTGACTTTACCACAATTAAATTTATAAAATATCAATAATTGTTTAGCATGTCTACCATCAAGTTTTGGCAATTTGAATTTCCATTTTTTTTAAAATCAAGCCAAGGTATACTGGTAATCAATTATTTAGTTAAAAAAAATTGTATAAATTAATATATATAAAAAATATATAAATTAATATATAAATATATAGTGGTTGAGTGAATAATTAATTTTTTGTAACCGATAATATAAAGGGAATTAGTAATATAGAATTGTAAAACATAGAAGGATAAATTAGTGTAAAAACAAATGAAACATAACTTAGTACTTTGTCTTTCAAAGAAAATATTAAAAATATCTAAAAAGATAATTTTTCATTCCCAAATGTCTTCATGCTCTGCTTCCACCTTGGTCCTATATTGCCAAGCATTTTCTTGTATTACGAGACACAAATCGTTGTACTCCTCTAAAACCAGATCCACGGCAAGTCTCATTCGTGTGGAATCGTTAATCTGCTTAGAGCACCAACAATATAATTCTAATTAGAAGTTTGTTGGAAAAATTATTTTAAAAATACTGGGCCAAGTTGAATGAATAATATAAAATAATGGTGATGCCAATTTTACATTAATCTACATATATGCTTACAAATTACAAGAACATAAGAAAAACACCTACTTGTAACATAGGATGGTAGTGAAGTCACAAGATATGGAAGATGTGATATGTTTAAGAACTAATAACCAGAGCAGAAATGAATTAGATATGTCACATATATGGTATACAATAAATCAAGTGCTACTTCATCCTAACCTTTTGATGTTATCAGATAGTGATCTGCTAGATTGAAGACTCAAAGAATCCAGATGAAGTATGATTGGCCCTGATTCATCACCTTTATCCGGGATACAAATAATGATCAAGCTCCAATTAAGACTGAACACATGAAACATTACAAGAAAAAGAATCCAGAAATGAGAGAATAGATAAGAGAGATTAAAATATAACAATAAAAATGACCCTGCTGCCAATATAAAATTGAGCATGAAGTGCATTCATAGGAGCACAGAAAATATAACTATAAAAATTTACAGTTAAATAACCCATTCTTCATTTGTTTTTTCTTACCAGTTTTTCATCTCCCACTATTTCTTCTAATATGAAAAACTCATAAGGCAGAAGAGACTTTAAATATATCAAAGAAAAAACTTATTAAATGAGCTGAAAGTTCTGACTATTTATGATGTGTTTTTATGTTCAACTTGGCACAAATGGTACTGGGAACTTGGGAGGTGAATTAGCCATCCTTACACATTTGGTTTACGCATATTCCTAACTCCTAAGCAATATGGCACTGATACCTGTATGATTCTTAAATGAATTCAGGATCTAAAAAAACTACAACTTGTACAAAGTATGCGTATTATCATCAGAAGAAAGGCTGGAAGCTAGCACTTGTATGTGCAGATACATTCAGAGCTGGTGCATTTGATCAATTGAAGCAATAACATATACAAATAAAATTATTTTCAATGAAAATACTGAATAGATTTCTAAGTTTTTATGGCAAGCATAATTAAATTTCTTGACTATTGAGGAAAAAAGCAAATTCCTAATCGAACGCCAAAAAGCAGAGAAAGCGCATCAATCATCAAACCACAACACCAATAAAATCACAAGGATAATAGCTCTCCAAGAAATCTAATCACAACGATAAAATGTGTACCAAGATGCATTAATCTAGATATACCAAAATTTTCACATGGAAGATAACGTTATCTAATATATGTAGAAGAAAGTGTTTAAGTTTCGATTGTGGGCAGCAGCAGCAAAAGAACAAGAAAGAACAACAAAGATATTCAGACAGGTAACGAGGTTGTAGGAGAAGAAAATGTGAGGATTATTCCAGTTCAAGAAGTAACTCCTCAACCCAAAGAAAATGAAATTAGTAACTCTGCTCATCAAGAAACCTCCACGATATACACACTACCAATGGAAAATGCAACTTTACATCATAAGTACTATAAAATTTGAAAACAAGTGAAGAAAATCCAATCACTCAAAATCAAAACCGATATTTACTTTATTTATTTCAGAAACATGGCCCTCAAAAAATTTCCATCAATTGTTCCATTGTTGCACTTAACAAGTTGACATAAATATAGGTAATCACATCAAGAAGCAAAAGGACGGAGAATGACATCAACTTAAAATTAAGGTATCTGGAAATCTCCAGGAAATAAAAACTTGTGCAGATTCTGTAATTTTGGCTATATGTAACCCATTTTTAATGTCTAAGCTATAGTATGGAATAAGCACGAATTACTTCAACAACTGGTGCTTGACACATTGGACACTTCCTTCCAATTCGGTGCAAATCATTAGCACAGTTAGAACATGTGCACATGTGCCCACATCTGCAAGGAAAAAAACCAAAAAATAAAATGCTTGTTAAGAGATTAAATTCGAGAGCGAAATTGGCTGCTGATGTATCAAAATGATACTGAATAGTTTACCTGTACAAGAGAGAATCAATATTGCTTTCGCAGCAAATGTAGCAAACCCCTTTCCTCACGCATTCCCATTTGGATTTATCATCTGGTAAATCATGGTCACGTGTTCCTGTGATTAAATCAATTCAACTTGGTCTTAGAGCTAATGAATTAATGAATGATACGGGTAGAAAGACAAAATTTACGACTAGAAAAAATGTATACCTGATGAACCAGTTGAGCGATTTAGGGCCGCAGAAACCTCTTATCTTATTGAGTGTGGGAGTGGATGAAAACCCTAACTGCTTCTCTTCTCTGAATGCCCTTGAATCTGAAATAAAAAAGAAAGGGGATGCCAGAGTTAGGGTTTTCCAAGAACTCTAAGGAGAGGGGAGAGTGAGGGCAGAGTTAGGGAAGGAAAAAAAGGCTTCAACCTAGTTGATGCTCTCCAAGGATCAGTAATCTCTCTCAGTTTCTCGTACGAAAAAAAGAGAAAGGAAGAAAAGTTAAAAACTAATAATTTGAGGGTCAAAATGTAATTAATAAATTTTTCAAAAAAATGGGGTACATTTAGTAATTATTTTGTTGTAGGTTAATCATACTCCTACAAAAATGTGGGAGCAAGGAATCCATGGCTCAAATTTATTATTTAAAAAGCATAAAAGTTAATTTCCTAAAAATATTTTTAAAAAATTTAGAAATGGCATCGTTCCAAGTTCCAATCCAAGTTCCCCTTCTGAGCTGAACAAGCACCAACCCTGAACCTCAACATCTCTCTTCCCTAGGTCTCCTTCTCGCCACTCTCTCCCTCAAGCTCTCTCATGCCACTCTCGTTTTTGGTGTCTCACATCTCTTTTGGTTTGGCAATCACCATTTTAAACTCAAGGTCATCGCGCTCTGTGTTCTCACTGTCTCAAGCTCAGTCGCCGCCTTCCTACGCTCGTGGTCGTCTTCTTGCTTCGGTCGTCAGGCCAGTTGGCCAGCTTTCTTCACCGTCACCGTCTCGAACCCAATCGCACACCTTCTTCCTTATTGTCGTCATCGTGGAAGAAGCAGCAGGTTCCAGGGTCGCTCTCTATCTTGTCATCCTCTCGTACTTAGAAGCGTGCCTTTCCTACGCTCGTCGTCGCTGGCAACAGAGGTAGCAAGTCTCCGTGGGCTGGTCTTCGTTTATCTTTTTACTTTAAGCCTCACCGTCAGTTTCCTGCGTGCAACCCAATTCGGTGAGTTCCAATTAATTTTCCTTTTCTTTCTATTTTAGTTTTGTTGCTGTAATTCATCAATGCACTTTGATTTTGTTGTTGAAAGTTGAATTTGTTGCTGAAAGTTGAATGTGTTGTTGAAATTTGTTACTAGAACCTTGAATTTGTTGTTGTTTTGAAATGATTACTTAAATTTGTTAATTAATGAAAGAATTTGTTACTGATTGAACTTGAATGCACTTTTATTTTGTTGTTGAAAGTTGAATTTGTTGTTAAAAGTTGAATGTATTGCTGAAATTTGTTACTGAATCCTTGAATTTGTTACTGTTCTGAAATGGTCACTTAAATTTGTTTATTACTGAAAGAATTTGTTACTGATTGAACTTGAATGCACTTTGATTTTGTTGTTGAAAGTTGAATGTGTTGCTGAAATTTGTTATTGGAACCTTAAATTTGTTGCTATTTCGAAATGATCACTTAAATTTGTTCATTATTGAAAGAATTTGTTACTAATTGAACTTGAATGCTCTTTGATTTTGTTGTTGAAGGTTGAATTTGTTGCTAAAAGTTGAATGTTTACTGAAATTTGTTGCTAAAACCTTGAATTTGTTGCTATTCTGATATGATCACTTAAATTTGTTCATTGCTGAATGAATTTGTTACTGATTGAACTTGAATACACTTTGATTTTTTTGTTGAAAGTTAAATTTGTTGCTGAAAGTTGAATGTGTTGCTGAAATTTGTTGTTGGAACCTTGAAGTGTTGCTTATCTGAAATGATCACTTAAATTTGTTCATTGCTGGAAGAATTTGTTAGTGATTGAACTTGAGTTTTATGCAGTCTTGCTTCATATTTTCATGAATTTTAAGTTTCTATTTTCTTGCTATAATGGTAGTTCTGTCAATCTCTTAGGTTCTTATTGTAGTAAAAGATATAATTGATATTTTTTATTGAACTCGGTATATCTCCATACTTTTAACCTCATTATTTGAAGTTCTTAACATGAGATTAATGATACCCAATTGTTTTTGGTGTTTCTAATGCTTCAAATTGTTTATTATTATTTCCTTCAAGCTTTGTGTATTATCTTTTTATAATTTATATCTTTATTTTCAAATTGAATGTATTAAGTTTGTTACTTTATACATTGTATAAGGGGTTATTTAGTGTGATTGTGAATAAAAATATATTAATAAAATTTAGCGATAGGAGTTGGATGTCACGAAGACAAGATTGCACTGGTCATCTAAGTGAAGAATGCAAGAATGGTATTGTAAAATTCATAGATTTTGTAGAAAGAAACCCGACATTCATTGATAATTTAGGTTGCATTATTTGTCCATGCACAAAATGTAAGAATTGAATTAGGGATGAAATATTTTGGGTTGAAAAGCATTTGTGTGATCGTGGGTTTATGGAGGATTATATAAACTGGACTACTCACGGTGAGGAAAGATAGGTTGAACAGAACGCAACAAATGTTACCCAAGAGCATGAAGAGGAGAATACAAACCCATATGTAGACATGGTTATTGATGTTGCAGGTGATAACTTAAATGTAGTGGAAGGTTTAGAAGAGGATCCAAATCCATTAGCGTCGAAATTTTATAAGTTGCTGAGGAGTGCTGACGAACCTTTGTGGGATGGCTGCACCAAGCATACAATATTATCAGCTGTAACCCAGCTAGTGAACTTAAAATCAGAATTCAACATGAGTGAGAGCTGTTATACTCAAATGGTTGCCATAATAAAGAGCATGCTCCCAGAATCAGAGAAGTTGCTAGAAGATTTCTACCAATCAAAGACAATGATTCAAGAATTGGGATTAGGTTATGAAAAAATTGATGCTTGTCCTAATTACTGCATGCTATATTATAAAAAAACAAGTGACAAGACTAGTTATGTAGCCTACACAATGTGTGGACACCCACGATTTAAGCCAAAGACAGGGGATACAGCTAATAGCAGCAGGGATGTGCCATACTCATTATTGAGATATTTTCCTAGTACTCCAAGGCATCAACGTTTGTTTATGTCTAAAACTACTGTGCAATATATTAAGTGGCATGTAGATGGAGTACGCAAAGATAAATCGGTGATCACGTATCCGGCTGATGCTGATGCTTGGAAACAATTTGATGCCACCCATGAACTATTTGCCCAAGAATCTAGAAATGTTAGGCTTGGACTTTGCAGTGATGGTTTTAATCCATTTACTCATGTTAGCCTGTGTTTGTCACACCCTACAATCTTCCTCCAAGTATGTGGATGAGAAGAGAGTACATATTACTCGGTCTTTTGATCCCTGGACCGAGTCTCCCGGAAGAAGATTAGATGTTTATATTAGACCACTGATTGATGAGTTAAAGGTTTTGTGGGATAATGGTGTTACTACTTATGATGCATGGAAAAAGAAAAATTTTAACATGAAGGCAGAATTATTGTGGACTATAAGTGATTTTCTGGCTTATGGAATGTTGTATGGTTGGAGCACTCACGGTCGAATTTCTTTGTATAAAGAACACTAAATCGTTTTGACTACAACTCGACGCTAAATCCTGTTAGTTTAATTATCATCGACAGTACTTGCCCGCTGATCATCCATTTTGTCGTGATTGGTACTCTTTTGAAAAGTCAATCGTGGACAACTCTTTTCCACCGAAACGAATGAGTGGAGTTGAAATCTTAAATGAGTTGGAAAAACTCGAGGAAGCTAACTTTGAGGCTAATCCGAGAGGAAAAAAGGATGACTTTGGTAGCATTCATATTTGGGTGAGGAAAAGTATATTTTATGAGTTGCCTTATTGGTCAACTAATTTGATAAGACACAATTTAAACATTATGCACATTGAAAAAAAATATTTTTGACAACATCTTTAACACTGTTATGGAGATAAAGGGCAAGACAAAAGACATCACGAATGCAAGAGAATATTTGAAGCTAATATGTAAATGCCCTAACTTGGAGTTGGTATTCGAGAATGGAAAGTGCAAAAAACCAAAAGCCACATATGCCTTAAATTCTCAACCAAGGAGGATAGTATGTGAGTGAATAAAGTAATTAAAATTTTCTGATGGTTAGGCATAAAAAATTTCACCATGTGTTAATCTAGCGGATGGAAAGATATATGGAATGAAGAGTCACGACAGTCATGTTTTCATGGAAAGACTAATTCCATTGGCATTTCGAGACGTGTTGCCAAAATCCATATGGAGAGTGCTAACAGAGCTCAGCTTGTTCTTTAAAGAAATTTGTGTTACTGAAATGCACCCTGATGCTGTAGAGAAGGCAGAGATTTCCATTATTGAAATCGTTTGTAAGTTAGAAAAAATTTTTATGCCAGCTTTCTTGGAGCATTTAATTATCCACATCCCCTATGAAGCTAAGGTTGGAGGACTTATGCAGTATCGATGGATGTATCTATTTGAAAGGTGTATGCTATATTTAAAACAAAAAGTTCGAAATAAGGCAAGAGTTGAAAGATCTATTTGCAAAGCATATATTTTGGAAGAAATTTCAAATTTTACTTTTATATATTTTGAGTCAACAGTACAAACAAGGTGGACTCAAGTTCCTAGGAAGGATGAAGGATGATGGTGGTTCAAATATGGACAAAAATCACTTGTCTATTTTTAGATACACATGCCTTTCTATCGGGCGAGGTTCAAAGAAATACTTAACTGATGAAGAGTTTCATATCACCTACACATACATTCTTGTCAACTGCGAAGAAATAGAACCTTATCTTTAGTAAGTCAGAACTAGTTTTTATATTCATATTATATGTACACTAATTTTACAATTAAATTGAATGTTATATTAATTACTTTATTTATTAAACAATTTGAGGATTCACTGAAAGAATTAGATCCAGATATCTCAGATGGTGAAATACTAAATGCTCGCAATAAGGACTTCAGCAGATGGATAAAGAATCAAGTGAGTGATTTTTGAAATTAAATATTTATAACATTAAAATTACTTTTAAAGCAATAATGTATAACTTTCAATTGTTATTGTATTCATTTGTAGGTAGATACAGGTCACATTGAAAGTAGAATGATTCAATAGATAGCTCATGGTCCTTCCAAGTCTGTCACTTCGTACAATGGCTTAAAAGTTAATGGATATAGATTTCATACTAAGGATCATGACAAAAATAGAGCTACTATGAATAGTGGGGTATACATTAAAGGAAATATTTATGGAAAAATAACTTAGACTACTACGGCATTCTTGTGGAGATATTGAAACTCTCATACTTGGACTATGAAAATACTGTATTTATCTTTTGATGCTGTTGGTTTGACCCAATTAATGGAGTAAAAGTTGACGAGAGATATGGGTTAGTTGACATAAAGTATAAATCAAGACTACAATCAAACGAGCTATTTGTTTTGGCTGAACAAGCACAACAAGTATACCCACATAGTGGGTATAAGTCTAGTGGGGGAATGGTGGGAGGCTTGTAAAGTTAGAGCCAAACTCTTTGTGAATGAAACTTTGCATGATCCAGATGGAAAATCCAATTCTTTTTATCAAGAAAGTGTATCTGAATTAAGAGCGCAAAGTGTTGTTTTGGAGGATGACATTATTTCATTGCTTGATGCAAATGCTCCAATGGAAGAAGTAAACGTAGAAGATATAAATTGTCCAATGGATACTTTGCTCAATGATGAGTTCATCAATAATAACGAAGATTTTGACGGTGAAGATAGTGAAAGTGCTAGTTTCGAACATAAGAATGAAGACTATGTAATGTAGATTCACAAGTTTTGTGTCTTTAGACATTTCATGAATAATGTTTTTTTCTCCTCTTAATCTGTTTGCATCCTGCAGATTGTGTGAAGGAGGGGAGCTATTAGACAGAATCCTATCAAGGTATTTGTCTTTCTTTCTTTCTTCTTCCTCTATGTGTGTATAAATTCTTGTGAGTTTCCAATATTTGATTTCTGATGATGGAAATTTTGTATACATAGAATTGAGTTGAAGAGACAAAAAATTGTGTTTCATGGCTAATAGATATCTCTCTATGTACACAGGGGTGGAAAATACACTAAGGAAGATGCAAAGGCTATCTTGAGACAAATATTAAATGTTGTTGTATTTTTGCCATCTGCAGAGTGTTGTGCATCGTGATCTTAAAAAAATTCAGACGCGGTTCGATTTTGGATTTGAAAAATGTAGCTAGTTTCATGTTTCTCTCCAGCTCAGATCGATATTAGCGTTTCTCTGAATCAAAATAATAGAACAAACTTGTGCATTTTTCCCCTCTTCCTCTTCCTTTCTATTCTTAAAATAAGTTTGAAATTAAAGTTTCGAGATTCAATTATCTGTTTTTGATTTGTTTAGTTGTGCTCGTTTCTCCATTTAGTATGGTGGGATTCAGAAAATTTAAGCTCTAGGAATCTGTCATTTTTGCTGCAGTGTTAGTAGTGGAGTATTTTTTTCTTCCTTAGTGTTGAGCTATTTTGCTCCCTCAGAACCATCATTGTGTTAATCGATGTGGGTTTAGGGTTCCGAATTACTTATTTTTTGTGCATTATTTATTTATTTTATGAGGGAATGATGGCAACTTCTTAAGCATAGACTACAGTTATTGCATTTGGACCTCAGTCAAAATTGATACTAATTTCCTTTCTACAGTTAGGATTCGTTAGTTGAAAGCATTTTTTTTCTTTGAGAAAAAATTTTCATTCATGCATGTTGCATGCCATTTACTATCTTGGATTTGCTTTATTTTTACTTTTTGTTGTGCCTTTCAGATGAAAGGCTTAATGATATTGTTGGTAGTGCGTACTTGGTGTCATTTCGCAAAGAAGCAAAGTTTCATTGTATATCGTGTATTGATTTTAGCATTGATTTTCTGTTTGAATGGGTTCAAACCATAATTTGGGTGAATACTCCTCATTTGAAAACTCATGCCTGAACTATGGTTTTAGAACTTCAAATTGAAATCCAAACATGCCTTCCCATCTCTTTATTTGTCTTGCCTACAGCAACAATGGACTTTCTTTTTAGCAAATATGTATTTACTAAGGGTGAAATGACTAATTGTTATTCATTGTGCAGTATTCCCAAAAAGAAAGACAAAGAATAGCATATACCTTATCTTTGCTTATTTGAAAATACCGAGTGGCAGATCCAAATTGGGGAAAACTTCCATGCACCATATGTTATTGCTGCTCAGGATCTAACTCTGCTTCCATTGTAGAATTGAGCAAAAATTAATAAGTTGCTTATAACCAACAATATAAGTAGGTTTTACACATAATTTAAATTTTTTGAAGTCCGAATTTATAATCAAGCGAAACAATAAGTAAGTTGGTATAAATATTTACATGAATTAAGTGAATCAATGATGTAATTTTGTTATTCCCTTTGTAGAAAGGTGAACAATCATCTTTTTTCCTAATCCCAAAGCTAAGACACTTTCATACATGATGGGCATTCCAAACGTATCTAATTCAATTTTCTAGACAATCATATAAAATTTTCCTGAACAAAAAGGCAAAAATTAAATTAACAAGAAAATAAAGCTTTTAGGATAAAAGGATTTGGCTACTTAAAAATATTTTATAAACTCCTCCTCAAATTGGTTTCTTTGTCTAATTAAAAAAGAATGTTAGAATGTTATACAAGTCAATCTGTTTAACTCGTTGGGTTATTTTAATTTACACATATTTTGTCATAAAAGAGCTTACTTACTATACTTTAAAAAATAATTTATTTTCTATATTCATAAAGTATTTTTGTTGAACTAAATATATTATGCTTATAAATTCATTATACATGATTTTATTTCTATATAGAGTTTTTAATGCTTATGAAAAAAATAGAATATGATTTAATTTGGATTAAAATTTAACCATTATTAGAAAAAATTCAAACAACATATTAAATGAGTTGTCGTTCATTAATTATATATATACTTTTATCGTTTTTGATTTCTCAAAGTATCCCTTCACCTCATATGTAGATCAAGGATTTAAATTTCAACATTTAAACTGTGTTTGGTTCCCAGAAAAGGATAAAAAATGACATTAATTAAAAAGAAGATACAAAAGACAAAGACACAAAAATTAATATTTTTATATTTTATTCGCTGATAAGTTAGAATAAATTGAAAAAAGTAATATTTATTCTTATTTTTTTCATTAAAAAATTTATAAAAAAATAATGATAAAAAATATAATTATAAAAATTCCATAGAAATAATTTTATTGAATGTTAATTTATTTTTGTTGTATGTTGAAGGTGAACCAGGAACAATCACAAAATGCAACAGCCACAAGACAAATTATTTATTTAATTTGTTGAATGTTGATGTACTTCTGACTTTAATTTAAAAAATTTATAAGTTATTTTTTTAATCGAATATATAAACATAGTTAACAATACAAGTAATAACACGAATATGTTTATTTGTATTAAATTGATTAAATTGTTAATTCAAATTATATTCATCTACATTTTAAAAAAGAAAAAAGAAAGAAAAAAAACCATACAAGTAATAACACGGTGCCGTTTTAACAATTAGAAAAAAGAAAAAAAAAACTAAAACACCCTCACTTGACCTGCCCTGACCACTGGACCTCACTCCCAAAACTCCAAAAGAGCAGAACACTGCTTATCTTGCTTCGAACACAGTAGAGAATAACATGTAATCTCCATCTCGTCGACGTTCTTCAACCTGCCCAGCCACCATCGCCGTCGCGTCTGCTCTGCCGCAGTGCGCGCTGTTCAAATGTCATCCAAATGCCTCTATTCCCTCGCATTTTCGAGCTTCCACTCAGCTGTAATTTTTCCGCTATTCAACCTCTCATCCGCTGTTGTGCATCCCCCCGTTCAGCTATCTCCATCGAGTATGAAAGCTTCAGCTCCCTCTCCCTTCTGCTGTTAATTTTCAGAACATGTGCAAACTAAGGTGATTTCTTTTCCTTCTTCTTTTTTTGTGTTAATTGTTCAGTTATTGTTTTAGTTGGTTTTTGTTTTAATTAGTGAGTTACTATTTTAGTTCTTGTTATTCCAGCCCTTGTGATTTTCTGTTCGTAGGGCTAGATGGTTTTTAATTTGCCTTTAATTTGTTGCTTGGGGTTTTTTGTTTTAAATTTTATGAAAAAATAAATTTTTCTTTTAAAAAAATAAATTTCAAATTTTAAAAATAGGAACACAAAATTTTAAAAAA
This sequence comes from Arachis duranensis, assembly GCF_000817695.3. NCBI lineage: Eukaryota > Viridiplantae > Streptophyta > Magnoliopsida > Fabales > Fabaceae > Arachis > Arachis duranensis. The sequence continues at coordinate 98,151,322 of NC_029780.3, forward strand.
ATTATAATATATCTAATAAAAAAAAGCGTTAAAAGCCAAAACCAAAAAACGCGCGCAGCGCCCTTTGCAGTTTGTAATACTTCAAATCAAAAATTAAAAACCCCACTATCCCCACTATCTCCCCTTTTGCCATGTAGCCACCGTTGAACAAGAAAAACAAGGATTCCTGGTGGTGGAGAAGGAAGGATTGCTATACTGTTGGTGCCATTTGTTTAAAGAAGGAGGTGCGCTGAAGGGGGTCCAATCGACGACACCGCTGAAGGAAGTCTGATCCACGACACCGCTGAAGGAGGTCCGCTGCTCGTTTTCACCAAATTGCATGTTATGTTAATCTCTTCCCATGCTTGTTCTTATCGTTAATTTAATATGATATTGATGGTACTTGCATTCAAAGTTTTCTTAGATTATCGCATGTTCGTTGAATTAGATTTTGCTACTACTGTAAATTTTATTGTTCATGGAAGCCCTGCATTCCTGAGATTGAAAAGTATTTTTAAACCTTTAAAATCATCTCTTTCCAAACCCAAATAATTTTTTCTCAAATCCTTTAAAGGTACAACTATATTTCATACTAAAATACTCATATGATTAAATAAAATAAATAGAAATATTATTTTATGTTTGCGCTGTTATTTTTGGTAATGACTTTTACACAGTTTATTCTAGGTTCATTCAATTTTAGTTTATCCATCAATTATTGCTTTCATTGATTCTATGTATACGTGTACCTAATAAGTCATGATATTTTAGGAGGTGATATAATTCAACACCATTGAAAGTGCGACACATAGAATTAGTAATCATGCATGGTTATTTTTCTTATTTTAGTTACTTGGAGGTTTCTTGGCCCATAACTAAAAAATATAGTTGGCATGTGCTAGTGAATTATAATATATGCATAGAATAGAAAATAGAAGTGGAATAGAATAGCTAGATGCCTAGATTCACTTACTAAAAGTTCCTAGATAGAAATTTTTGTTGCCTGCAACTTTTCGAATCTGAACTTGTCATCTACTATGTTGATGATGTCTACATTCATATTTTAAAATATAATAATAAACTCTCTAATAACATTGATACTTGGATAAGAGCAAGCCTTAAGCAAAAAAGAATAACATTAATTCTTTATTCATATCAATTAAGTTCACTGCATTAACAAATTTTAATTATGCCGGTTATTAATTATTACATTATACACTATTGTATAGACATATTATAGGTTCTAATAATCAAATTACCTTGTTACTCCACGATAAATGGATGCACCACGAGAAAACCCACTACTCTTCCTGCATGACAAAATATTATTTATATATAATTCATTATTCAATTTCTGAATAAAATTAATCAATTATAATAAAGGTATATACAGTTGCAAATACACATACTTTCTCAATGACGCAACGTACACTTCCCTTGTCGTGTGCTTCATCTCTTCCAACTCTTTTTCATATTGACTAATCTGAAATTATTATCAAAATTATATTCCAACAGAATAAGTAATCACTATATATATTTTGATTTAATTTATATATACTATTTAGTATACAAATAAACTATAAGATATAGCATTCAACTGTATATTGCTACATTAACAAAAACGTTGTACTTCTATATATTTACCATCTTAACAAATATTTGATAATTAAATAAATAATGTTTTATCTTGTTATTATCTTGTAGTAAATATCTTTTAATTTAATTTTACTTGAATATACTAATTCAAATTTTGTGATCTAAATTGTGCAATAATGTTTTATTATTATTTTTTAGTGGTAACTATCACTTCTAAATATTTTAACTGGTTGTATTTTAAATATTTTAATAGCACTTTTTTTAATTTATTTTTTATTTGACAGATAATCATGGCACCAAAAGATAGAGGTGGACAAATAGTACAAAATACTCGTATCGATCAATCTTAGCTTTCTTCGCGTAAGCCAGGTATACATTTACCGTTGAATTTATTTTACCATTAACAACTCTTGATCTAGAAAATATGATGTATGCTTATTTTATTGAGTTTAAGTGAGCAAACTGTTGACATTGATTCTTCTCAACCATCGATACACGTGTTAGGTATCTAGTTGTACTATACATTTGAGTTGTATGTTTTCGTTGTGATTTAATTAATCCTAGGCGAGAAAATGGTCTTACCATATCTTTTTTTTTTCTATTTAGGTCAACAGAGCGATAATTATAATGAACCTCATCTTATACAATTGAATGTAGGATCAACATCACAACCGTCTCCTCAAGTTTTATCACAATCGTCCCCACAATTAGATGGTATGATTTACTTCAACTGCGAAATATTTACATATTCACAAATAACTACACATTTAATTGGAAATTGTCCCTTACTTATTGTAGGTGCGAATTCGTCTGACGCATCTGCTTTAGACACAGAAGATAATGAGCTACCTAATGTTGGACAATCAAGAGTGCATACTAAAACTAGGAGTAACAGAAAACTGGTAATAGCTATAGAGAAAGGCGATAAATCGTTAGTAGTTAAAATATTATTTTGACCTTGCTATATCCGCATACGTTCAACTTAAAATAAAAAACAAGGGTATTATTAAGTGCATTACCTTTAATTTATTAGTTTATTATTAGATTTTATCCCTGATTAGGTTGTAACTTTTTTATATATTTATTTTACACTTTATCATGTTAAATTATCACAAAGGTAGAATTCATGGCTTTGATTTTACTGTTCATTCATTAATCTTGTTAGAAATGCATGTATTGTATTTTTTTAAAGAAGTATAATAACATATGAAAATTAAATTATAATAGTGTATTATTCTACTAATTTTATGTATTTGTGACACTTGGATAGCTTCTCCATTGAAATTACTCAGCTTTTCTATATTAATAGATAGATAAATAGATAGATAGATAGATAGATATGATCCCACAAGTCTTGATGCAAGCCTTGAACATCCAGCTTATCCAAATGTTAAAATTATTAAAACTGATTCAATCTACTCCTACTTGTTTTTTTCGATATAATCACAAATTAAATTATAGTGATGCCGAAGTTGCTACTTTTGTTTTTTACTCCTTTATCATCGTCACTTTTTAAGACATATTTGGGACATAACAATATCACTTCTTTTTTCCATTTTGTTTCTTGTGGGTTTACAATTTGAGATAAAATATATTTGTCTTTAGTGCAAAAGACACTAACCTCTCGAGGTAAATTTGTGGTAACTCCTCTCTATTTGTTCAAGTGACATTCACCTCACTTTAGATGGTGCATTAGGAGTGTTTATTGTTTACCATTATATTTTAGAAAATACAATAGTACAACATTATTATTACCTAAATTTCAAAGGTCAATGCATGATACTAGAAATAGGGGGTCAGGTTTTTATTTCATCAAACCTCAAAGGGGTGAGTCATGTGTGTAATTTGCCTTTGGTTTTATGATGATACTTTTATAGTGCATTTGATAAACTTGATTTTTATTTGAAAAATAGCCATTAGCTTAACCCACCTAATGTGAACAAACTTTTTTCTCTTTATGCGCCTGCCATTTGTGGTTGTTAATACTATACAATATATACCATGGACAACATTAATTTTAAAAGTATATGTTTCACTACTACAACTAATATGAACTATAGAATACAAAATTTGATCCAACAATTCTTAATGCAAGGCTTAAACGTTCAGATTATCTAAATATTAAAATTATTAAAATTGACCCAATCTGCACTTACTTATTTTTTTCATGCAATTACAAATTATCACAAAGGTATATTTGCTATTAGAGTCTTATATATGTGTTATTTATGTTATAATGTTTATTAATTTATTATATTTATTTTTATAAAATAAACAAAAAATAAATATAAATATGAGGAAATAAAATTTACTTTAGCTCCATTTTAGTTCATTTAAATTTAAACTAGCAATAATTTACAGTGTGCTTAGAAGAAGATTACATAAAAAATTTCGAATATAAAAATGAGACTAAATTTGCCATATGACCAATTCTATTTGTTGTTGGTATATGAAATTCTTGTTGAAATTGCTTACATGAAGATGACAATGGTTGCTGTTTTAGTCTTGCACTCTTGGGAGCTTTATATTCTTATGATTTATGTTATTTTTATGAATTATTTTAAAGTTATGAGCAGTATAGCTAAGCCTAAAATTTGTTGTTGCTTTGATGATCTATGTTGATAATTGTATATTTTTTAATGTAGGAAGAAATTTACAGTTTATACGGTAACTCGTGACATCACGAAAGATTTGTTAAATAGGATCCTTCTCCAGTGCCAAGATGGCAGGATTATTGGCAAGACATGAAGGACGAGTTGTTTAAAGATTTTCTGGTTAGTGATTATAATGTTACTTCAATGCGATTTTTACAAATAATTAGATTGAGTAGTTGCTAAGTCTTTCACTTTTTAAATTTAGAAAAAACATGAATTTGCATCAAATTATGATAAGGCTATGGCAAAAATTGTTTGGAATAAGACAATGCATGACCGCTATCCTGATATTTTGAAAAGAGCAAAGGATAGAGCTTTTAAGGAAGCAAACTCTACTAGTATTACTGACATTAAGTGTCATAGACCTAAAGCAATGAAAGTTGAAGTTTGGAATGGCTTAGTTGATCATTGGTTAGATTCAAAGTTGCAAAACAAGTCTGTGGCCGGTCAAAAAAATAAAACTGCTATGCCTGCTCATAAACTACACACTGCAGGGTCTATCAAGTTTAGCAAACACGAGAAAAAGGTATAAAGAAAAATATTGCCTATCTCAAATGATTTATGATAGTATATTCTAATAAATGTTATTACAGAAGCTAAGTTGAAGCATCGTGTATCTTTCCTTGAAGTATATGATGATGATCATAAGAAAAAAATGGAGAATATGTTTCTGAAGTATCAAAGAAAATTATTATAAGTGTCTTTAATTTTGTAGTATAATTTAGTTTTAATTTTCTTAATAATATGTCCTTATTTTTCTGCTGTAGGGCTTATATGGAGAGGCAATATCACAAAAATATAGAGAAGATTTAATAGATCAACCTGAAATTGATCCTGACATATGGACAGAAGTTATAGGAACCAACAAGAAAGGATAAGTTCATAGACTAGAACGCAGTCTAGATATTGGTATTCGTGATCATAGAGATGTGCCATTACCAGAAGATACAGGTGTTTCTACAGTCAAACCAGTTTCACAAACAAACATCATTAAAGTTATTAAAGAAGCATTGCCTAGTACAATAAATGCAGTGTTGCCTAGTGTTGTAAATGAAGCTACATAGAGTAATTTATTGTATCTCCTTTCTAAGATTCCAGGATTCCCCCAAGAAAAGGATCATTAGAATGATTTTGCTGGCAATAATATTGATTAGGTGGCTTATGTTAATGCATTTTGTTAGGCTTTGCTTATATAGGTAGTTTATTTGTTTGATAGATAATTGATTTGGTAATTTGTTTCATTTTCAGGTTTTATAAAAGTTAGCTTACTTTTATTGGTAGTTTACTTAGGTGATAAATAATTATTTGGATTGATTTTTATAGTTACTGATATTGTTAGATTTAGCATATTTTGGTATTTTATTTGTAAAGTGTCTATGTTGGAGATGTTACATTAAACTTTTATTTTAATAAATATGTTGGGTTTGAATTTTTTTTAAATATGTATAATTTTGATGAAATAATTTTATTTGTATGCATTATAATCTTTTACTTCAATCACTAAAATAAAAAATAATATGATGTTTATTTTAGTATAACGAAAAAATTGGAATTCTAACTGATATTCTAGAAAAATTAGCGACATACTCGCTATTGATGATGGTGAAAAATTAAAGACTCCATTGCGATTGAAACATTTGTGAGATACCTATCAATTCGTTACTAGTTTAAAAGGAATTTGCGATGACATTTTGTGATAGTATTGCAACTAATTGACTACATATTATTTCTTAGCAAATTAGCGATTATTTCATAACTATACTTTCTCATTTTGAATAGTTTTGGTTTAGCGACAAAATTCCTACAAATTCGATTAAGGATTTTCAAATATTAACTATAGGTTTGCTACAAAATTTGACAGATTTGCGATCATATTAGCGGACAACTTTCGACGAGTTAGGTTCAGAAAAATTCTTTGCTAATTAGCGTTAACTAATCATTCCATGTTGTCTACGAAGTTAGCTTGCATTTAGCGATGAATTTGCTGCAGTAGAGTTTGTCGCTAATTAGCGACTACCGTTTAATCCATTTCTTATGTGGAATTAACTTTTACTTTAGTGATGGATTTGTGACTATCTATTCAGTATCTAAAAAATTTTCCGATGAATTAGTGACTGTTGTGTTTGTCACACTGATCTACAACTTATAATTAGCGAGCATTAGTTGCTAGGCAGTAGCTAATTCGTCACAAATTATATTTTGCGTTAGATTAACAATGATTTTACAACTCTTTTTTATGGTAGCTAATCGCCCATATTCTTGTATAGGATTGACCTGTTTATTTTTTCTTTGTTTATGGACTTCAATTTTTAAGTCCGGACCTTTTATGGCTAATCCTACGAATTAAATGGACAAACTTGCTTATTTTTTATTTTAAAAAAGATTAAATTAAAAAATTTAATTCTATTCCAAAAAAATTTTTGTAACAAAAATATTTTTTTTTGAATAAAAATATTAAAAAAACAAAGATTTATTTGTAGGTCGTGTCACGTCAAATAAAAAAATATTGAAGAAAGTATTAAATTTGGTAAGAATTCACGTGTAGTTATTTTTATATGAAGTTGTTAGTTGAGAATTATTAGATGATTTAATATATTTAATTAAATTATATCTAATAATTTTTAACTATTAATTTTATATAAGGACAATTGTATGTAAATCTTTATCTTTACTTTTTTTGAAAATAAAAAAATAAATAAACCGTTGATTTTGCCCAAAATTTAAATTGGTCTAATTTGAGAGATAAAAATCAGTTCTTGCAAATGGATATATAGATTAAGGCTTGAGTTGACGAATTTAGGCTATTTTGACTGAATTGGCTGTCTCACTCCATAAAACCAAATCGATTTGGTAATAATTTAAAAAAGAAAAGAAAAATAAAAAAATTCACTCGTTATTTCTCATTGCTCCAATATGCTAATTGCCAACAAACACAGTCAGTAGCAAAAAAACCAACGTTTGAAGACAAAAAGGGAGAGAAATGCACTTCAACTGTTCAACATAACAATACCGTTGAATTCACAGTTGCTTTGAATACCATCAAATTCAAGCCTACTAGACACGATTTAGAATTCACTTCAAGAGTGACACGATTGTGCATCTGATACAAGATTTTTCAGTTCTGTTGAATGAATTCAATTTTATTTTGTTCAAAAAAATTCATGCAGAGTCTAAGAAAGATGGTTATTTAGTTGGTAAGTACTTTGTTAGAGTAATTTATAACGCATGTGATGTTTAATTTCTTGAAAGCTAATTTTTTAAGCAAAATAATTTTATCGATATGATTTATTATATAATATATCTATATTTAATGTATGTTATTTGAATTGGCTGATGTGTTGTTTTTGTTATAGGTATAGTACCAAAAAAATTATATTATTTAGTGAAACTTTTCTTCAATTTGGTAATGACTTTGTTTTTTATTCTTATGTATTTTATTTTAACACATCTAAAGGCAAATTTTATATATAGCAATTAAAAAATTGGTGCCTTTAAAAGTATCATTGGTAACAAAAAAAAGCTAGAAATAATTGATTAACACCAATGTTATTAGTTCAATATATTTATTAAGTTATTTTTTTCAATAGGAGCATCACACAGTCAATGATAATTTTTTTAATGTCCATATTTAATTATTTGTAATTTTTAGAGTATCGATTTGGGTCATTATAAACTAATTTATTTACTACTAAGCATTATCCCATCTTAGTATCCAAGACGAGTTATTGTAATAAATTTAATATAAATTTATCCATATGTATGAGTAGTTGGTTTTGATTGAATTAGTTTTTCTGTGGGTAGTTTTTTCGTATTTTCTAAGTGTTTTTATTGTTAGACTAGTCTTGAATAAATGTTTGCGTTTAATATTTTTTGTGCGAATGCCTCTGGTTGTACTGCTTTTGAACCTTCTTTTTCCATATTGGATGGAAGTGGGTCTTCGGGTTAGACATGTGTAGTTTTAGTTAATTATTTAGTTTGTGATGTGTTTAGTTTGTCTATTTTTAAATTGATCTAAAGCACTTGTACGAAGTGGTACCAGATCCATCTACATTTAAAATTATTACTATTTTGCAGATGTAGTAAGCTTGCTTCTAAGGACAAATTGGTCGAGTTCACAAGGGACAGGAAGTCATCAAGTTATATCACCATAAAACATGATGATCTTGAATAATGCTTAATATTTTTTAGATAGTGGTTTTTGTTTTAAAATCTTTTTTGGAATTTTGTGCCTCTCTTTAAGCTACAAGCATTACTATTTTTAATAGAGATGGACAGAAATTAAGGGTTATATTGTGGCAATTTTTTACTCTTGATTTGCTCAAATATCTAAAGGAACACTCGTGTCTTACTTATGTGGTTATTCTCCAAATAGGTAAGATGAAAAATTTTAATGGTTTGTTTATTTTATGCGGTGTTTGAATACATGTTAAGCGTCATAATATGCTTCTAATATTTTTTTTAATTTGCTATGTCTTTTTATAGGAATTATGAGTGTTTCCAACACATACTACAATTTTAAGTTTTTTATCAATGAGGAGTTTTCAGCTGTCAGGAATTTTTTTGCAAGGTACAGTGTATAAATTAATAGTTTGGGCAGCAAAATATTTATACAAGGATTTTTGTGACTATTTAACTATTAGAAAATTTCAAAAATTCAAGAGTGAACAAATTGGAATCTATTGACGAATAAGGAATAATGCCGCTGGTCTGTCAGGCTACAAGCTAATTGCCGAAATAAAGGAGTATAATCAAGTAAAATTTCTTTATTAGTCTCCCTTTTTGCCAATTATTATATCTAATGTTTGTTGAATTATAATCTCAATGGTCGTATTATACCCTTGCATCCATCAATTTTAAGATGTTGTATTTGTTACTGCCGGGACAATTAAAGAAGTTGAGACTGAGTTTGGTTGGTGGTACAAAGAATGTAAAAAGTGCCGTCGTGGCTTAAGGAAAGTTGAGAAAAGATATTTCTGTCTCAAATGCGTTGACGACTACGGGTTTTATGTGCCAAGGTATAACTCAAACTAATTCTTGAACATTCACGCACTACATACTCTTTGTCTAAGAAAATTATGGTATAAACTAATCATTTGTATTATTTCTTGAGAAATTTTATTGTTGACTTCTATCATTTGTCATTTAGTTATCCTAATCTATTAAAGATAATTAATTTTTAAGTATGGCTATCCATCTCTTTTCTATCATAACATAAATCAAGAGTTAAACTTAATTAATCAAATGAAAGAGTTTTATTGTCATTGAAAGGTGGATAGATATAGTAAAGTGACATAATATCTTTTGTGAGTTATGCTGTTTGGGATTATGATGTGTTGTTAAACTAATCCCCCGTGTGGATTCGAGACTCTTGAATAAGGCATTAAAAAATATAATTGTGTCCAATTCAATAATAACTTACTATAGGCAGTATATGTATTGGTATAATTCATGTAGTATATTATTCTTGAATTGTAAATGCTTTGGTAAATAATAGGCACAACATCCACGTAAGGGTGATTGACCATACAGATACTGCCTCTTTTGTTTTATTCGATGGAGGAGCTGCAAAATTGCTTGGAGTTTCTGCCAATGACCTTAGGTAGTCTTGTATGACTAAGGTTTGATGTCATATTCATTTTTTTGTGTTATTTATTTTAAACTCTACCTTAATGTTTATTGTTTATGAGAGCATGAATGAATTTTTTTCTGCTAAATGCGAAGGATGTTGAGAAAAATTCCTGCTCCAAAGAGATTAATAAGCTTAGGGATATTAAGTTCATCTTTAAAGTGCAACTCAAAATAAGGAATCTAAACTCTTATAAGCCATATGTGATTCATATGCTGAGGATGGCTAATGATGATTCTTTGGTCTCTGCTTTCCTGGATAAATACAATCCTGACCCTATAACCCTCTCCTGCTAATAACTTTTTCTTTGGTTTCAGTATCGTGAAAATAGATCAGCCATATTTTAATGATGTCTTTTTATTGAATCAATTGTTTTGTAGGGTCTTTTGTTGCATGAAAATTCTGAGCTATTGAGCCTGTCTACTGGCCCATATGACCGTTCCAAGGTTTGTGTCAAATAATTTACGATTTAAATAGTTATAATGATACTCTTAGTCTATATAGTAACTAAAATATTATTATTTTTATTATTATTGGTGCAGGATGACATATCCCAGGCGTGTGATAATGAGTCTGAAATAAAAACTCCATCATCTGCAATTGATGGAAAACATAATTCCAAAATTCTCAAAACTAAGAAACATATGGAAGATATTGGAGACGAGTCAGTTTCATCCAAATCTAAGAAAAGAAAGTGGGTTGTGATGGAGGACTAAATCATCACGTCTCTAGGCAGTTCAATTTATAAGATATAGGAATAATTTATTTAAACTATTATTTGAATGAATTATAGTCCTTTGAGAGACATTAGAATCTACCATATATAAGTAGTTTATTTCTCTTTAATCTTTCTGTTGACCTTAATTTATAAATTAGAACTTGAAACACGAATTGTTTGGTTTATTTATTTATTTAATCCAAGACTTGAGTGAATTTTCTTTGAATAAATATTTATTATTATTATTATTATTATTATTATTATTATTATTATTATTATTATTATTATTATTATTATTGTCGTTGTTGTTGTACGTTTTGGAGTAATAAACTTTAATTTTGCTGCACATACTTACAAAACAAAAGTATTCACTAAATATAGCTTTAACTTCTTTTTAGATGTTAAATTATCAAATAAAAAATACTACTGATATAACCTATTGAGTTGAGTACATGAATAAGACTAACTTTATAGGGAGAAGTAATTAGTCATATTTTTTATTCTACAGCCTATAGTCGAACAAAATAATTAGACATATTTTTTATTTTACTGCTTTTTTTTTAACCTTGCATCATGTGAGAGTGGAAAGTGAGATATGCAAGGGAGGAGCAAAAAATCATGGGTGTATCTTCTGACATGTGAAAAAGAAGAGTGGTTGCTGAGTGAGAGTAATTGTTAGGGTTTTGGTGTTGTGTGCAGCTGTAGCTCACTAAAGTAAGTTAAGTTATATTTATATATGAACCCCTAAATGAAAATTTTTTATTTCTCTCAAAAAAAAGAAATTTTTTATTTGAAATAAAATAATTTCTTTGATTATTTCCAACAAATTATAACATTTACACATTAAAATTTTAGCCCCGCTCAAAATACAATAGCTTTATATTAGAACTCTACAATTACATACAATTATCATATTGAGTATTTGATTATTAGACATTTTTTGGAAGCGTTATTATTGCACATTACACCACATCTTTATGTAAGTTTTATTTTTTATTTTAAATAAAATTTTTAAGTGTTGATCAACCTTCTATTGATTAGTGTTTTCATTTTAATTTATTCAAATTTTCTGTGATTTATACTTTTTTACGGTTCACATGTTTGATATTATTTTGCTTGAGTAGTCTTACATACAAAATGTTAATATTTTAGTTCGTAGAAATCATTTTTCTATCTCTTTTAACCTTTCTATTGAGATAGTAAAAAAGATGGGCCTTTGACAATAGAATTTGTATGACCAAGATCAACTTTTTTTAAAATAACTAGCTACATAGCTAAAATAAATAAGGTTTCATTTTTTGCATTATATGTATAAAATTACAAGTATAAAATTTTAAAATTTTTCTTTGTTGTAAATTATTAGTATAGTAGTTAAAAATAAATAATATTTGTATAATTGTTAAATATTTAAAAATAAACTAGGCTATTAGGCACTTTCTATAAGTGTTACTACTGCACAATGCACTATGTCTAAAGTTTAATTTTTTTTATCAGATTGATTATTTTCATACACTTAGTCCCACATTTGTATGATCCTCACCCTCATAATTGTTATAATTTCAACCTCAGTAGCTTTTCTTGGGACTATTCATTTAAAAATAGAACAAGAACAAAACCTAATTCTGTATTTTTCTGCAAGAAAACATAATCTTTTCATCATAAATTGGTTAAGACAGCTATATTTAAATTGGTTTGGCTTATATATATACTCTTTTTAATTAGATGATTGATTTATGAATTAAAAGTCACTGTTAATATATTTTTACATATTTAAAAATTAAATTTTTTATTTTTGAAGTAAAAAATGATACTTCATAAATTAATCAATAGATAATTAGTATTATAAGTTAATGAATATTTAAAATTTAACATCAAAATTTGTATTAAAATTTTAAAATTTGTATTAAAATTTTAAAATTTGTATTTGTAGCTCATTATTATAGGAGAAATATATTATGAATAAGTGAATTAACAACGATAATGTATCCAACTTCAGTCATACAATCTAAGATTGTAAGGCTAAGATGAAGGATAATTTTAGCAAAAAAACAAAAAAGATTTGATAATAATGAATTTATTCTTTTTTGTGCTTCTGGTGAGTGTTTTTTGTGAGGCTTTTTTATTTCTCTCTTTTTTTTTAAGAGAAATACAATTTAAGCTATTATCATTACTAAGAATATTAACAAAGTAGTTTGTACTATACATAATTTTTTAAATATTTTAATTTAATGATTGAACAACTATTCATCTTTATAAAAGTATTTCTTTCAAATTCATATTTAATAAACTATAAATTAGATTTAAACTATGCAATCTTCAAATTTTTAGATATTATTTAAGTTAATTAATTATTTAATATTATTTAACATATAATCAATCATGATTTAGAATGATATACTATTTAATCTAAAGTAATACATAAAACTCTGTACTAACTGGAGAAATATAAAATTTGATGCTTTAGTTTAGCTCTTTTATTAATTTCAAAAATAATTAAATTAAACTAAACCAATATAATTTTTTTTTTGTTAACTACGAAATATACTACTAAAATTATATAAAACCAAATACGAGATTAGTTAATTGAATAATTATTTGTGTTTTATTTATTTTTCTTGACTTAACAGTATGGAAGAACAACACTAATACAAATTTTGACGCACATGAAAATGTGCAATATATTGCTGCAAGTCAAAGAACAATGCGTCAAGAAACTGGTACCTCATCTAATATTCTCAGTTTATAATGAAGTGGAGATAAATGTGACATTTTTCTCATTGTAATTGACTCATATTTATCTAATTTTTGAAATATCAGTTTAATGATGAAAATTTTTTATATATTTCTCATTACTCATTCATAGGGAAGCAACTCTCTATGTATGATGTACATTGTGCGTCGCATGAAATTGGACAGAAAAATATTCTTCCTATTTATGTAAGACCTTCTACATCAAAGATAAGATCTAAACAATTTTCAACTTTACCAACGAGTCCCTTATTGACAAGAACTCCACTGTCCGTCTTAACAAATAATACGTATAATTAATGATTACCAAATGATTCATGCACCAATATTTAAAAAAAGTATGCTTCATCGAAAATTATTTATATAACATAAATTTATTACAATTCTAACATACACCTGTGTACAAGGATCTACCAATAATCTAACGGAAGTCATTCTGCAAAATCATCTTTCATCACACTGCGGTTCCCAAAGATCGTGCCTAACAGGACGGTAATTTAGAAAAGACGGTAATAATTATTATATTCTTTTCTTTTTTATAGTGTCTAACGTTTAATTGAATAAAATTAAACATTTTGTCAAGAAATTCTACTATAAATGGAAAGCAAAAAAGACAATCTTCTTCTATTGTTATTTTGGTGGCTATTAATTTGACACAACTTTATGAAGATGTAAACTTATCGACTGTTAAGGTATACCCACCAAGCGGTGACACACATAGTGGCCAAAATGTTGACCCTTTTGTTGATTATGAAGGTAATCTTTTATTATATTAAGAATTTAAGTTAGTAGTTTGTAAGAGATATGAATTATTAGTAATACATCAACATATATGTTTTCACTTTTTATAATTTTTATTGATTATAGTTGTTAATGCTTATGATGATTCAATGTTGGTTGTGAATTTAGAAGATTATTTTATACCATCCTCAAAAATTTTAGACGGTATGTACAAATTTTATTTGTATGTTTATTTGTATCTTTGTGTATATCATGGACTAAATTGCATCGATATGACAACTGAATATCTAAAGAGAGTTCATTCGACAGGTGTGTGTGATATAAAAGATCCTATTTATCAATGTCAACATTATAAAGCATGGATGTGGCCTAATAAAAAGCTTGCTAAATCCAAACAGTCACTGCAACCAAAATTTTCATCATGTTGTATGGAAGAAAAGATTGAGCTTTCTTTACTTTCTGTGTCTCTTGATGTGCTCATTTAGCTTCATATTGAAGGAGATCAACGAAGTATTCATTTTCTAAAAAATATAGGCATTTAATTCAATATTTTGTTTTATATCAATGGCCGAAAAAATTGACCGTAGGGTGAACAATGGGACTGCTCCTCTAATTTTTAAGTTTGGAAGTCAAAACTACCATAACATTGGTAGCCTGCTTCTTTCGGATAGTCTATGACCAACTTTTGCCCAACTATATATCTATGACACAGAAAACGAGATTGATAATCGGATAGGCAGACTTTGGTAATTTTCATGCAACCAATCAAATATTTTAATTTTTTTATCTGTGAGAGAGAATAACATAAATTTTATTGTGTTTTTTTTGTAGTTCTAATGAAGCTGTAAATGAGTGGGATAGGAAAATTGTGACAATATTAAGAAACATGCTAGATAAATATAATAGTTTGGCAAAGAGTTTTCACTATGCAAGAGATAGGTACCAACAGAAAAATTACACAGACATAAAATTTAAGTTGATTAGTAAAAGGACTATAGATGGCAGGACATACAACTTGCCATCTGCATATGAAGTGGCTGCATTGATTGTTGCTGATGTCGAACAACTAAGTAAAGATAGAGATATTATTATAGAGAGTCAAACTAGAAAGCTCCAATCGGATTGATGTTTTTCACCCATTTTATTTAGCCTTGCAATATCTGTTGTTGTTTTCGTATGGGGATGATGGATTTTGTTTGGGTATTGCAATATTAGATTCTATCTCTATTAGGCCTACAAAAAAATAATCACTTTGCGATAATTCTTTACTTTTTGCCTACAGAAAAAGACGAGTGAATCTCCATTAATTCTAAAATCAAAGAGATTATTCCAACAGTTTTTAGTGGAATTAGAGAGATTAAAATTCTTTAGGTATAAACAATCACAGTTGAGAATTGATAAATACAAATGTCTGCATGAAAGTTTTATAAACTGGGATGTAGATACTGCAAGGCTTGGCAAAAGAATCATTTTTTCCAGTACTTTACTGGTAGACCTAGGTACATGATGAATAATTGCAAAGATGCATATGCAATTTGTAGATATGCAGGATATCCTAACTATTTTATCACTATGACCTATAATCCTGAATAGGATGAGATAAAATGAGAAGTGACTCCTATTGGATTGAAGGCAGAAGACTGCCCTGATATATTGTGTCAAGTTTTCAAAATCAAGCTTGATGATTTGATTGATGACCTAAAAGAGGGAAAGATCTTTGACAAAATTTTGGGATGTAAGTCTGTGTTTATGCAATACCTTATTAAAATCATATGTTGTGATGTTTTACTCATTTGTCTTTTTCAATTTTCAGATGTTTACACTATAGAGTTTCAAAAAGGAGGACTTCCGCATGCACATATCCTTTTATTCATGAGTAACGAGTTCAAGCCACAAATACTAGATGACATAGACAAACATATAATGGCTGAAATTCCTGATGAAAATGAAAGGCTAAATCTATATGGAGCTGTTCAAAATTACATGGTACATGGTCCATTTGGTTCGTACAACAAGAATTCACTTTGCATGAAGAATAGATCCTGTTCAAAGTTTTATCCCAAAGAGTTTAGGCAGCGAATAACAGTCGAACTATGAAGAAAATGAAATATGTACTAGACAATAAGTTCATTGTTTTGTATAATCTAGAAATCAGGAATACACATGCCAAATAAGTTTTATTAAGTATCTGTTTAAGTATGTACACAAAGGTAATGATTGCGTAACAGCTACTTTATACAATGCTGGTGATTTGTCAGAAACCATACAAGTTGTTGACAAAATCAGAAATTACTACGATTGTAGGTACATTTCGGCATGTGAGGTAGTCTAGCATTTATTTGGATACGAAATCCAAGAGAAAGAACCATTTGTGATTAGACTTCCATTCCATTTGGATGATGAGCACCTGTGGTTTATAGTGAAACTTCTATATGAATGATATCGTTGGAAGAGCAGTATCTCATAAGTCCATGTTTTTTGGGATAGATGGTGGCAAACATGTCATATCCCTATGCTCGAAGTTTGACTTATGCTGAGTTTCCAACCAAGTTTGTTTAGAAGGACGATACTTTAAAGTGGTTTCCTCGAAAGCAAGGCTTTGTAATTGGAAGGTTGACTCATGTACCTACAGGTAATGACGAGTTTATATTCAATTTTGATCTTATTTGTTTGATGATTTAAATTTAAAATCTTAACAGCATGTACCCTATGTCTATTTTATTCGATTTATCTACACTAGAAAATAAATATTCAAATAACTTTCAACAATTATAATCTAATGCTCTATAGATTATACAATTTTAGCATTGTTCTTTATTTTTTAGAAAAAATAATTTTATACGCATGTGTACCTACATAATAACTGAAATCGTGTAACCTAATTCATTTAGCAACTTAGGAGTGGAATTTTAACCAAGTTTTTTGCATCAAATACTAAAGAATATTACCAACAGATTTTCTTGAATACTCAAAGAGGATGTATGAATTTTTGAGATATAAGGACAGTAGGAGGAACAATTCACGCTACTTATAAAGATGCATGCTTCGCTCTTTGACTCTTACAAGATGACAGAAAATTCATGGATACAATTAAAGAAGCAAGTTCATGGGCCTCAGAATCATATGTCAGGAGGTTGTTTGTCATTCTATTAACATCCAACAATATCTTAAGACCAGAACATGTCTGGGATAGATGTTAGCATGAACTCTCAGATGATATTTTGTATCGACAAAGAACTATGTTGAACATGGGGGGTGAGTTTTATTAATTGCAATTATAAAAGTCTTTTATTATTGATAATTTTTACTTTGATTGAATTTTTATAGTATCGTATAATATGTAGAGTTAACCATGTCAGATGATAAGATTAAGCAGTTGTGCTTAATAGATATAGACAAGATCTTACATTCCTTTGGTAAAACCTTGAAAGATTATCCTCCTATGCCTTTAGCAATTGAAGTTGATAGTTCTTTGTTAACTGAAAATGTTATCAGGGAAGAGCTAAACTTTAATAGGGACGAGTAAAAGAAAAATGCCTCAGACATGTTAGCCATCGCAACACTTGAGTAGAAACATGCATTTGATAAAATTGTTACAGCTGTGTATTATGATGAAGGGGTTTTTTCTTTGTGTATGGTCATGGGGGTACTAGAAAAAATTTCTTTGGAACCTTATGTCTGCTGAGATTCGCTCAAGGCGTGATATTATATTAAACATTGCTTCAAGTGTATTGCATCTTTACATCTTCCCAATGGAAGAATGACACACTTAAAGTTCAAAGTACCACTGAATATAACTGAAGATTCTGTATGTAACATCAAATCTGGTTCTCCTCAAGCAATACTACTATTGAAAGCCAAACTTATAATTTAAGATGAGGTTCCAATGGTTAGTAGGTACTGCTATGAAGTGCTTGATAAATCTTTGAGTGATATCATGAGGTTTTCTCTAATATATAACAAAGATTTGCCCTTTGGAGGAAAAGTGGTTGTACTAGGTGGAGACTTTAGACAAATCCTTCCTGTCATTCCTAAAGATCGAGATAAGATATCGTTCATTCAACCGTGAATTCGTCTTACCTTTGGAAGTTTTGTCAGGTGCTCAAACTAACAAAATATATGAGACTCTGTGTAGGGACAACTTCTTCAGATCAAGATGAGACAGAGCAATTTGATTAATGGTTATTGAAAGTTGGTGATGGTCTAATAGGTGACAACATAGATGGTGAATCTGAGATATGTCTTCCAGAAGATATTGTCATTCCTTCTTCAGACCAGGCATTTGATGAATTGGTTCATTTTTCTTGAAAACATGTCTTCAAAAGATTTTTTCAAAGCAAGAACTATACTGGCTCCCACACTGGACATCGTTAAAGTGGTCAACAACCATCTGATGGTCCTGAATTATTGAATAGCATAAATTACTCTAGTTTGCCTCTACATAACTTAATACTCAAGGTTGGTGTTCCGGTGATATTATTGAGAAATATTGACCAATCCAGTGATTTTTATAATGGTACAAGACTACAAGTTAGGAAGTTTGAAAATCATATCATAGAATGTGAAGTCTTAACGGGTAACAACGTTGGTCATATTGCTTTGATTCCAAGAATGAATATAGTACCAACAAATGAAACTGCCCCAGTTATATTTCAACGAAGATAGTTTTCCATAATAGTATTGTTTGACATGACAATTAATAAGTCTCAAGGACAAACTTTATCTCATGTTAAATTGTACTTGTCCAAATGAGTTTTTACACATAACCAACTATACGTGGCAATTTCAAGAGTTAAGAGTAAGAGAGGTTTAAAAGTTTTACTTATGAATCACGTAGAAATGTCTGCAAATTCAACCATCAATGTTGTTTATAGAAAAGTTTTTAAAAAAATAGGATTCTAATATAAATATTTTAATTTTATTTTAAACTTTGTATTAAAATTAATGTATAATTATTTTACTTAAAAAATGTAAAATGATGATTATTCGTTATTTTTAAGTTAAACTTTGATTTTGATAATAATTTTATGAATCCCGCTAGGAAGCCAATGAAGAATCTTGACAATGTGTACAATGGGTTAGTTATTTAACTTTAATAGAGATAAATAATAAATTTAAAAACTCTCGTTCAGTTATTCTATATCAAATTTCAAATTTCAAATCCACCCGTTCAAATTTCAAACTTTTAAAAATCTAGTTAGTTATTTTAAAAAATAAGTAAATAACCATCTGAAATCTTAATTTACTAAAGCATTTCACTCCAATGCTCTCTTCTTTTTCAACCGGTGGCCACCTCACCTTAGTCAATAATCATCCCATTTTACCGTTGCTACTTGGCTTGGCACACGCCACTCACCCTTAGTAAAAAATTAACCATCTACTTAAGGATAAAAATAATCATCCGCATATACCTAATGGATTGAACATCTAACATATTTTAATTATTTATAACTAAACCCAACCCAATCAAAATAATATCTACATAAAAATTAAAATAACCATCCCTATACCTACTAAAATGACCATCATAAATTGACCATCATTAAAATAGAAGAAGAAGATGAATAAACAGAAAAAATAACTATTATAGTAAAACATAATTTTGAAGGACTAGGCATGACGAAAGCGACACTGTTGTGAAGCATAGGGCTCAAATCATGAAAGAAGCTAATCATGCTTGGATCCGAAGAAAAAGAGTATGGTGCTATCATCGGCAAGAAGAGGCTTGAAGGAATGGGAGAAAGCGAAGCCTGTTCGGAAGAGAGGTGTGAAAATAGCAATAGCAACGTTAGGCTGAGCGTCGGAAGGCGAGGCGCGTCGAACTGATCGGCAGAGGTGAGGACGGTGTCGGTTGGAGGATGCGGCGGCGTCGGTATGACCGGCGAGAAATTCAGTGACGCGAGAAAAATGACGGTGAGTTTTGGACGTGTATTGAAGGTTATGATAAGATTAGAAATAACCGTACATAGTGTGAATGAGTTTAAATACTAATCCTAATTTTTAAAATTTTAAAATTTAAAATTAAATAATTAATTAATAATCTAATTTTTAATTATAACTTTATTTTATTTTTTTAATCTGTTGTACATATTGTACACAATTAATATTTGTTCTCAATATTTTTTTAATTTTATATTTTTTAAAATAATTATTATTTTGTGTATTT
>NC_029780.3:98171763-98199523 GCF_000817695.3 Arachis duranensis
AAATAATGTCTGAAAGAGGTTCCAATCTGGTTGTCATCAACCCAGGTACGCAGTAAAACATCCGTTTTCGCTCATCACCCTTTTGCTTATACCTCACTAAGAACATAAAAAAAAGTCTCAACTTCCTTGCCGCCCTTTACAATTCAGGCTCTGCAAATGTCAGAATTGGCTTGGCTTCACAGGATACCCCTTTCAATATCCCTCATTGCATTGCTCGCCACACTAAACAAGTTCCTAGGAGGAATGTCCAAGATCAGGTTTTTGTGATTCTCTGATTAATTATTTCTTTTATCTCACACTCTATATGATTTGTTACACCCTTTTCTGTTGGTATACGTTTTAGTATAATAGGATAATTATTGTTTTCTGTTTTTCATGCGTGTAGATGCTTAATAGTCAGATTACAACTGCACAGCATATGGAAAGGGAGAAGGCTTATGATGTTGTAAGTTATAACACATTGCAAAGCTGAAATTGAAATTTCTGTGTTGCTGTTTTGCTAATCTTGATTTTGTTGATATTTGAGATTGCATCAATATTGAAGATACCATTTCTTGATGAAGAAGCACCGAGTAATGCATTCCCTCGTAAGGTATATGGCATTTCCTAGTTTGCTTACATTCTAATCACCTGTTCACTATTTTTTCTTTCATGTACATTTCTTGATTCTTATGCTGTTGGAGTCTTTGTAATGTGAAAATGTTTTGACTTCCCTAAGCTTTCTGTTTGTGCATGAGACTACTAGTGTCCCCTTCAATGCATTCCTGTGGAGTGAAGTCTGGTAACTGTATTTTACTTCTTGTGTTGAAGCTTTTAAGCTGAAATGAGTAATGAACTGCTGAGCAGAAATATGTTGCAGACAAATGTACTATTTGTGAGGGAACATTGTTGTTCAATTGACCCCTTGGTGGCATTCTTATGTTTCGATAATGCTGGTACTTTTATTTATTCCCCTTAAGATAGCTTAAAAATGTGATGCTTAACAGGTGCGTTCATGCTCTAATGCAAGCATGTGCGCATACATTCACATTACACTACTTATAATTATATTCTTGTTTATTCCATATATGTTCAGTGTCATTAAGATTGCATGCCTGAAGATTTGCATTTCTACATGCTGGCCAAGTCACTGAATTAGTGACTTTTACGTTGTCTTAATACTATAAACTTCAATATAATTTTTGTGCAGATGGGACGTGTTGATGGACATAATCCACATATTATTAGGAAAGATTTGCCCTTCTCTTGGACTAATGTATATGAGGTTGCTAGTATGTCTTCAGCTTTAGGTAAACAGAAGTTTTACCTAGTACTTTGCTGTGTTCCTTGGTTTTAACTTTTAACTATAGCTTTGGGATATTTTTTAATGTAAAATTGTAAATTGGCTTGCCATTTGATTCATCTCATCTTTTTAACAAGGTACATAATGTGAGCGGCAAAGTGCCCATTTTGAGTATGATGTGAACAAATTAATGATAGAGCTGATAATTAAAAAATGTATTTCAATTATTATTTGAAAAGCCTGAAGATTAAGATATAGTTACTAAATAGGACCATTAGAATTGGATTTTTAATATAGTAGTGGGTATTGACCAGGGGCAGGGATAGAATTTTGCCCTTTCCTTGACTGGAGAATGAGTTTAGCTTTTTGGCTCCTTATGATCCATTATTAGAATTATGGACTTGCATAAGTTTATATGGTATTACATGTTGATTTGATATTAAATTCTCTATTACTATTACATAATTAGCTCTATATATACGAATTGGAATTTATAGAGACATCAAGTAAAGATGTGACTAGCGAGTCTTTGGATCCAAAAGAAGATACAGATTCAAAGGAGCTTCGCCTGAGTGAACGAAAATTCAGAGAGTTCATCTGTGGGGAGGAAGCACTAAGAATATCACCAGCAGAACCATATTGTTTAAATCGTCCAATCCGCAGAGGACATTTGAATATTTCCCAACATTATTCCATGCAGCAGGTACTTATCATTTTCAAACCATAATGCAGTGAATGAAAGTAATGTGAATTGGATACCTTTGTTGATTGATGGGATGGAAAAAAATATAGATAATATTTATCTTTGGAACTATGTAAGTTAATTTTTGCATCATAATGTAATGCCAAATGTTATAGGGAGCCTTGAATTAGTTGTATTGTTTAAATTGGTTATTATTAATATTTATGGATGCAACATAACAGTAAAGTCATTTGTGAAATATACATATTCCCTGCCTGTTTGTTCCTGAAAAGTTATGGCAAATGTTGAAGTTTTCTGAACTCCTGTAACTGTAGAATTATATGCTTTAACTTTAAAGAAAACAGATAATATACATGTTTCAGTAAAACAAGTGATTTGTTGTATTATTGTGTCTGTTTTAACCTAAAAGAATTGATCATAGAATAAAACAAAATGGGAAAAACAGTAGAAAGAAAAGTACTTCACTTACCAAGGATGCACTCGCTAAAACTCAGAACAAAGTGATAGTTATTGAACCACAAACAAGTATTGTTCATGAACTCAGAGAAGCACTAGTTACTTCTAAGAGTGGGAAAATTCATTGAAATGTCAATTGTAGGTATCACCAATACTGAAGTAGATGATGCTACAATTGAGGAAACTCACAATACAGATTTAAGCACTTTTTGGAGCTTAAAATGTTAGTATTGTCATTAAGATTTCTCTAGTGTGTGAAAATTCCACTTTGTTGCTCTTGCTGATATTACTTCTTTCTCCATCATAGCGTCACCAATGGCTATAGCTTTTTTAATACTTCTGTTACCAGTTGCATTCTTTGCTGATTCCCTTTTCTAGATTAGGATTGTTTGAATCTAAACTTCGACCTTTATGTCTGATTTATTGGGGTCCTTTATGTTGCCTATATAAGCTTTGTCTTGGTGATGTTAGCATATTAATTAGAGTTCTGAAGTACTTTTTGTGATTTTATTTTGTCTCTTCCGTTCTACATCACTACCACTTGCCTATTTTGCAGGTACTCGAGGATCTGCACACTATATGGGATTGGATTTTAGTAGAGAAACTGCATATTCCTCGTAATGAAAGAAATATGTATTCTGCGGTTCTTGTGTTGCCAGAAACATTTGATAATCGTGGTATGTAGGACTTGATTTTCTAAAACTTGGAATGTTTCACCTTATGTTAAAATGATTAAGTAATTTAAGGAAAATGTATCTTCTAGTCATTTTAAATTTTAGATTCCTTAGTAGCTGCGTTTTCACACCCCTGCCATAGTCATTTTATTTGTTTGTTTTTGCCATGAACAGAAATAAAAGAAATGCTATCTTTAGTACTACAAGGTCTTTGTTTCGGCTCAGCAGTGGTGCACCAGGTGTGTGCCCTTCCATCTCTATGTTAGAATTTTATATTTTCAGTGCAGGATCATGCTACTCACATGAGATGCTGTCATTAACATTTTAAATTTACCTCTAGGGGTATATTGAACTCCCTTGATAACTAGAGTTTAGATGGATACTGGTATTTTCCAGCAAGCTTTATTTAGTCTGATATTGGAATCAAGCATGATGGTGAATGAAATGAACTAATTGTGTCGAGCGAAGCTATTGTGGTCCTCAATTTGCTTGACTCTTCAAGAGATGCATTTTTTATATATAGCAATTTTGCAGTCACACAATGTTGCTAAACAATTTCTAAATGAAAGGCTTTATGTTGAATTCAATTTCCCAAGTTTTAAGAGAATATGATAAGTCACGCTTTTTGTGCATATAAGGGAGCTGGAAGGTCTTGTTATTTTCTGAGTTGGATTTCTCCATTACTTTCTAATGGCCTCGTATTGATTTGGTTGACCAGGAAGGTCTTGCTGCTGTTTTTGGAAACGGATTATCAACGGCATGTGTTGTAAATATTGGTGCGCAAGTGACATCACTGATATGCATAGAGGTAATTCCAATTGCAGCTTCTGTCTTCTACTTATTATTATTTATGTAACTTGTAACACGTATTGTTTATTGCTTACTACTTATTATGATTTAATTTATAATTCTAGTTCTCTACAATGATACAGAACATGACTAATTTTGGCAGTTATTTGTTTATTCTCTTGTTCAGGATGGAGGTGCACTGCCAACCACTGTAAAAACTTTGCCTTTTGGTGGCGAGGTACGAAACATGGTTTCTTACTTCCATTAAATAATTACTTCACGTCTTCTATAAACCCATTAAAGTAGTCACTAATAGTCTAATACTTGATCCAAGGACCAAGGGCAAACTCATAAAAAAGGCAGAGCTGTATATTTCATTTAAGAAAATTGCAACAATAGCATATTGTTGACAAGTACCTCATGTGACATTCATAAAGATTTAACTTTTCTGAAGCTTATGAATCTGCAACAAATCATTTCTATTAATTATATGTATAGTGGCCCAAACCAAATTCTTCACCTAACCTTATTAATCAAAAAAGGCTCAAATACTGGAAAGTATAGTTGGATTATGAGATAGAAACAAGAAGGATTTACTGTGATAAGATCTGTGGTTGACAACAAAGGTCTGATACCATCCTTAATGATAACTGACCTAAAGTTGACTCATATAATTCCTATAGTTGAAAACAGTCAGCAAAGTACATGGTGAAACATGTGTCTCATTTAATAAATGGTAAATTACACTGACACTGACCTTGAAGAGATCACACTTGATGCTCCTATATTTTATAACACTTGTCACTGACCTTTCCTATAAACATAACATTGAGGTCAGTATAAGTATAAAAAATCAAGAGGTGTCAAGTGTAATATCACTCGATCTCGGTGGAGGTCAATGTAAATCGCCCTTTAATAAATGAAACTTGTGCTTGTCAGTTTGTGTAATGATTGTATATCATGCAAATATGCAATACATTGTTCTATCTATTTCTCTGTGCAATGATTTTTATAGTTCCTTGTATTATGTAGCTGATATTATTCTGTATCCTAATTTTTGTTTTTCCAGTTAGTTTTTATTATTGTCTAAATATTAACTTCATCAGGATATATCAAGGTGCCTTCTCTGGACCCAAAGGCACCACCAGACATGGCCTCAAATTCGTACAGATATTTTGACAAAGCCTATAGATCTGTTAATGTTAAATCAACTTAAAGAGACATATTGTGAGATCAAAGTGAGTTGTTCTACTTTTTAGTTCAGTTGTAATTATTTCACCTTTCATTAAGTTTGCTGAAATTTCCTTTAGTGATTCAGATATCAACGTCATTTTGGGGTGCAACATGTCCATTTGTTCAAATTTTATATACATTATTATCGGGTTAGAAAATTAAATATGAAATTAATATAAAATGAATAATGATATTAAAACAATACCCTCAATTCCTCTCACTGTATTTTGTCCACATAATTTCTTTCTACTGCCCTTTTCTCTTTATTGCATTGCACTCATACATGATTCAGCGACTTTTTAGTTTCAGAAAGTGAATTGTAGTCGTGCCAAAGCTAAGCTGGGGGCATCTTGAACATGTGTAACTTGTGAAAATTAATCAACTTAGAATTGATCAGTGTTTTCTTTATTGGTGCTTGCTTCCTCCAAACATGGCTTCATTTTAAATCTTGTGTTTTCCTGTCTATAGGAGGGAGAACATGAAGCTGTTGCTGTAGTTCATTCTTACGAGGACAGAGCACCAGCTGGATCTCACAAGACAAGACTTACTGCTCTAAATGTGTGTATCCTCGGTTGAATTCTTTCTTCATTTTACTTCGCATGTTGCCTTTGGATAATGCTGACTATTATTGCTCAGGTTCCTCCGATGGGTTTGTTCTATCCTACGCTTCTTGTTCCTGATGTCTATCCTCCTCCACCTCGTACTTGGTTAGTGTATTACTGAAGTTTTCATGCTGTGTGCATGTTTGCAAACAAAATGTATGTTTACATAACCCTAATGGCATTGCCTTGCCAGGTTTAATGACTATGAGGATATGCTAGAAGAACCATGGCATATGGAATATACTCGTCCTGATACATTTTATCCCAATGTTGGTGGAGGAATACCAATGTGGGAAAGCTATCCAATTTTCGCAAGTAAGCCAAAAAGAGAAGAAAAAGTAGGCCTTGCGGAGGCTATTTCTAACTGCATTCTCTCAACTGGTAGCATTTTCATCCCTTTTTTCCTGTATTTATATGCGTAAATTTGAAGCCTTATTTAACTGTATGTTGCTGTATTCACAGGTCGCATAGACATCCAGAGAAAACTATTCTGTAGCATACAATTGGTGAGCTTTTTTGTGAACATTTGAGCTTAGTGTATTTGTGTTCTTAATATTACAAAATGATATGAAATAATTGACATTTGACACCTTTAAACAGACTGGTGGAGTGGCTTTGACAAATGGTTTAGTTTCCGCATTAGAAGAAAGGTTTGTCTTAATTTTGTTTGATCTTGTAGCGTATTTAAATGCTTTGTTACCAAATGATTGGCTGCAATACTGAAATTTGGGATGATAATTACTGTTTCTTCATAATTTTGCTTTCTAAATACGCTAACAACACATGGAAACCCATTATAACTTATAAGCACGTTATCATATTAACAATGTTGGCCTAAAAGTGGTATGATTAGTGCATGTGATTTTTCATTGATAGGTCATACGCAAGTAGAATCTTGGAAGAAAAATGCATTCGCATTGATTTAATGACCTCTAACATCAATTTGTTTCTTTTGGTTGTAACCAATTTTTTAGATTTGAGCAGTATTGGCCTCTCTATAGGATATTTCTGCTTTTTGTTTAACTCGTCCTGCTTAGCCTTTTTATATTTCGATAAATCATGTCAATCAGAAAATGCTAGTGTCTTGAAAGATCTTGTTATTATTATTATTATTATTTTGGTAAATATTAAGCTAATGGATCAATCTTGTCTTCCTTTATGCAGAGTCTTACATGCCATTCCTCCAAATGAAGCAATTGATACTGTGGAGGTTAGTTTCACATCCTATTTTGTGGTGTTGTCACTAATTTTGAATGGTGCAAGTTATTTGCATAATCATTATTGTTTAATTATTTATACCTGGTAATTGTTATAGATCTGCAATGTGTACCTGACATCTTTTGTTTTTTCTTTTCTTTTTCCGATAATGTAAAATTTTACAAAACCTCTCAATCAAGGGATGGTGAACTCATAGAGTTTGCACTACATCTCACAACTACCAAAACAGGAGAATCATATTTAAAAACAGACAAAAACAATATAAAAGAAATGAGAAATGATACATCACTACCTTTTGGTACACCTTGAAGTATACAACTTTCTTTCATTATATTCTCTTTTATAGTTGAAAATGGAAGATGTACACAAAGGTGTACTAAAAGATTAGTGCAAATAATACAACTCGAAAAGAAATTCAAAAGATATACACTTTCTTTTTTTGTTGAATATTGCAAGTTTCTTATGATGGACCTCCTACTAATGATACGTGGTTGATTTTGTCAAATGATATCTTTCTGGACATGGCACTCAGGTCTTACAATCAAGGATGAATCCAACATTTGTGCCATGGAAAGGCGGTGCGGTATGTTCAATTTGTTTGACCATCGTACTCAATCTTTATTAATTGAGAAATGCTTTCAAGTTAACACATTCTTGGTTGTTACTAACATATGGCTTTGCAGATTCTTGGAGTCCTTGATTTGGGCAGGGATGCTTGGATAAATAGAGAGGATTGGATTCAGAACGGGATTCATGTTGGAAGCAACAGAAAGTACAAGGATTCTTATTACATACAAGCTCAAGCAATGTGTTATTTGAATTCTTGAAAAGCTATTTTAGCACATTATTAGTAGTAGTTTCTCTTCTAACACTAAATTAATAAATGATTATTGCAAACTAACCACGTTTGAAAACTACCGATCCTTTTATCTGTGAATGTTTTGTGAATACTTGTGGAAATAGTCTCAATTTGATAAGGTAAGGTGGTTTGAAAGCTACTGGCTGTTTTGCTTGGGAAGGTGTTGTTAACAAGTGTGGAAATAGTCCCACATCAGGGAAGAGGAGTACCAGCGTGGGTATTGGTGTTCTATAAATAGGATTAGAAGGTAAACTCGAAAACTTAAAAGGGTCGGTTGGCTATGTATGCCACACTCATCCGAAGTTGGTGAGTGCTGTATGGCTATCAAGACATATGGCCGACATAATTTCTGGAAACCCATTAGGGTTGGCTCGCATTGGCCGACCCTCCTATGAAGTTTAAAATAATGGCTTATTTTTGTAAAATACTGTGTTTGACCCTCCTATGAAGTTTAAAATAATGGCTTATTTCTGTAAAATACTGTGTTTGAAGCCCAATTATGATAACACGAGATCAAATTTTGACAAAAATAATTCTTTTATAATTTAGAGTTAAATTTTGTCCTATGGAGTGATTTTATTATGGCAATAAATTTATCAATAAAGTAAGAAAGATACAAGAGAGAAAATAATAATACTGGATAAAGATAGCAGATCAAGAAGTTGATTTTCTTATATAGTAATTTTTTTTTCTTTGAATGGATTTGTTAAACACGATAAATGGAATTTACATTCTGCTTTTTGCATCCTACGAGAAATAAGAAAAAATATTAAAAAAAATACATTCCCTATTTTACGAAAAGAACCAACAATAATAATAAATTTTGCAACCTACAAAGCGTAAATAAAAGAATTAAAATAAATAAAATCCATTTTGCAGCCGGCGAACATGGCCATATTTTGAAATCGCCTATAATTAAAGATAACAAACGGGCTAAAATTTGTTGGTTCGATTCATGTAACCCATTAAAAAAGACAGGTTAGACTGAAAAATTAAGATCGTCACACGTCAAAAGTCCGCTTAATCTGCACTACTTAAATCGTGGGTTTTGGTAGAGCGGGACAGATTTAGGAATTTTTTGAAAATGTTCTAATTTAGTATTTTGAATTATGTTTTATATTTGATTGATTATGTGTTAAACTTGATGTTTAATTATATATTTTGGACCATATTTATTTTACTTTGGACAATGTTAGTTTTATCATTTTGTTTTAAAAAATTTGGTTTATGATTATGTTTATTACATATTTATAATTATAAAGTTTTTAATGTTTGTTAATTTAAAAATTATAATTTTTTATATATTTAGAAATCATAAATTTATTAAAATAGTTGTGAAATTATATATATTATTTAATATTTTTTTGGTAATTTATATTATTTAATACTTAATAATAAAAAAAAATGAGATTTAGCGGGCTTGGCCTGCCAGCCTGCTATTAGGCAAAGCGGGGTAAAATTTTAAGACCACCTCATTAAACAGGACATGGCAAGCTAGCCCGCCAAAGGACGAGTTTTGGTGAGGCCGGACATACTTTCCACCCTTATTTATAACCTTTCTTTTAGGTATCTTACCAAATTAATCTCCAAAATAAAAATTTTAGAAGTTAATAGTACTGTTTTCTTTTCTTCTCTTTCCTTTTCTTTATATTATGTTCAGTTGTTTTCTTTATACAAAACAGCTTAAGTAGTTTCTTTTGGTTAGGCTAAAAGTGAGTCGAATTAAGTCGAGCTAAGCTCAGTGTAAATTTGGCTGATAAAAATTAAATTTGGTCTATGATTTAACTCATTAACAATTAAATCTATTTGTAAACTTCAAATTCGTCTCACAAAAAACTCATGAGTTGATTCGAGCTTACGAATCAGTCCAAATAACTTGAATATAATTTATAATTTTATATAAATAAAATATAAATTATATATAAGAAAAATTAATATATTAATTTAAATTTAGGTTTGAGTTTAGTTTACAAAATCAGTTTATTGAGCTGCTAAAGAATTAAACTCAAACTTATGAGTGAACTTGACTCACTTCTATCCTTACCTTCGATCAAACAATTATTATTGGTTTTCCCAATCAAATAAATTGTTTTATTTTATTTTTCTTTTTATCACTTTTTTCTCTCGTGTCTGAACTTTGAAAGTTGAACTCAAACTCAAACTCTAGCAGATTATCTGGATTATAGAAAAGGAAGTCATTTCAATCACGTTGTTCATGTTTTTGGGTTCAAAGGTTTGCATTCAAAGCAAAGCCTATCTTTTTAGTTGTTTGTTTACTTGTCGTGAGTCAAGTTTTGAGGGAGGTAAAGTTTCTCTATTTCGTGCATTGAATCATGTTAAACCAACAACAATAATAAAGCCTCTCGATAGGCAAAATCTGTTACATGAATCAAACAGATACAAAATAAAATTGTTATACTGAATAGAAACTTCCTACAGAATAGAAATTGTTGCTAGTAACAAGCTATCTTCTCTATAGGTCGATGCCTTATTTTTGTCGGTCTTATAATGACGACTGTGCATAATGTATCCATGTAAATTATCTTTCGCCAGATCCAAAGTCAATTTATTTGGAAAATTAAATAAAATTATACTAACTTACTAAGTTTAGTGTTGTATGCTTAGGTTAAACTTTATATGTGTGATATTTGGTCATTTTATGCTGCAAAATTCTAGATGATTCTAGTTTGTCCTAGAAATCTAGTCCAACGTTGGAGTATTTGTAAGATAATTTGTTAAATGACATTAGTGTCCCTAAACCAATGGGCCAACTTGGCCAATGGATTTTGACAATGATATAGAAGAGGTACTAGTCAGACTTAGACTTATTTTTTATTAGTACCCGGTGGAAACTTATGTAATAATGATAACCATCTGTGTTTCAAATGATTTTTTTTACTTATTTTATTTTTTCTTCTAATTCAATTGTGCATATAAAATTTTATGCAATTTTTCACTTCGTATCATTATATCCTTTCCATTTGAGGTGGTGGACGAGAAAAATAGAGATATATTAAACTATATTTTTATTATAATTTGGAAAAAAATAATGAAATATAAATTTTTGGTTAAATTATCCATTTAAATTGGTTTGGTTTTAATATTATTTATTTGTCCTTTTTTTACTTTTGGTTTCAATATGTCTATTATACAAATCGATCTTTTAAAATAATTTAGTGTGGGACTATGATGGTGTCCTCTATATAAATCACCTTTCATTTTAATAAAATGGAAAGAATATATAAAGAGTACGCAAAGATAATAAAATTGTAAAAGAATAATGAAAGAAAAGATAAAAATAAATAAAGCATTGGTTTATGAAAGATAAAAATAAATAAATATAAGATAAAGATAAGATAAGATAAAGACTAAAATTATAATTGAATGTGTATTCTGTTGGGCTGAATTTGTGAGCCGTGATACGTCTTTATTGTTGTTATGGACTAAGGTGGAAGAGTGGTTTAATACGCCTCGCAAGATATCAAGAGCACTAAGCTTATTCAGATTAAGATGGAAGGGTTGAAAAGACAAAGGTTTGGTGAAGATGTCAGCTAGTTGTCCAGAGGAGGGAATTGGGAGAAGTTTCATCACTCCAACTTGAGCTTTTTGTCGAACCAAGTGACAATCAACCTCTAAATATTTGGTCCGTTCATGAAAAACCGGGTTAGCAGCATTATCACAATATAAAACTGGTGGGCGGATAAGAGAGATGCATAAAAATTGTAACACATTTAGTATCCAATAAAGTTCACAAGTTGTGTTGGCAAGTGCACGATATTCTGCTTCCGTGGATGAGCGGGCAATGGTGGTTTGTTTCTTGGTCTTCCAAGAGACTAAAGAACTGCCTAAGAAGAAACAATAACCTGTTAAAGATCGCCGAGTGTCAGGACATCCGGCCCAATCGGAGTCACTAAAGCCGAGAAGCTGAATTTTTGATTTCCTTGGAAAAAAAAGTCCTTTGCCGGGACTAGTTTTCAGATATCGTAACACATGCTTGGCAGCTTGAAGATGAGATTCAGTAGGAAATTCCATTAATTAACTTAATTGTTGAGTGGCATACATGATGTACGGTCGAGTAGTGGTGAGATAGATAAGACGACCAACCAAACGGCGATATACAAAAGGGTCAGATAGCAGGGAACTTTTGTCTTGATATAGTCTTGTGGTACTATCCATTGGAACAGAGGCACTTTTAGCGTTTAATAAACCAGAATCCTCCAAAAGATCAAGACAATATTTTCTCTGAGATAAGCAAATTTCCTTCACTGATTGAGCAATCTCAATACCCAAAAAATATTTTAATGGACCCAAGTCTTTAATTCGAAAGTGTTGGTGCAAAATAGAGTTAATGGCAGCAAGTTCAGAAATGGAATTGCCAGTGAGAACAATATCATCAACATAGACTAAAAGGATAGAAATTTGATCACCAATGAATTTAACAAATATACCATAATCAGATGAGGTCTGCTGATATCCATGAGATAGCAAAATATAAGAAAGTTTGTCATACCACATACGACTAGATTGTCGCAAATCATACAGTGACTTTAGTAGCTTACAGTATTGATTCGGTTGAGGAGATGTAAATCCGAGTGGCAGAGTCATATAAACACCCTTAGAAAGATTCCCATGTAAGAAAGCATTATTGACATCCAACTAATGTATGGGCCAATGCTTCATAGAAGCTAATGCCAAAACTAATCTGATGGTGGCAAGCTTGGCAACAGGAGAAAAAGTTTCCAAAAAATCAACATCTTCAGTTTGAGTGAACCCTTTAGCTACAAGGCATGCTTTATATCGATCAACTGAACCATCAGGCTTGTGTTTGATGCGATAGACCAATTTACAGCCAACCGGCTTAACCCCTGTAGGGCAATCAACAAGGCGCCAAGTTTTGTTCAACTCAAGAGCATCCAACTCATCTTTCATAGCACTACGCCAATTAGAGTGTTGATTGGCGTCCTTAAAAGACTTTGGCTCAACGTCAGAATGTAGAGATAAAAGAAATTTTTTATGTGAATATGAAAGAGAAGAAAAAGACATGAGTGAAGATAAAGGATACTTGCACTTTGAGGGAGATTGATTTGTAGAGATGGGAGAGAAATTACACAAGTAATCAGAGAGATATGCTCGAGGTCAGTGAGGCCGATCAAAATGACGAGGATGGGGTTGCTCAGGTGGTGAAGAAGGTGACGGGGGATGAGAAGGTGATGGTGGACTGGTGTCTAGCACGGAAGAAGAGAAGGGTGTGTTCCTTGAGAGAGATTCGGTGGTCACAGGTTCAACTTGGTTAGGAAATGACAGTGAGAAAGAAGGAGAGGTTGTTGGAGAAAATAAAGAATTAGATGGAGTTGGGTCAATGGGTATGGGTGAGGGTTCAACTGGAAGACTAACTGAATCTTGTTTTTGAGAAGGCGTGTTTCAACTAAAGTAATAAAATTTTATACATGATTTTTCCACTTCTCCTTTTGATTTTAATAAAATAACCCATGTAAAGCGGCTAAAATCATCAACAATAGTAAAAAATATTTATGATTATGAATAGAATTTTGTCGAAACAGACCCCAAATATCAAAATTTAATAAATCAAAACTTGCATTGGCTTTGTTAAAACTTTGAGAAAATGAAAGTTTATTTTGCTTAGAAAGATGACAAATGTCACAAGTCTCATCATGATGCATAGAGATAAAAGGAAATTGTTTATGTAAATGATTAAGTCTTTGTCCAGAAAGGTGTCTTAAACGAAAATGCCATATATTTAAAGGTGCAATGGGTGGGGATTGGATGGAATTTATGGAATGTGTAGTGGATCGATTTTTACCGAAATTGGGTTCAAAGATATATAATCTATCTCTCATTCTTCCCAAATCAACCGTCCCCAAATTGTTGCTCTATAGAGTGCAAGAAGAAGATGAAAAAGTGAGTTCACATATGAATGCTGAAATAATTTTTGAGATAGAGATAATATTAAAGTTGAAATGAGGTAGATAAAGAACATCATGAAGAACCAATGATGGTGAAAATTGAACAATGCCTTTATAAAAAACAGTAATTTGAGAACCATTTGGTAAATGAACAATAATAAGAGAAATTTGTGCATAAAAAGTAAACCAAGACAAATTTGATGCAATGTGATATGTGATACCAGAATCAATGATCCAAGTGTTCAAGAATGAACCTCGATTTAAAAAGTTGTTAACAATAGAAAAAGTATTGAAAGAACAAATATAATGAGTAGTTGGACTTGACAAAAGTTCAAGTTGATTTGAAGGACGAGCTTCTTTATTGGAAGGAAGAGCCATGAAAAAAAGTGATGGGCTGACGAAAGGTTCAAAAAAGGCTCCAGATGAAATTGCTGGTGTGCCCTTTCTCCTTGATCTAGGACAGAGTAGAGATGTTGATTATTAGTTTTAGAATAATTGTGATCGTGTTCATGTAGTTACAAGTAAGATTATATTAGAATTTGTGGTATATGTTGTACAAAGTTATTGATAAAGCTATAGATAAATTTATATATAAGGCTACAATTTGCTATTGGTATGGATAAATTTTTTATAGACAATGGTGAATTTGCCTTAAGTCTAGAGTTTTTACATATGTTATGCACTTTAAATTAGAATTTGTAATAAATTAGTATTTATCGTTAATTATTTTTTAAATGTAATGTTTGAATGAAACAAGTTTTTTATGGTTTAAATAATTGTTGTAATTAGATTAATTACATATAGCATACTGAGCATGAAAATATTATTGTGTGATGCGCCCAACTCGTTGTATTAAGATCAAAAGGTATCAGAATATGTCTCTTCACGATCGTATCATTTCCTACTTTGAGGCTACTAGAGTGTATCATCTGATTAGGTTCAACGACCATTGGTTTAAGTTGAATGAGCCTCTGATTAGTACATTCATTGAATTGTGGCATCCTAAAACTCACACGTTCTATATGCCATTTGCTGAGTGCACTTTTACGCTACAGGACAGGAGGCCTACCAGTTCGGTTTGAAACCTTCCTATAACTTGGTTTGAAACCATAACTATCCCCTGTTGAATCTTGTAGCACCTTTATCGAGATAGTCACATCTGTCTTGACCATCAAAAAGATAAACGAACATATCATATGATGATCAGGTTTTCTGTGATCACTTGACAAGTCAGTTGCTAAATATGTGTAAGGTTATTATATCTTCTGAGCTTTTAAGTACCTTTTCTTTATTGATGAGTAAATCCGAATCAATTAATTGCAACCGTTTTCAAATTCTTTGTACTTTTTATAGTACTTGATGTAATCTGATTCTCACACATGATATTTAACCCTCACAACTTGACACTTAGTACAACTTCTTTTTTGCTCGGGAACGATGGACTAAGTTAAAACTCATTTGGATTTGAGACATCTTTGTGGATCCACATGCCCTTAACCAAATTGTATGTCCAAAAATTCTTATTGTGCCATTTTCTCCAAGTTTAAGGTTGATACGTAGGCAGGTATTGTTGTCTTTCAGAACTTGATGGACTTTCTCGCCTTGCAAGAATTTCACTTAAATCCTTATCGTTATAATTACTTTTCATGTCAGGCTCCTCGTTCTCGTCATGATCATGCATCTCTTGAATATGCTTCTATGCCATCTATAGTTGGTAGGAGAATATTATGAGTATTTGCCATCACAATCGCAAGCTTGCCAAAGATATAATTTTTTTAGATATCACAAGCAACATTATTGTTGTGGTTTAAATCAATTACAAAGGATGACGATGCCATCAATACTACGTCTGGTGCAAGTGTGCAACCATGGTCTTGAAGTAGAAGCTCCACTCAAAGTAAAATTGAGAATTTGAAACAGATCCTCCAAACTCCCAACCACATCCACAAACTTAGTATACAATCTAGTTACCCTTATTAGAATATCATAATTAGGGAACAAAATTAGGAAAATATCAAAGAGAATTAGAAAAAAATCAATGTAATTTATTATGATATTATTCTATAACGAGCATACTCTTAGCGTATTCTTGGTTTATATATTGGTAAGAACCTTGTAATCATAGATGAAAAATATGAATAATAAAAATAATATTTTTTTAAATAATTCTTCGTTTCTTTTCTAAACTCTTTGTACTATGGTAACATGGTATCAGAGCAGAGCTAAATTCTAGGGACTCAAAATTCTAACGAATTGACATTACAAGTTGCAAATATGCTACGCAATAGTTTTGGCATGAGATCATCACAAACCAATTCTGACAATTTGTCAATTGGTTTCAAACTAAACGGATATAATTAACCATTGTAAGCAACTCTGATGAAAACAGCAATTGGTGGAAGAAGAAAGAAGAAACACACCAAAGAAAATTACTCTAAGACTGTGGCTTACACAGATTGGTAGAAAAACAATCTCAAGTGATCGAGAAATTAGAGTAAAGGAGCCGCCGCTGTGAGCATCTCAGAGGTCACCAGCAGAGGTGGCAAGGCCAACGAGAGAAAGCAAGTCACGATGGCAAGGCAACAACGATAAGGACAAGGACTACCGAATTCCTTGGCTGCTCAGCTTAGACCGCAACTCAATATAAAGGGGAGACCCAAAATCAGAATCCAATTAAAAAGATAAATGAATGGATTTTCGATTGTGGCGCTACCGATACTATGATTCATTACCTCTATGATTTTAACAGCTTGACTATATTCTTAAAAACTCATATTGAAACAACTAGTGGAGAATTAATTGATGTTAAAGGAGGATGCTCCATTATTTTTTCAAAATAATTAAAATTAAAAAATTGCTTCTATGTCCTTGCACTATCATAAAAAATATTATCTGTTAGCTAAGTAACAAAAGAACTAAATTGTGTGGTACTCATGTACTCTACCTTTTGTCTTTTATAGGACATTCTTACGAAGGAGATCATTGGGCGTGGTACTGAGCTAGAAGGCCTTTACTACGTTGATGAAGTAGCACAAGGGTCATGCCATGCTTGCTCACGGAATGGTTACTAGGCAACTTTGGTTATGGCACAGGCGTCTCGGACATCCTTCATTTGGGTACCTCAAGTTTCTCTTTCCTAATCTTTTTACAAGTAGTACTGAACCCCTCAAACGTGAAACTTGTATTCGTGCAAAAAATCACAGAGTTTCTTTTCCTACAACCAACACTAGAGTCATTTCTATTTTTTCACTAATACACTCTGATGTGTGTGGCCCAGCCCCTATTTTCTATAATAATTTTCAATATTTTGTATTATTTGTGGACAATTTCTCTCGCATGACTTGAGTATATTTTTTAAAACACAAATCTGAAGTACTTGATAAGTTCTTTGCTTTCTACCAAATGATTCAAACTCAATTCAACAAGAAAAGCTAAGTACTTCGCTCAGATAATGGTGGAGAATTTATAAACCAATCAATGCGTGATTTTTTTTTTATGAAAAATGATCTTATCCATCAAACTTCCTGCCCAAATACACCCCAACAAAATGGTGTGGCTGAGCGAAAAAATCGTAAGTTACTTGAGATGACTCGAGCCATGCTTTTTGATGCACAAGTTCCAAAAACTTTTTGGCCTGAAGCTATAGCGACCTCTGCCCACATACTAAATTGCCTACCTACCCAAGTTCTCCACCACAAAACACCCTTACAACTCTTGGCTACTCAGACTGCAATCCTGCCTATTCTAACCTTACCACCTCGACTATTTGGATGTTCTGTCTTTGTCCATATCCCCAAAGTCAATAGAACCAAAGTTGATCATTGTGCTGAAAAATGCGTTTTCGTTGGGTATGCTACACACCAAAAGGGATATAGGTGCTACAATCCAATCACTTATCACTCATCGTATTCATGTGACCATGGATTGTGATTTTTTAGAGTCTGAATTTTACTTCAGCAGCCAACATGACATTTAGGGGGAGAACAATAATGAACCACCAAGTTGACTAAATAACCTTTGTTGCCCAGAAACTGCTCAAACAGAGTAAGTAGATGGAGCCACCGAGCATATTTCACTCAACGTAAAAATAACTCGGTACATACAACCAGTGAGAATCCTTTTGAGAATGTCAGACAAAAGGTAAGTAATTGTCAATCTGATAATTTACTCCCTGTATTTAATGAGACCATTAACAATAACAGTATAGCAGTGGAACATGAAGAACCAGAGCCTAATACCTTTATTCTTCCTCCAAGAAGAAACAGAAGGATGCCTCCTGATCGGTACTCACCAGAACATGTTTTCCCTAACTCAAGATACCCGATAAGAGTGGCTAGAGAAGGAATAGCAAATGTTGCAAAGGCTTTTTCCACCAGACTCTTAATAGAAGACATTCCAAGAACTGTCCGAGAAGCCAATGAGAAAGCTGAATGGCGAAAAGCCATGAATACAGAAATGAAAGCTCTAGAAAAGAACGGAACTTGGAAGAAGTGTATCCTACCGACAGAAAAAAAGCCAGTCAGGTGCAAATGGGTTTTCACCATTAAACACAAGGCAGATGGCACTATTGAACGGTATAAGGCAAGCTTGGTGGCCAAAGGTTATACACAGACTTATGGTATCGACTACACTGAAACTTTTTCACCGGTTGCAAAGATTAATACCATCAGAGTGTTGTTTTCAATAGCAACAAATGAAGATTGGCCACTCCATCAATTTGACGTCAAGAATGCTTTCTTGCATGGAGAGTTGAAAGAAGAAGTGTACATGGAAGCTCCTCCAGGTTTCTCAACGGAATTTAGAAAACATGAAGTTTGCCGGTTAAAGAAGGCTCTTTATGGGCTTAAACAATCTCCATGTGCCTGGTTTGGAAGATTTACAGATGTCATGAAAAGGTATGGGTACAAGCAAAGCAACTCTGATCATACCCTTTTTTTTTTTGAAAAAACGTGGAGATTTAGTCACTTGACTAATAATCTATGTGGATGATATGATCATAACGGGAAGTGATACTGAAGAAATTGAAAAATTGAGAAG
Organism: Arachis duranensis; assembly: GCF_000817695.3. Taxonomy (NCBI): domain Eukaryota; kingdom Viridiplantae; phylum Streptophyta; class Magnoliopsida; order Fabales; family Fabaceae; genus Arachis; species Arachis duranensis. The sequence continues at coordinate 98,190,541 of NC_029780.3, forward strand.
AAACCTATTTATAGACTTCGAATGAAGGATTTGGGAAGACTAAAATATTTCTTAGGAATAGAGGTTCTACGATCCTGTAAAGGAATCTTTATCTTTCAAAGAAAGTACATTTTGGTCCTTCTAGCAAAAATAGGAATGGTGGATTGCAAACCAACAGATACGCCCATGCAAGTTAATCACAAGTTAAAGATAGTAGAAGGTGCCACCCTAGCAGGTAAGGAAAGGTACCAGCGACTGGTTGGAAAACTAATTTACTTATCACATACTCGACCTAACATAGCTTATGCTGTGGGAATAGTAAGTCAGTTTATGCATAAGCCACAAGAAGATCATATGGAAGCTGCCATGAGGATAGTTCGATATTTGAAGGGAGCTCCAGGAAGTGGAATCATTTTCAAAGGAATGGCCAGTTGAAGGTTGAGGCATATACTGACGCAGATTGGGTGGGCAACCCAAATGATAGAAGATCAATAGCTGGTTACTTTATACTTGTTGGAGGCAACCTGGTAACTTGGAAAAGCAAGAAGCAGAAAGTTGTAGCTCTTTCAAGCACAGAGGTAAAATTTCGAGGGATCATTAAAGGCATAACTGAAGTATTGTGGATAAGAAAATTGATGACTGAGATTGAATTTCCACCACAATTGCCAAACTAGTTGAAATGTGACAACAAAGTCGCAATCAGTATTTTAGAGAATCCCGTACAACATGATAGAACAAAACATGTTGAGGTGGATCGACACTTTATCAAAGAAAAAATTGAGAATAACATTATTGAATTTCCATTTGTGAGATCAAAAGATCAGTTGGCTGATATTCTTACTAAAGCAGTTTCAAGACAAGCCTTGCTAAAGTTCTAACCAAGCTGATCCCACTACTCACCTTGAAGGGGAGTATTAGAATATCATAATTAGGGAACAAAATCAGGAAAATATCAAAGATGATTAGCAAAAAAAATCAATGTAATTTATTAGGATATTATTCCATAAGGAGCGTACTCTTAGTCTATATATTGGTAAGAACCTTGTAATCACAGATGAAAAACATGAATAATAAAATTAATAATTTTTTAAATAATTCTTGGTTTTTTTCTTAAACTCTTTGTACTATAGTAACAACCCTTATCTCAAAAAAAAAAAAATTTGCGACAGTAAAACAACACTTATAAATCTTTATTATTTTCTATCACAAAAGAATCATACTTAACAAAATTCTTGCCCATAGCAATAAAAATCTTGTAAAATTACTTTTTCAATCGTTTGATTCAATAAATCTGAAATTTCTGTAGTATACTATTTTGCAATTTCACAAAATCTATAGATAAACGAATGAAGATATATATTAAGTGAATCTTTGCTATTGAATTTAATTCCTTTTCTAATTTTTTCTTAATTTTTCCTTTATGATAAACTAAAACTAAAAAACCTTTATCAGACATTTTGAAATCGCACACCACACATTTCACTTATTTATATACGTCCGCTTTTTAGAAAATTATTTTGATAAATCCTAATTAGACAATACCGCTTCTCTTCGAATAAATTGGTGTGGGTAAAACTATTTTATGTAAACTCTCCATACCAACTAAATTGGTCTAGGTTAATCTGATTCATCTATATTTATCATCTTGGTTTAAACTAATTTATATGGTGCCACAATTTTAGGATAAATTAGTTCGGCTTAAAATGATTTATATGGTCCCTCGCTAAATCGTTTTATGTCAGATTGATTTGCATAAAGACATTTCAAAAATAAAAATTAAAATAGGACATCAGATAATATTAAAACCAAACCATTAAATAATGGATGATTTATCCTAAACTTTTTTCATGTACAATATCTGTTATTTTAAGCCAATGAATTATAGTTTAAATAGCATAATTTTTCTATATTCACTTAAGAGGTTACAGGTTTGAATTTTTTTATCTTTAAAAAAAATATCTGTCACTTTAAATGATCCGTTAGTACAATATAAATATTATTTTTTATTTTTTTTTGAATGAAAGAGCTCAACACACAAGGTGGAGCATTAAAGCAAACCAGAACAACACATGAAACCAAGCAACAACACCAGACAACTCAGCGTACATGACAACCCCTAGCCATCAACAACCAAAGGGTTCACCACCAAGCCATTCATCAGAGAATTCGAAAGACCTATTCAGAATTTCTTCCACACTAGATACTTGATTTCTGAAAATTCTACAATTCCTTTCTAGCCAGATTGTCTATATAACAGCAAAAAATCCAATGAACCACCGCTTCCTCTCATCCTTCCGCATTGAACCATTCGTCCAACTTAGAAAGTGCTCCTTTAAAGAACCTGGTATTGTCCAAATCCTCCCAAGAGCGAATAGCCAAGCACTCCACACCTGCCAAGTGAGCTCACACCCAATAAACAAATGAAATGCAGTCTCTTCAGACTTATAGCATAACACACACAAATTATCTTGCTGTGCAATAACACCTAATCTGCACAATCTATCTTTGGTTTTCATCTTGCCAACCAACACAAACCAAGCAAATAACTCGATCTTTAGAGGTACGAGACCTCTCTAAATAGCACTAGTAAAACTATAGGTTGTGATGTCCTCCGGAAGAGTCTCTGCTTGTATCACCTTCACAAAGGAGTTAGTGGAAAAAATACTAGATTTATCAAATTTTCATACCACACTATCCTCTCTCTCATTTGTTAACTTTACTGTTTGTAGCCTCTCTTGAAGTTGGTTTACTAGCTCTAACTCCCATTGGAATAGCTCTCTCCTCCATTGAAAACTCCAAATCCACTCTAACCCATCCCAGAACCCACACTCCCCAATAACGGATCCTTTGAGGTTTGAGACCGAGAAACTTGGAAACACATCTTTTAATGGACTACTAGGTAGCCAGTTATCCTCCCAGAACTGGATTAATCCGCCATTACCTACCTCCATGGACAAGCCGCTGATCACCCTTTTCTCTCACTTGTGGTTCTCTAATTTGTAATTGAGAAATCTCCTTCCAAGGACCCCCTCTTGTAGGTATTGACTGCCCACTCAGCATAACAGAAGGATTCATGTTATTGCAGGAGCAAACAACTTTCTTCCATAAAGGACAGTCCTCCTTCGAAAATCTCCACCACCACTTAAAGAGTAAGGCTGTATTCCAAACCACTGTATCACCAACTCCCAATCCTCCCGCCTTTTTTGGAGACATTACTATATCCCATTTTACTAGCGGCATCCCATACCCCCATCCTCTTTACTCCATAAGAAACGTCTTTGTAGTGAGATCAACTTCTCCGCCACTGCCTTGGGCATCTTGTACAAACTGAGATAGTAAACAGGTAGGCTATTAAGAACCGATTTAATGAGTACTAGCTTACCCACCTTATTGAGGGACTTTGCTTTCCACAGACTCAGCTTTTCTTCCACCTTATCAATCACCGGTTTTCATGTCTGAACAAGCCTCGGGTTTGCTCCCAGAGAGATGCCCAGGTATTTGACTAGTAAAGAAGCCTCCTTGCAACCCAATAGATGACATATCTTCTGGGTCCAACGCCGCTCACAATTAACTGGAATAAAACTGGACTTTTCAAAGTTAATGCTCAACCCAAACATCATCTCAAAGCAACGCAACAATCGTTGATAGTTCCGAATAGTTTCCTCCTCAGTAGGACAGAACATGATCGTATCGTCTGTAAACTGCAAGTGTGATAACTCAATGTTGTCTCGCCCAACCAAAATCGGAATAATACGCTCATTCCTCACAACCTCCCGAATCATTCTATGGAGAACATCCACAACTAGCACAAATAGAAAGGGAGACAGATGGTCTCCTTGTCTTAGACCCCTTTCCATTTTGAAGGGCTTAGTAGGGGAGCCATTGATTAGAATCGACATAGATGCAGAGCAGACACATTCCTTTATCCAAGCCCTCCACCTACAGCCAAATCCCATCTTGTGCAAAACAATATCCACAAAACTCCACTTGACCCTATCATAAGCCTTTTGAAAGTCTAATTTGATTATCGCCGAACTCTTCTTTTTTACCTTCAGCCACTGCACAGTTTCACAGGCAATCAGAGCCCCATCATGTATTTTCCTGCCCTTCACAAAAGCACTCTGAGTCTCTCCAACTAAACCCGGCATAACTTTCCGCATCCTCCGAACCAACACCTTAGAAATAACCTTGTATATACAACACACCATACTAATCGGCCGGAGATCTTTAATTTCTTTGGCACCAACAAACTTCGGCGCTAGCGCCACCCAAGTGACATTTGAATCCTTTGGTAACACCGCAGATTGGAAAAACCCCATCACTGCCTCAGTGAACTCCCTACCGACCTCATCCCAACACTTCTTAATGAAGTTCATATTATACCCATCGCTTCCTGGTGCCTTAGTTGCCTCACAGTCCCAAACTGCTTCCTTTATTTCTTCCACAGATGGCATCAACTCTAGCTCTGTTGCCTCTTCCTCACTTATCTACTCTACCAGCCCATCTCGGAACCCTATAATAGGTGATGTGTCCTGATGGTATAAGTCTTTATAGAACTCTCGTATAGCAACCTTGATCCTGGCCTGATTCCGTACTAGCCTTCCATTGATCATTAGAGCATCAATTCGATTGTTCCTCCTCCGAGCTGAGGCTAAGTTGTGAAAGTAACAAGTATTTTTGTCCATCTCCTTAGCATGTCTGGACCGGGACATCTGCTTCCAATGAAGTTCCTTTCTAATATACCACTTCTTGCATGAGCTTACAAGAGCCTTTCTTCTAGCTTCCGTAGTCTCGTCATACCCTCTGTTGCTCACCAAGTCATCGACCACCTTGATCTCTTCTTCAAACTTTTTAATCCTCATATCCATGTTCCCAAAATTCTCCTTGTGCTACTTGCCAAGTGGGATCGTCAACCCCTTCAACTTATCCATGAAAGGAGCATCCCCCAAGTTCCTCCACTCCTCCTTTACTAATCTCTGAAATCCTTCGTGAGAAAACCAAGAATCCAGGCTACGAAAAGGTCTTAGCCCCCCTCTCATCCGTGTCACATCCACAATCAGAGGACAATGGTCCGATAATCCTCTAGGCCCTCCTCGCAGTCTTGTATCCAGGAATTCTTCTAACCACTATAGACTGACCAGAACCCTATCAATGCGACTGCAGGACTGGCTCCTGAACCAAGTGAATGTTTGGTCAGTCAGTGCAAGGTCGACTAACTCTATTTCCTGAATCCATGATTTAAAATCTACTGCAGACGCCGTCAAAGAAACAGCCCCTTTCCTCTCTTCCACCTGAGTAATCTCATTGAAGTCCCCCAAATAACAAACTGGTACTTGACATAACCCCGCTAAAAAGCTTAACTCTTCCCAAACCACCAGCTTCTCCTCCCTTGCATGTGCACCATATACTAGGCAGAAAGCATAATTGAAATTATTATTCAAGAGCATACCATCCACACATAAGCATCTATCCCCTTTATAATAGTTATATAGCTTAAACACTGCTTCATCCCACATCAATAGCATACCACCTGACGCCCCTTCCGCTCCTATAAACTCCCACTGAACTGCATTATTTCCCCAAAGTTGGGATACTTCAAACTTAGTCAATGCTGCTTTCTTTGTCTTTATCAAGCCTAGCATACTCAGATTAAATTTCCTCCTAAAATTCTTCACCATACTTATTTTTCCTACTCCCGCCACCCCCTAATATTCCAAGAGCTAAAATTCATTTATACACACATTTTTCCGATTTTTCAGGCGACTTCTCCTTGCTTTCTCTTTCTGCTTCGCTTGTTTCTTCTTCTGAGCGATCTCTTCATTTTGTGCTTGCAGTATCGCCATGATGTCATCCTCCTCATCATACTGCACTGCTCCAGACCCCATAGCAAGCTCTCATGCCTTCTTGTTTTCATACGTTTCCTCCGCTCTTTTGTCTGGTTTTTCTGAGATCGCTTTACTACCAGCATCACAACTGTCAAATCCCAGGCCAACTGGATCCTCAACTGCGTCTTCCTCCTCTAGCTCAGACTCTGCCACTATTTCGTGTATCTCATCTGCTCCTAAACCAGCCTCACCGCCGTGTCCTCCATTGAGTCGTACCTCTGCATCGCCATAACCACCAGTACCCGAGCCAGGTTCCTCTCCCACCCCTTCAGCGGCGCTCCCCCTTTCAACACCTCCATTGAGAACCGGCCTCGTCTCAGCGAATCCAGGCTCTCCACCATTTACAGTCTGCGCCTCCGCTACACGTTCCACACCCTTGCCCACCTCAAGCTTCGTCAACCATACTTGGCTGCCTTCCACATCCGCGTGCTGGCTCCCCCTCCCTTTCTCGCCGTTAATTGTCGTCAACAGCGGCGCCTGGCCCCCATCCTCGCCAACTGCATCCTGGCTCCCCTTTCCTCTCACACCAGCCGATGCCACAAGCTTCCTCACTCCCTCCACCTCTCTCCCGTCGGTGACAAAGGCAGCGCCGGCTTTGACCTGTCCGTCAAACCTACAGGTCAGTTCCCCTCCCACGTAGCCCTCCATTCGTTCTGTGAAACCTAGCCCCCCAAAATTGCCTCCGACCCGGTTCCTACCCGGTCCAGCATGAAGAGCAGCATATTGGTCTTCTTGGTGTTGGCCCACACGCATACCCTTGGCCTTTGAACGGGAAAAATAGGCCTCAGTGCTATTTTTGTGGTGAGTGGGCCCAGTGAGTTCCAATCCCCTTCCAACCTTACTCAAACCAGCTCCCTTCCGCACATAATGTCTTCCATAATCCCATGACAAAGTCTATTCCGAATTAACCTCCTCGTTGCTATCCAAGGATCCCGTAACATCAGCAATTTTCTCTTTGGAATTGATTTCCTTACTGCTCTTACCGTTTTAGAACCCAAAAATCCGTTACTCCACTCATTCAAATCCTCTGAGTGAATTACGATTCTACCCTTTTGTTGATCATCCTCCCTGTTCACCAAGGCCAGCAATTCCGCCTCTGTACCCCACTCCAGCCGCTGTATGTGACCCCGGTAACCCTCAGCGTGTCCTAGTCTGTCCTCAGTTGAATGACCAGCTCCTACTGAGGAACTACATTTTCCAGCCAAACCATCGTTCATTACATGCCCTGCTACTCGAGATACATTGCCCCCATTCTCCGTAACGAAGATATCAAAACCCGTTGTTCCTACCAACACACGACTCCATTCATGAATGACGTCAAACCTGCATTTATCGATCAGAACACGTCCAGCGCCAAATGACAAACAGGAAATTGTATCCTCATCACAGCACACCACATCACCCCATAGGCTTCCAATCTTATAGAACGTATCTTCTGAACAAACCTGTGGTGGCAGTCCAACGCACTCAAGCCACACTCTTCTCTTATCGCAGCGCACATGCTCCTCCCATCGGCTCACATTACCAAAGAACTGCAGTAAACTGCCCAAACCAGCTCCCAGTGCCTCTTCCAAACCACTAGCACTATCAAAGGTCAACATGGCTTTGTATGCCCCCATGTCACACACGTTAATTACGTTAGGCCACTCCGTATTTGCTATTTCCTTCAATAATCGATAGTCAACAACCGTTGATGTACTCCCTATAAGACTCTTCTAAAGCCAAGCCAGATTATCCGGTATCACTGAGGCTTCCACTTCCTTCATCCCACCATTCCCGTGGACTTCAATCCCAGTGTCCACCGATTTTATTTTTAACAAATGCCCCCTAATTTGATCGGAGCTACCACCATGATCACCCCCTTCTGCACTTGCACGCCTCCTTTCATCCAGGTTACGGTCAACCCTACCATTATCTTCCCTACTATCGGCTACCCTAACCACCGCCCTCCTCATTGGTGGTTCGACATCCGTTGCCTTCTGTTGAATTGACATATCTCTCATGTACTTTGCCTCCCCCACAAAAATCTCCTTTCCTCTTAAGCGCATGTGATTTATGTTTGTAATTGCTTTCAAAGCCCCGCCTTTGGTTGTATACCTTATGAACGCAAACAGGTAAACAATACCATTTCTTGTCTTTCTTGAGAGATAGATGTCGTTGATCCTCCCCGTCCATGAAAATAACTCGAACAATTCGTGCTTTGAGATATCACTTGGCAGTCTGTCTACAAAGATAGTGAAAGATTCCTGTTCCAATCGAAGATACTGTTCTCGATTCCAAACCCTTGGATCCTTACCTAGTTGTTGTGGTTGCCTAGTCCTATTCTGCCCGGTGTTTTTCTACCCCGCTCCCGCTCTCTCTCTCATCGAAATATTCTTCTCCCGCGCTCTCTCGCTAAATATCATTTTTTATATTATAACATATTATCTAATCATTTTTTACCTCTATTTTATACATAATATTAAGCATAATAAGTAATGAAACGTTACAATCAATAAATAAACAAGGATATCTCATAATGAATACCTTGGTAATTAGTTTTGAATTTTGTAGTTTTTTTCTTAGTCTACAAATGATTAAAATATTGATAATCATATGTAGTAAACTATATTAATACACGTAACTTTTATTTATTGATTTTTATATGTATAAATTTTATCCAGGTATTTGAGAACTAAGGTAGCATACTAGCAAATAGCAATCTAGCATGATGAACATGAAGCCATGAATAATGGTGATAGGATTTTGTCTTGCAGTAGTGCGAATCTAGTTGATTTAAGTTAAACAACAGAGACACAGAGTCCAACAAGAGTGTGACACGTGTACTGTGGCTTATGGGCCTAGAATTGACCACGTAACGTAGATGGCGGCCGTGGGATTCGAAGGAAATTTTGACCGTTGGATTCAATTGCTTGGTTTGCAATTTAATTTAATCAAGACAGTGAATGTGCGGCCTGACGGCGACACCTACCATCATTGATTTTTCAGTCAAAAGCCGGTTCTTTTACTTTCATAACACTAAAATAGACCTTCACTACAATAATACGCCATTGAATCATTTTTTAAAATTCATTCTAGTACTACTAGTTCACTGTGTTAAGGTGACTACGACGATTATA
>NC_029780.3:98199572-98202392 GCF_000817695.3 Arachis duranensis
ATATCAAATATATCTACATAATTTAAAAAAAATTATTTTAAGATTTTGTTTTGCTGTTTTTACAAAATAAAAAATCCAAAAAATTTATTTTTCACCTATTTCAGCTTATTTATTTCTAAAATATTATTAATAAAAATTCTCTTAAATAACAAACAAAATAATATCACAAGATCTAAATTTAATTATTCTAAGTTGAAGTATATATAACATAAAAATTAAAAATAAGATATCATAAAATTTATAAAATAACTCACTAAAATTTATATTAGGATTTACTTTTTTAATCTATACTATTTATATGAGACGTGCGGATATGCGGATCTATGGATTGAATCCGCAAATATCACGGCCAAATCCACAATACGATCCTACCATAATGCGGATCGAATCTAATCTAATCTGATAACTCTACGAATCGGATAATATTCATAAAATTTGTATCAGATGCGAATAATTACCACAGATATGCGGATATTATCCAATTCATGTGCAGTCCTAACTATTTATATAGTTACTATAATTATAATAATATAATCGTACTAAAATTCACATTTTATAAATCGTATAATTCTTTCTATTATTTTCTAGAACTGGTTATTTGAATAACTCGTAGAAATTGAGTATGTTTATAAAATTGAGAGAGGAATTATTAATATAAAAAATCTTATAAAATATTCTAAATATTATGATATGCTATTAATTTAAAATTTAGAGAAAGATTTTTCATTGCTATTAATTTATTATTACTGTGAAAGATTTTTCATTGTTATTCAACCACCTTTGAATTAATAATGATAACAATTATAATATATTTATTTTTTAAAAATAATTAACTTCATAATAAAATCGGTAAATAAATAAAATTTCATGACTGAGCATGAAGGTACAAGGAATAATATCACATATAGCTTTTTATAGTAAATTATTTCGAAATTACAAAGACGGAAAGTTCTGAAACAAATAAACAAATACTATATATGTATAAATTGCTTTTCGAAAATTAAAACGAGTACGTTATTAAATAATTGGGATAATTTATATGAATAAAATGAATAAAGTTTAAAATTATACAGATTTTTTAAATACAATTTAATTACATGTTTATCTAATTTATATTTTCATCTATATTGAATTAATTGAATTAATTTAATTCGATTTACTAATAATATAATATATATGATTTATTATTGTACAATACATGTAGTATAGTCTTCTAAAATGAAATAGGGATTAAAATTTAAATTTTTTTAGAATTAGAAATAATATATAGTTATACAATATAAAATGACTAATTATATTTATATAATAGTCAACAAGTTATAGTTTAAATGATATAATTTTTCCATATTCACCTAAAAAATTACGAATTCGAGTTTCTTTATCTTTTAAAAAAAACTATATTTATACGATATGTGATTTGAAAAATAATCAAAACATTATATCAATTAAATTATCATTTAATTTATAAAACTAAATGTAGAACTTACGTTTTGACGACGATACTTCTAACTTAAACTTGAATTTTTCAGAGTATAACGTCAAAAACCTACGTTTTAACTCTTATACTACTTGGAAGGGATATATTTTATAATAATTTTTCATTAAAAATTCTGGTAATTATTTTTTAGAAACTAACGAGTCAAATAATGGTTTTTAATGAATTTTTAGAAATTATTTATCGTTTTGTTTTAAATTTATAAGTTTATAAAAATATAGATTTTCTGATATTTGAATAAAAATACAAAAATTGAATTTTTTTATTCGTTTTGATTTTTTAATATTTTATTTGAATTAAATAAAAATATTTTCTTTTGACATTTATATTTTAAAGATAATAAATTGTATATGTAGTATGATGCGATTTACTATATATGTGTTATATAATAGTAATCGAATCAGGATAATTTAGGGTAATTCGATTTACATGTATATATTATACCAATAATAATAAATCTTCAATTTATATATATTTAATGTAAATCAAGTTAAGTTGATTCGATTTATATAAAAATATAAATCAAATAGACATATAACTAAATTGTATTTAGAATATCTGTATTATTTTAAGTCTTATTTATTTTATTCATATAAATGATCTTTAAAGATAAATCTATTTTGTATACTAAAATATATTAAGAACACATATTAAATTTATAAACTAAAAATATTTTTATTCAAAATATAAAAATTTTAAATTTGTAATATATTTATTTTATTTTCATTTAATAAAAATATCTAAAACGTTTTATTAATAATAAAGTTATCGTTAGCTAAATCTTGAGATATGTTAGCTAAACCTTCAACCTTGAGACAATCTAGATTATGTTAGAGCGACTTGAACTTAAAGTTCGTAGAGTACTGTTTTAGCGACCATCAATCAAACATTGATTGTTTTTAATTATGGCCACCAAACCTATTTCAACACATTTATACAATTTTAAAATCTGCCATACTTGAACGCGAGTAATCAAGTGATGTATCACGTTTAAAAAAAAAAAAAAGGAAGAAAAGTGAGAAACTCCATATAGTATCCGGCATAAGAAAAACTATGCATATATTATAAGAAAATTATAGTATGTTACCAATAACACTTTGAGCAGTTGGTTGCTGCATGACAATTGCCAAACCTAGGTCCCCTATCTTGGTAATTTTTATTTAAAAAAAGATATTTTGACTTTTATCAAAATTATTGTAGAATAATACGATTTATTTGTTAAAAAATTATTAAATAATAATAAAAACTTGTATTGTAAATTTTTTTTTATAATTTATAGGATCTTTAATAAAATTATGAAAGAATAATAAAAAAATTTATTGTAT
>NC_029780.3:98202851-98247332 GCF_000817695.3 Arachis duranensis
TAAATAAATCATTTGGTAAAAAAAATACCAAAAAAAAAAAAAAATCATTTGTGAAACAAAATGGAAATGAGGAAACGGTGCTTTGGTGTTAACTTATGATGTGGTGTTAAAAAAAAAATGTTAGGAAGCGTGGGCTCCACTGCTCCAGTGACCTACTGACCCAATGCCAATGCCAGTTGTTATCATTTTGGAAGAACGCTTAGAAAATAAATATTGTTATTTCGGGAATAAGATTTTGTTTATAAATTTAAATAAATATACAATATAAAAATATTATGTGTTTAAGTGATATTAATTAAACATATATTGTGTTTAAATGATATTATTATGTAACAAAAACTATAAAGTCACCAAAAATATGATATTAGTATCCGTTATATTTAAATGTATTTATATGAAATTAGTGAAACTTATTTTGAGAAAAATAAAGACAAATTACTTTTAAGTATACACTAAATTTTGATTGGAGTATACTTAAAAATGAGGTAGTTATTTTAAATTTTTTGTTGAATTGTTATGTCTGCATGTCGAATATATTTTGGATATGACACTTATTGATATTGGTTCAATATACATGTCTTATGTGTCCAATTATATCTTAATTAAAAATAAAAAAAATTTTGGACACACTTAAATAACATCACATGTTAGCGTATCAAGCTTTATTCTTAATATGTATTCTTAAAAACGGTTAAAAGATTAATTTATATTTTAATATCAATAAAATATCAAAATATCATTACAATTTATCTAAAAAACACTTTATATTTTATATATCAGGTCTGCTATACATACACGTTGTTTTCCCTTACAAGTTCATATAAGTTGGTCCAAGTCCAACAAAAGCAACCCTCGTATTAACATGCATGTAAACACGTATTTACTCAACCATTTCAATAGCGCACTCACATTATGAAAGATGCTTCTTTTTCTTCCTCGATCAAAACTCCAACCCTAAAGATTCAAACGAAACTCGAAATCTCTCAAAAAATTGTCAAAATAGTCACGAAAACTAAAGAAAATCTACAAGAGAAGGTCAACATCTCCATAAAAAAATACAGAAACAAAAGATGAAAGATTATTCAAGGTACTGTTTTCACTAATTGTGTTGTTTTTTCACTTTTCTGTTTCTCATTTCGATCGTGAAATACTAGATAGTCATATTTCTGTTTATTTAATAGATTCATTATGTATTTTTTCTTTAAAGTGCATATTAATGTTCTCATCATACTGTTCAATCAGTGATAACTGTTTTATGTACTGTTTCACGTATAGTTTAACGTATATTTTTATGTGTTTGAGAGATTTGAATGTGTTTTTGTGCATGTTTGCATATTTCGAACTGCGTTTGTTTGTAAGAATTGAGTTTGTATAAATAGAAACTTTCGCTGTATTTCAAGTGAATTTGCGTGTAGCTGGTGCTGTTGTTCTTGAATATTGTTATTGTGCTTCTGGTGTCATTTTATGCATATTTGATTGAGTTGATGAATATAATTTTAAACTCATATTTTCTCATCTAATCAAAAAAATAATAGAGGTGTATATGACTTGTATTTTAAGTGAATTCGAGTGTAATTAGTGATGTTGTCCTATCTTTGCTATAACTAGAAACAGAATATTGCTCTTGTGCTTCTTGTGTCATTTTATGCATGTTTGATTGAGCTAAATGTCATTTTGAATTCATATTATCTCATGTAATCAAAAAAATAATAGATGTGTATATGGATTGTATTTCGGTGTATTTCAGTGAATTCGAGTATAATTGGTGATGTTGTCCTATCCTTGCTGTAACTAGAAACAGAATATTGTTATTGTGCTTCTGGTGTTATTTTATGCATGTTTGATTGAGTTGAATATCATTTTGAACTCATTATTTCATGTAATAAAAAAATAATAGAAGAGTATATGGCTTGTATTTCGGTGTATTTCAAATAAATTTGAGTGTTATTGGTGCTGTTGTTATTTATTAACCTTATTTTTTATTTCTTACAGAAAAAATGGCAAGCATGAACCCTGCTGCACCAAAATATAATGTAAGCACATATATTTTTAGACCAACTCAATTTTTCTTGTATAAATATAGTTTATTTAAATGATTCTCGTTTCTTTGTAGAAAACTCATGATTTGAGATGCTCGACAAGACTTTTTCATGATAAATTTCAAAACATGAGCAATGAAAAGAAAGCCATCGTCTAGGAAATTTGATGGTTTGATACACATCCCTCCTATAAATGTGCCGTATAAGCTTTTGAAGGAGTTGTCATATTCTTTTGATTTGATAAGAAATACATTGAACACATGATACGGTGTGTTGAGCATCAACTAGAAAAATATAGGAGCTACCTTGCCTTGAATGCATCTGATAACCGATTACATAAACTGTTATACTTGCATTCTTTGTAATCTATTCTTTTGAACTCATATTATCTCATGTAATCAAAAAAATAATAGAGGTGCATATGCCTGGTATTTCGGTGTATTTCAAGTAAATTCGAATGTAATTGGTGATATTTAGCTATTGAAGAGGATAAGGAAGTTTATAGAAGCTTTCATGGCAAAACATTGAAGCAATTCACAGACTCCATGATGGAGATCAGTGTTGACGGTGACAAAGATCGGCTTAAGTTCAAGAGGACATTCATCCTCTACATTCAAATGTCGCTTTTGTTTCCGACAATCATAAACAAGGTTTATCCCATCCACATACCACCGATTTTTCGTGTGGACACCATACGTGAGTGAAATTGGGGTGGCTATATCTTCAACTTCCTCATCAAGGGCATAAGTAAGCACATATTGAAAAAGAAAAAATCTATTGATGGTTGCCTCTATGCTCTCATGATTGTATACTTTCACGATTCTACACAAAAATAAGCCGGTGAATACAATTCCCATATCACCGTGGTTGTAGCACTGGACTAAGGAGTTGCTGCTTGAGAGAATAGAAGCTAAAATTAAGGGTCATATCGTAACTCAATAGAATTCTTTCTTTAATTTTGGTGTATTTATTTTATATATATGATGTAAACTAATATTTTACCTGTTTTAGGGCATCGTCAAGAAGGCACAGCTGAAAGAGAAATTGACAAGAATGAAAGAGGAAGAAAAGAAGGAGAAAAAGAAGAAGACACAAAAGAAGAAGGACATTTCTTCAGAAAGTGATAGTGGTACTGACTCTGAGTCTAATTCTGCACGAGACTCAGAGGCGCCACCAAAAACAAGAAAACAACCAACAAGAAAAAAAAGTAAGTATTATTTTTCTGTGCATTTTGTCATTTTTATTGAGTTTATTGCCTCATGATTGTTTGCTGTCCAGGATGGTATCCAAAAAGAGGAAGGACATTATTGGTATAGTCTGTTGCTCTTTTCATGTGCCTATTTTGCTTCGGGGGATTGGTTCATAGGTACAACCTTTGTAACTTTATCATATACTCATGTATTGGCAAGTTCCTATTTGGAAGGTTGTAACTTCTTAACCGCTGCAGTCTTTACTCCTGCTAATAGTTTAGTACACTCTTTGTTGTTACTATGGGATCCTGAAGCATAAGAAGATTTTACCCATTGGTGTCAATTAGGTGGTCTGTGGACTTTTTGTTGCTCTCCACGGCGCTTTCACATTAATAGGTTTCATGTTATGTCAATTTAAACTTGCTCGATCTGTTCAAATTGCACCCTTATAATGCAATTGCTTTCTCTGGTCCAATTGTTGTTTTTGTTTTCGTATTTCTGATTTATCCACTGGGTCAGTCTAGTTGGTTCTTTGCACCCAGTTTTAGTGTAGCAACTATATTTCGATTCATCCTATTTTTCAAGGGTTTCATAATTGGACATTAAATCCATTTCATATGATGGGAGTTGTTGGTGTATTAGGCGATGCACTACTATGCGCTATTCATGGTGTTCGAAACAAAATGCTTTCGAATTAGATCACAAATTATAAATGTTTGAAAAAGTTCTATTGCTAATTCACGACGTAATCCACATCGATGTAATGAAAGTAATGGTCCTACTACAATAACAGAACGCCCTGAATAATCAACCCTTTTTTCAAGCAGGATTTCGCGAAATCTTTCCTCTTCACCTTCAATTATATCTGAAATCGCTTTTAATATAGGATCATTCAATAAAAACAAATTCGTTCGACCAAAGAACTGAATCTTTGCAATGAAATATTGAAATTTGAGTGACCTAAATAGAATTTTATTTATTGTTGAATTGAATATGAATGAAATACAAATATGTTCTAGTTTATGTAATATTCATTTTAACCACATGCCGTAAACGAAAATATCCTACAAAGTTCAAAGTTAAAGTTCTTAATATTTACATTTATAACATTAATAGACTCTAATCAAATAATATTCAAATTAGATCTATATTATAATGTAAAAAAATATTTATGTTATATATTGAATGAACAAAATAAAATACAACAAAAATAATACCAAAAAGTTATTGAAAAAAAATTGAAAATAATTGCACAGTTCACACTCTTTAGCGCTATGTTATACTTAACTCAATGGTTAGAGTGTTGCTTTCATATGACGGTAGTCATTGGGTCAATAAGTAAGTTTGATAATAAATGAAAACTATGAATTTTTTGTTCCATTTCCGAATTGAAGTGCGAACTATCTAGGTCGAATAGTGCTTATTTTTGAAAAAGAGAATAAACTACGAAAAATCATTTCCATTGTTGTTAAATATTAAAATAAAACAAAAACTTAAAAAATGAGATCATAATTATTATCGAAATGTTTGTATCTTTTGTTAAGTTCTTTTAATATATACAAATTTTTTTTGTTCATTTGAATATATAAATATAAATATATATTCAAGTGAATAAATAATTTAATTTTTAATAATTTTTATAAAAAAAACAAAGGAAAAAAATAATTAGAATACAATTCTTTTGTTTCTTTAATATTTTTTAATTACTAAAAAAATTTCATCTTTCAAATTTTATCTTTCAATCTCGATGATTTACAATAAATAGGTTATTATGAAAATATATTAGGCTATAGTAATAGTCAATCCAAAAATTCCATTATATTCCTTCTAAAAAAATTATTCTTTTTCGTCTCGTATTTTGTAAAGATATATAGTATGTGGATACAGCAGAAAATTTGCTTTTTTTCTGTTATTCAAACTAAAAGTGAAACTAAAAAAAGAGAACTCAAAAAAATTAAAAAGAAATAGCAGTATGACCTCTAGCAATGCTGATGACTGCTCACGTAATTGGAAATAGAATGCATAATAATCTCTTCTATTAAATTATTTAATAAGACATAAATTGAAATAAATTCCATCTTTGAATTTCAAATTCAAATCTGAATTCCCTAGCCTAGGTTGCACAAAAAAATTATTGAATTGAAATTCAAAGTCCAGAATGAGTTTTAGAGGATTTAAAAAGGTCCGTTGAGCGCCTATATCTTATATTATAATAGATTTGATCACTTGTCCCGGGTTAATGTAAGAACCGCAATTAATCAAACCGGTTAATTAAGTGGTTATATTGCCCAAATTTGATTCTGAAAAATTAGAGTGAGAATTTGAGGTTTTAAACATCATTTTTGGACTCAGTAGGTTTTTTCGAGTCAGAAAATGTATTTTCTGCAAAAAAAAAACTGTGAAAAATCATGAACTGGCAATTGAACCGGTTGAACCAGTTCAAGTCTGCCTGGTACTGTGTGAGAAAAAGTAGAGACAATCAAAAACCTTAGAAAAACAGTATAAATGAAAAATCGGGCGTTAATTTTAAAGGTCTGGCCCAATGTTGGGGCAAACGGGCTAAAAACGCTAATGAGTTGAACCGGGCTCAAGTTGGACCAAAGTCCAACATATATAAAGGTTCATTTAATGAATCCTAGCCTCATAAACACACACACTTCGGATCTGAAAGAGGGAGAGAAGAAGAGGTTGAACCCTAATCACCTCAATCTTTCCAAGCTCATATCTTGAGTTCTAGAGTTCTGATTTGCGTGCCGTCAACGGCTACGCGTTTCTTGTGAAGAGCTCTACAAAACTCATCCAAGAAACTCTACAGGTAAGCTCGAAATCTTTCCAGTTCTTCTCTCCAAAATTTTGGGTACCTAGGGTTTATGGCTAAATGAGTTTTTGTGATTCTTGATGATTAGATCCATTTTAATCCTTGCTTGGCTTTGGGTTTGGCTATCCAAATCTGTTGGGAGAGGTAAGAGGCTTTGAACTCTTGTGAAATTTTGATTTATGTTGAGCCCTAGGTTGATTTTGGAGCTTGTTGGAGCTATATTGGTGGTTGGATTTTAGTTGAAAGCTTATTTGGTTCATATTGGGAATCGGCCAAGGTATGGTTTTGGTTTTCTCTATGTAGTATATAATATTCATGGACACTTAGGCTAGTGACCCATAGGATAGGATTGGATTTGAATGGTTGTTGAATTGTTGGGTGCATGTGATTGTATGATGATGTTTGATGAAATGATGATTAATAGTGATATGGTGAGAATAAATGAATTGTGAAGTTGAGGAGTGAATTATATTGATAAATGTGATATTGGTGTTGATTGATTGGTAATGTAGTTGGAAATTGTTAATGAAGTTTGATATATGAGATATATTGATATAGGTGTTATGGATGAGAAAAAGTAAAGAGAAATGTGGTAATTTTGATGTGGTATGGCATAGAGGGTTGATTTTGATGAAAGATGGAGTTTGGGAAAGGTTTGGGTTGGTTTTGGATATGCTTTGCAAAGCAAATGTGAAAGTTGTGATTTTGGGTAAAAGTGAAATTTTGGAAAAATTGGTCTGATCATAACTTTTGCCTCGGTATTCAAAATTGGCTAAAATTTAATTAGAATTAAAGATATTTGAAAACCCTTTAAATTGATATAAAGTTTGAAAAATTTGGAATTTTGTGGAGAAAGTTATGATCATTCAAAGTTGGTGTTGAAAATTTGAAAATTTTGCAAAGTTACAGAATTCTGAGTTTTCTGGTTTGTGCGTACGCACAGCATTGTGCGCATGCATACTCTGCGAAAATTGAGACTTGTGCGCACGCACAGACTTGTGCGTCTGCACACGCAGAGGTAGGCAATCTGCCTGCAGCGCTGGCAGATCTTGTGCGCGCGCATTCCAAAGGAAAAATTGCAACCTGTGCGTACGCACAGACCTGTGCGCACGCACACGTTGGGGAGGCCAATATGTTGGGGGCGCTCGCACAGGTTGTGCGAGTGGACAGACCCTTTTATGTTTTGACATCTGTGCGTATGCACACGTTTAAAAATTTCCTGGGCGTGCGCACGCACACGTTCTGTTTCTCAAATTTTGCTTTGTTTTCAACTATTTCATCTTCCCGACAAGGTTATATGCTTCTATAACACCTTTTTAAGACTTTTGGGCAAATTTTTTGGTGTTCAAACATGGAAAATGGTTTAAGGGTTTAGATGCTATTATTTGGGAAATAGTTAGCAAACGGGGTACTAGGTTTCTGTTGTACTGGAGAAGGTTTGATGATGTGTAATGAATGGTTGATGGATGAGATGTGAAACTAAGGAACTGAAATGTGCATGAACAGTGGTTGAGAGGAGTCGAGGACTCTGACTGAAGTGATGGATCCATCTTATACAAAAAACGTTTTTGAAAATCATTGTATCACTTTTCACTAATATTATGAGATGTTGTGCGCCCGGCAGGGGCCGAGGTTGGATCCCGCCTGTCGAGGTAGCGGCGGCGGCGTAAGGGCAGTGGTTCGTCCCTCTTGCGCTTAAATGTGAGGTCGATGGCAATAGATCCCGCTCGCATCCCTTCAGATCATCAGAGCGTACAGGCGCAAAATCCTGGATTGTTATCCGAGCACTATATCTCGGGGGTTCCCACACCATGAATCCGAAGGGCAATGTCTCCATGGAGATGTGTCGGGTTGGCAGTTGAACCAACAATGTGATATCACAGTCAGTAGGGTAGGCATTCATCATATGCATTTTCTACCTGTTTGTATACTTTACCGACTTGATATTGGATTCCCTATCTGTAGAACATGTCTAATTGCTAATTGTATTAATTGCTATATATGATCCTACTTGTGTTTTACTTGTATTTTATATACTTGTGCTTTGCTGGAGCTGAGGAGGTTCGGAAGGCGGTGGCGATGGGATCGCATGGCGGATCGGTTAGTGAAGGCTGTGGAACAACGGTGTTTGATTAGAGTAGAAATCCCCTAAGATAGATTACCCTTTTATGGTACTACAGCTTAAGTTGTGTTAAGGAATTACATATTATGCTATTTTGGTTTAGAATTGCTTAAGCTTGAATTCTTGTGATGGATATGGAGTCTAGGATTGCCTTTGGCGTCCCGGGGTCTTATATCCTACATCATTGGGAACGGTTACCATACTGAAAACCTCCGATTCTCATACCATTCTGTTGTGTTTTTCAGATGCAGGTCGCAACCACCTCAGTGAGTTGTCTGATTGGTGACAGGAGCGGAGGATCTGGACTATCTTTTGGAGTCTTTCAATTTATTATATATATATATATATATTTATGTCTCTCACTTTTGTATTTTACTTTGGCCTAAAGGCTTGGATTGAGAGAACAAAACTTGTATAAGCTGTTTTTACTGTCTGGTTTCATACACGGTCTGTATATGGCTAGCCGGCTTAAACTCCGTGAATAAGTAGTTTCGTTAGTACGTTTTACGCTTTTGAAATCCTGTTTTTGAACTATGTTCTTCATCGGGGTTCTAGCTATTACTACTTCCTTCTATATATTATATGTAAAAGCTTAGAACTGTCGTAACATTTAATTAACCTCTGGTTTACGATGCGAGGTAAGGCTTAGACTAATTTGGGTGTTACAGTTAACTTCCGGACAATAATTGTTCTAGTGAATAACTAAAGAAAAAAATTGAAACAGATAGATGGGAGATAGAATAGAAAGAAACTCAATATAAAAATCTCTCAAAAGTTCACTAATCTTTTTTATATTGGTAGGTCTCTTTGTATGTGTTGTCCAGAAAGAGGACTCCGGAAAAATAAATCTTGATCGAACCCATATTTGCCCAGTGGATACAATCTGCGCATGATAAAACTTCATACGGCTTCAACGAATAGTCAGGCGTCCAATGCGGGGGGAAGCATATGGTTGTCTGGTTGGTTAAATGCTATAAATGAGAGTAGTAATTCTCTGTTCTTAACAATAGGACCCGGAGATTTCTTAGTTCATCATGCTATTGCTCTAAGTTTACATACAACTACATTGATCTTAGTAAAAAATGCTTTGGTTGCACGTGGTTCCAAGTTAATGCCAGATAAAAAAGATTTTGGTTATAGTTTTCCTTGCAATGGTCTAGGACGAGGTGGTACTTGTGATATTTTGGCTTGGGACGCATTTTATTTGGCAGTTTTTTGGATGTTAAATATGATTGGTTGGGTTATTTTTTACTGGTATTGGAAACACATTACACTATGGCACGGTAATATCTTACAGTTTAATGAATCTTCTACCTATTTGATGGGATGGTTAAGAGATTATCTATGGTTAAACTCTTCATAACTTATCAATGGAGATAACCCCTTTGGTATGAATAGTTTATCCGTCTGGACATGGATGTTCTTATTTGGACGTCTTGTTTGGGCTACTGGATTTATGTTCTTAATTTTCTAGAGCGGATATTGGCAAGAATTGATTAAAACTTTAGCATGAGCTTATGAGCTGATGATTTATATTTATATATTAATATTAAATTCTTATAAATAAATAAAACGGTTTTATTATATTTTATTATTTTTTATTTAGAATAGTTTGAATTGTATAATCATCAATTACTGACATTTGTAATCGGCCTAAAGCAATTTTATTAAAATTCAATTCATGACAATCATAAATTAAAAGTTTATATTCAAATTATCATTAGAATGCTATGTTTTCTGTTTATATCAAAATTTTATTTATTAACAGAATGTTTCTAATTTATTGTTAAAAGTAAAGAATTGGAGCAAATAATAAAAGAAAGATTGAAGAAAATAGTACACAGTCCTAAAAAAAGTATGCATTGTTTTTGGGGGTATTTTATCAATTTTGTTGTGTTTGTTTATCTGATGATTCTTTGCTTTCCAGGATGCAATCCAAAAAAAGAAAGCGCATTATTGAGGATTCATCTTCTGAAAAAGAAACTAAATCTGATGACGAGTAAGATACATTGTAATGCTATCTTTTCTTTTTCATCAAAATTTTATTTGTTAACAAAATCTTTTGCATGTACTGTCAGAACTGAACAAATACAAAAATTTTTAAGAGAAGCAAAAAAGAAGAAAACAAATGACAAGCCTGTACAAAAGTATGTTTACTTTTCAGTGTATTTTGACAATTTTACTGTGTTTTTGTTGCCTGACAATTGTTTGTTTTCTCAAGATGCAGGAAAAAAAAGCAAAGATATACCAAAAGGTGGGTTTCACTCCACAGAAGCTCACTATGATTCTTCACAAAGGTAAGATCCTTTATTTGATAAATCCTGATGTAATTAATTACTCTAGTTTTACTAAATAATATTTACTTTGTCCTTAGAATGTCGGATGTGAACTTGGCAAGTGAAAATGATCATGTATTTCAAACACAAATAAATCAGAACAGTGTAAATAAGCCAGTGATAATATATAATTTCTGTTTCTATTTCTATTTCCTTAATTCTTATGTTACTATGTTACCATGATCTACTTCTGATTTCATATATATATATATATATATTCAATACTGGAGGTGTATTGCTGAGATGATTTTTGTGTATTTCAGGTTCGGAGAACAAGAAGAATTGTTAAATGAACCAGCTCAAAAAAAATGATTATTCTTTAAAAGGATACCCATTTACAATCAGAACCACTCGACATGTGAGTTTTCTAACTTACTTTTAATCTTCTATTCTTCTATTTTAAAAAAGTATATTAACTTTTTATTTTTGTCTTCATTAGATTTTCACTTCAAATATGTGCACCTCTATTAGAAACAACTGCTACAAAGTCTCCCAGCGAGAAAAATACAGAAGAAACTATTAATGCGTAAGGAATAATACTTTTGATGTATTTGATTTGTCTTTGAGTGTATTTGTGCATGACTTAATGGGTTGCGTTTCTTTTATATAGAGGTGTATTTGGTTCTTATTTCGGTGTACTTCTTGTGAATTGAGGTGCAATTAATTTTTTTTAATTTAATTCTTTTTCTGTAATCCTGTAGCACTCCATAACCCCATAAACCTGCTGAAAACACACCAACATAGCCATTAGCTCCTTCTAAAGTGTAAGTTCTACACAATATAACTCTCTTTCAATATTTTCTATTTATTCTTATATTATTTTATATGTCACCATGCAGTCATCTACCCCCTCAAGCCACTGCTGCACTAATGATGGATGCCAGGCAACATCATTTGTAAAGCATAACTTTTCTACACCATCGTTCAGCCTTGTCTTTTCTAAATCGATTCAGGAAGATACACTTACTCATCATGAGGGTCAACCGGAAGTTGAAAAGGGAAAAACTAAAGAGGGTCCGATATTGATTGAAGAATTAGAAAAGCTGATGGAACGGGTTGTAAATATTGGGGTTGCAGCAGCATTAAATTTTGCTGAAAATAAAAGTTCCCCACGCCAAAAAGTGTAGCCTGTGAGCTTTGATGACAAGTTCAAAACTCCTGCGAGGCAGAGCAAAATAACGGGCGACCTTAAGAAAAAATGTTATCTCTAGGCCACAACTCTCAAGATCTATGACGATACAAGCAGTAATGAGTGGGACACAATATTCATCCTCAACCATCACTATCCGCTGGAAATAACAAGAGGGCACTATGCATCTTTAAAAGGCAATACATATGTTGAAAATCTAGTAATCTTAGAATAACATTAATGATTTTATTATGAGTGATTGTGCCATATATGTAATAACTTTGGATTTTTTGTTTTCTAGGTTATCTCTGCAATGTGTCTTCTTCTGAAGAAAAAAAAGAATTACAAGTTTTGAAGAACAAATATACTGTCTCCTCCCTGATATTGTGGTAAGGTGTAGTAAATTTAAATTTCGGTATATTTTTATAATATATTGTGTGTTATAACTGTGTTTTCAGTATTATACAAATTCTGCAGAATTTGCCTTTGGAAAATCATGAAGGCAAGTTCAAATAGCCAAAAACTAACAAGCCCTTCGATATTCAAGACTATAAGGACTTCATCTCATATCTGGATAAGAAAAAGTTGGCATCACATCTATTTGTAAGTTTTTGTTTATAAAACTTCTTAAATAATTCTTTCATTAGGTGCTAATTAAACTAAAAAATTATTCTCTCTAGCCAAACTTCAGATATTTGTCCCAATTTGATACGCAAAATATTAGTGGATATGGATGACGGACATTAAAAACAAGAAATTTCATGTCCTTGACCCATTTCACAAAAAGTCTCATTCGAAAAAGAGAATGACACTTAATAAATTTATTGTAAGTTGCTTCTGTTTTTCCTATAAATTTCTTGGTTTTTGTCTGTTGTTAGCAATATAAAAATTCGGAGTAATTCTATTTGAAATAGGGTGTACTATTGGTTCATTTCGGTATAATTCAGTCTTAAATGTAGTCTTTCTTATTGTTAGTCAAAAAATAAAAGGTCGAAGGAAAAGGTTATTCGAATTGTTGACTAAGCTTACAGAAGAGAAGTTGGTGTCGAATGAAACATATTTAGGGATGTTAAGTGATAACTCAATTAACTTAGCAAGTCAAGGAGTTATTCGAGCAAGAGGATCGGAGACTTTGAAATCGAAGGTTATTCTACAGCCGTTACATGATCAGGCAGAAGAGCGGGAACAATTACTTACGTTTTCACACACATGGAATTTTCATTTCAAACTGATCAATTAAGAAAATGGCTATAAATACTAGAAGGCTCGAAGTCACAAGGGTTGAAACTTTATTTCAGAAATTGCTCACGCACACCCACATCCCAAAGACTTTCTGAGTTTGCTTCGAGTTAATTTTTTGTAGGGTTCCTTCCACTTGTTTTTACTTTCCATTTATATTTTCTACAAATTTTATTTTTCTTGCAAATTTATCTTTCGAACACCATTTAATTTCCTTGCCAAATTTATATTTCAGCATCTTTAATTTTCATGTCAAAAGTCCTTCGAGTCAATTGAAGACAATTTACTGCTTTATTTAAATTCAATGCAAATTATTTCGATTTCAGTCAAAATTTTCTTTCAAAATCTTTATCTTTCATTCTTTCAGTATTTTCCTTTAATTTCTGTCTAATTTGAGGAACTTTGATGCACTTCTAGAAAACTGGTACTTGCAAAAAAGAGGAGTAGGTTTCGCTCCCAAACCATTAGAATCGAACCACCATTGATTTGCTAAAAATCGACAAGATGCTTATATTTTGCTTTGTTTTATTTTTTTAGGATACATGATTTCAAGAATGAGAGTATTTGCCAGAGGATAACTTCTGACGAACAAGGATGATGAAACTGAAGCACCATATGTTAATATCGACGGGCAACATACCAGGTATAAATCTTTCTGTCTGAGAAATTTTATGTTTTCTCTTTCTGTCCTATTTTATTTTGTTAATTTATTTTTGTTTTTAGCTTCGATTATGCCATTTATGTGATGAAGTGGCTTGAGATAATTGAACCGCAAAACATAAAAAGGGCAAATATGAATGGAAGAATTGGACACAGGTAACTATCTTTAAAAATAGATAATTCTATATTACTAAATTAATGAAATTTAATAAAAAAATTGTTTAAAATGTAGGCAAAAGTGAATCATTTTAAAGTTGAATATGCTTCATTGATTCTATTTGATGAAATTAATCGACTCAAAAATAAAGCCATCCAAGAAAGTGAAGCCATCGAATTGTCAAATCCATCTACAGCATTATTGAGTCCTTATTGTTAATTGCATTCAGAAGATATCGGCCAGTGAATAGTTTGAATGTCGTAGACTATTAAAAATTATGTACTAAATTGTCTAGTTGAACACATACTTTCTATAAATTGTATAGTTTATGAATATTTAATCCAAACCTTTTATAAATTTTCTTTGCAAAAATAAACTTCTATGAAGCTGTCTGTCTTGTATTCAAATGCTATTAATCTGAATGAATACAAGTTCAACAAAATCCAGGGAAACAAGATTAAATTGATTAATACGCTGAATTCCTTTAATAATACACCGAAAACTAGCCGAAATACACCGGAAATTCATGCATACATATTTTTCTGTAAAATTTAACTAGGAGGTATGAAAATTCAACAATTTAAATTGTTACCCTCCTTAAGTATTGAATTGTCTATCTATTGGATATTTAAAACAAACAAATCCCTTCAGATAGTTCAAAACACTAATTTCCAAACAAATAGCAATGTGTCAAAATATAATAAAAAACAAGAAAATATAAAAAAGAAGAGCATGCAGAATACACTAAAAAATATACACCAATTTTGTGATTTATCTTGTACTTATTTTGGGGAATTTTATCACCTTTTCTCACATTTATTCAATGAAATAGCATGGCTTTGTAATTCTCCCTTAATTTATGCTTAAGTGTAAAAACATGCTTTTTAGGCCCTTAATTGGTAATTTTAATTCACCTTTGATTCCACTAGATGCCTTGATATGTTTGTTAGTGAATTCAGTTTGAAAAGACTATGAATGGATCAAAGGAGTGAAGAGAAAAGCATGCAAAGTGGAGAACTCATGGAAAAATAAGGATTTGGAGTGCATACATCGACGCGCACGCGTGACAGAGCGCACACGTGGAGATGAAGTCGCATGGCGACGCGTACGCGTGGGAAGTAAAATGCCAAGCGACGCGTACGTGTGACTCATGCGTACGCATCACAGCTCGCATGTGACCTCATTAAAGTGAAAACGTTGGGGCGATTTCTGAGTTGCCCAGGCCCAAATCCAACCAACCCATTTCTGAGGCTATTTCATGCAGAATTCATGCTTGGGCAAAGGGGGAGCACTTAGTTGTAGGATAACATCATGTAGGTTAGTTTTCTAGAGAGAGAAGCTCCCTCTTCTCTCTAGAATTAGGGTTCTTAGGTTACTTTGCATCATAGATCTAGGGTTCAATTGTTGTTTTCATCTTATTTCCTTTATAATTTCTTGCTTCTACTCCTTCATTCTCTTAGTTTGTAGTGTTAATTTTCCTTTTATGCCTCCTTTTATATTTATGAATGCTTATGTTGGATTTGGATCTCTTTTAATGCAATTGATGTTCCATGTTCCTTCTATTGTTTAATTGAGTTGTTGATTTTACTTTTCTTGCATTGGGTAGTTGTAGATTTTACTATTTCTTGTCATTTACCAAGTTTTCCTTTTATACCTTCCAAGTGTTTGACAAAATGTTTGGTTGGATGTTAGAGTAAATCTTTGAACATTCTTGACTTGGAAAGAGTAATTGGGTAATCTTGAGTCATTAAGACCCAACTCATGTTGGTGATCTAGAGTTGTTAGTTAATATTATTTCTATTGACTCTAATCTCTTGCTAATTTAATTAGTGAGTTGATTAGGACTTTTGGATTGAAATTAGCTAGTCTTATTTGACTTTTTCTCGGGTGAAGATAACATTGTACTTTCTTCCATTGTTAGAGATGACGAAATAAGATAAATTCTTGTTAATCATTGTTATGATTAGTGACTAGGGTAGAAAGCCTATATTCTCAATCCTTGCTATGAATGTCTCTCTTTATTACTTGCTTTCTTTAGTTACTTGATTTACCTTTCTTGTCATTTAATTTCTTGCCCTTTTATAAACCAAACCCCTTGTTCCTCATAGCCAATGATTGATCACTTCATTGCAATTCCTTGTGAGACGACCTGAGGTTTAAATACTTCGGTTAATTTTCATTCGAGTTTGTACTTGTGACAAAACCAAATTAAAACTTTGATTGAGCATTGCTTGTTGGTTGGGAACTATACTTGCAACGAAGTTATTTCCTCTAACCGAGAAGAAATTCTTAACTGACGGTTTTACTCTTTCAGCGCTACATCGAAAAACTATCCTATGCAACTGAACCTTTGAACTGATAATTTATAACATGATCATGATATTGGCTGAAATTTAAATGCACCACTGAAATACTATAAAAAAGGTTCAATTGCAAAAAATAAATCACAAATTAGCAAAACTATTAATAAAAATAAACTCAATTCTTCCCTGTTTAAAGAACATCACTTTTATCTCGCTTAGAGCTTTCGTTTTCTTTTTCTTTTAAGCATTTGCAATCTGTTTTCTGTCTTTGATCCTAGTCTATTTTTGGGACGTCTTCTTGTTCTCACGCGTGAAGGGCTTTGAAGCTCGTTAATATCTTCCAAGGAAGCATCTTCGTGAGATAACGAATATTTTTCCTTGCTTTTTGCCTTTGTATTCTTGCATCTCAACCATAGCATTATCGTAAGCGTGGTGCAGAATCACAGTCAACTCCTCAGATTCTGATGCAAATTCACAGATATTTTTGTAACCAAAACTCCAAATCGTCAAATCTCTTGCTTCTTGGCTCCAATAGAGGCTCGTCGTGACTACTCTTGATATGTGTGTGCCTCTTCTTTACGTTCTTACTCAATCATTCCAATATATATCTCGGTGACACTTTATTTACTCGCTCAAAGCTTAACGCGCTCAGAGAATGATAACAAAATATCCCTCTTGACTCGAATAATAAGTACTGACATTTAACTTTAGCTGATACCCTGTTGTATGTAACCGCAAACTTGTTGAATGTTGAGTTAGAAACCTATTTTATAACTTCATATACCATATAGCCTAGAGCGGAGTGCGTTGATCTTGTGATGCAATTCACTTTTTCTCTGAATTATACTTGGACTTTTCTAAAATTCTTGTGAGTACAGCTTCTATTGAGGATTTTGTTGCATATGTATGGCGGTATGAAAATCTGCAGCATCCGATTCTCTCTCTCTCTCTCTCTCTCTCTCTCTCTCTCTCTCTACTTCCTAGACAATTATCGTACTATTTGACAAATTAGATAAAAGAGCTGTTGTGCGTAATGAACTTGTTAAAAAAGTCATGCATGCTTTCGCTCCTTTGCGTGCTTCTCATCCCGGCCCAGAAGTGGTGATCGAGATAAACTGGAATCCATAAATGACGATCTTTGAAAACTTTGAAAAAACACCTAAATCAGAACTAAAATACACCGAAAAACATGCAATTTGATACCTTTACTGCAAAAGCAAAACACATACTGAAATTAACAACATCACTTAATCCTAATAAAAAACAACATTACCTAAAAGCCAGTTGTTGTCCCCAAGACTATACTTCATCATAAAATAATTCTGATTCATATCAAATGATTCTTTTGTAAGAGAGTTCCAAACAACATGACTCACTTGTGTTCGATTTCTTCATGTCACTTGTAACTTTTTAATTTACTTGGAATCTTCTTCATGATGTGCCAAATACACCACCTGTAAATTGTTGTGGGCATACAAGCCTTAATAGCCTTTTGCATCGATACACATTGATCGGTAAGAATGCCTTTTAGAGCATTTTCTCCCATGCAACGAAGCCAACATTCAAATAACCATTTGAATGATTGAGTATTCCCGTTCTTCATCAAAACACATCCCAGAAGTATTGACTGACCATGGTGATTCACACCAACAAAAGAATAAAAACTAGATTATACCTGAATACAACAAAAACAAAATAATTAATACACAGAAATAACATCTCTGTACACCGAAAATGGTTCCAAATACAGATAAATCAGAATAGCATATTGCCTATTTGTATTGTAAGTGGTATCGAATGAAATAACATCTCTAAAATACTCAAAGACAGCCATGCTTCTTGCGTTGGTCCAAAAAGCAATCTTAATCGACTGATCAACCTTAAGTTCAAGCTTGAAAAAGAAATTTTGATTCTTCTCTTTCATTCTAAATAAATATTTTCCAAATTCTTTTGCATCTTCTAGTTCTAAAATATTCCACACTTCTCTTGTGATGTAATTTCTCACATCTTTTTCAATAAAACTTAACTCATGATAACCTTCTGCTGCTGCAACAAATGATTGGTATATTTTGTTTGGTATGATTCTGGCTTTCTCGTTATTTTCTATTGTACGTCGGACATACATACTTAATTTCCTGTGTTGTTTAAGCATCTTTGCCTGATTTGCACAGCAGGAGTATAAATGATATAACACAACCTTTGAAATGATCTAAACACCAACGTCATTCAATATGTATATATAAAGTCTTGTAGGATAATTTAATTCAGCTGAGGGATTTGTCTTTTCAGTTGGAGATATGTTCGATTTCCAAATTCCCTCTTTACTACATGTAATCAATTGGTTCCTAATTTCATTTCTCTTCTTATTTGTGCCCCAAATTCTTATAGAAAAACTTGCAACTTTTGAATAATCTTTATAAAATTTTGCAGCATCTTCAAGTGTGTTAAAAGCCATCCCAACCTTTGGAACAAGCTGCTCATCAACATTGCACAAAAACTACAAAATACGCCAAAAATAGCCCACAATAAACCATATTAAAAGCTAGCATACATCGAAGCTCATCATCAAAAATAATAAAAATCAGATTCAAAACTCATCATCAAACAGAAACTAAATGGTTCAACTATAAAATCATAAGCTACTAACAAACTACATTATCTAGATTCAAATCACACATCACTACTTGATTCGATTCTAAACAAGAATACAATTCACCCTCGTTTATTTGAAAAGTCTGAACTTGTAAATAGTTTTAACATACACTGAAAAGTTTCTACAATAAACTAAAATAGTTTTGATATATACCGAAATGAGAAATGTAACAGATTCATTAGAACTCCTATATTTCATTCAACTCAAACCATCAACAATGAACAACAATTTTCACAAACAAAAACAACATTATTCACCTACAAAATTATAAACTACTAACGAAAATATTAACTAGAATCGATCCACACCTCAGCCATTTCATTGGATTCAAAATAATAATCCATTTTGCTCTGGTAGAATTTACAATCTGAACTTGAATAATTCATTATCTTCAACAACGAGAAATTACGATTTCAAAACTGATTTTAAAACTTGATTTCAAAAACGTGGAAAGCGAAAAAAATTGTAAAAAAGGAAGAAAGAAAACACAGAGAACGAAGGAAGAATAATGCAGAGATGGAAGATCGAAAACATTGACAAAATTCAAAAAAGGAAACAAAATCCTTTCGAAAAAGGCAATTATATATTCGTGCGTTGATTGAAAATTGGTTAGATCAGTGGTGCATGAGATGAATTAGGTTAAAGAGACTTGTATGAACTTGAATAAAAAAATGACTTATATAAATAAATTGAGAGAAAAAATTACGTAAATGTCCTAACGTGAAACTGATTACATGGTGTCTCGTTTACATATTATGTAAATCGAATCAATTGGATTCGAATTAACAAGAGCAGTACTAAATTGAAATAAATAGATTCGGTTTAGTAGAAAAATGCAACTGAACTCACACAATCCATGATAAATTGAAGCAAAAGGATTCGATTTATGGAATAAACTAGGCCGTAGTAAATCGATACAATATGTATTGATTTATTATAGATAGTGTTCCAAGAAAAAAAATCTATTTGATTTAAATTACTATAGTAAGAAAGTGTTCATTTTTTTTTGGATTTGCTATTTAGACGGTGCTCCAAATAAATCATATTTGTACAGATTATTTATATTTATTACTATTAATTTTAAAACATAAATGTCAATAAAAAATATCTCTATTTGAATTTAAATAAAATATCAAAAAAATCAAAACGAATAGGAATAGAAATTCAACTTTTGCATTTTAGTTCAAATTCTAGAAAATCTACATTTTTATAAACTTATGAAATTAAAATGGAATAATAAACGAATTCTAGATATTTATTAAAAATCATCCTTTTGTATTTATTAAAAGGAAAATCACACTCAGCCCATACAGACACTACCTGCAATTGCAGCAGCTGCTACAGATGAACATACTGAAATTCCTATTATTCAGTATGCTCATCTTTCATTGACACAACAATCACAGACCTCAACCAATGTTACTCAGGTTATCCTCTATTCAGTTTTAAATTGAGTATTAGTTACTTGTAGCTGTGTTTATTTGAGATAATGATGATAACTATTTGATGCAGACTAGAGATAGAGGAAGGCCTCCAAAACTCCATGTCACCAGGGCTAGGGCAAAGGAAAATGCCTCTCCAGGACCAGTTGCTGTTTCTGCTGAAACGATCAAGGGTAGCAGCTCCGCAACAGCCAAGAAACTTGCTAGCTTCATGACATTTGTTCCAACTCTGGGTTTCAAACCTCCCAGAAAAAAAGACATGGAATGACTTCAAGACTTGAAGACATGAAATATAGGGCAATTAGTATCTGTTATTTTGTCAGGGCCAAATTTTGCTATTTATAAACAATGTGATAGTTGTGGTATCTTCAATAGTCCTGTTTTTTGTATAGCCCTTTATGGTATATTGCTTTCAACTGTCAGCTACTACCTTTTGTGTTATTATCATGTTAAAACAATGTTGTTATTTGAATCTAAGACAATGGAAACTAGTACACCATTGGTGGTGTTATGCTATTCCTACTTCACTTAATTTTAAATCTGCTTATTCTGATTTGCTTACATCATGTTATGATCAACAACAATGTTACATGTAAATAACCTTTTTACTAGTAAAGAAACATGAATATACAAGGTTTTCACAACAACAGAAAACTATCAAGGTTTACAACATCATTCTTTTCACAGTAATTGCTTCACTTCCCACTAAAGAACATACACATAATCATAAAAATCACAATCACAACTATTAATCTAAAATACAGTTGCATCCTAAGTGCTTTTACTTCAGCTTCTAAGCTCATCATTCTCCATGATATGTTATGGTTAAAGAAAGCAGCATCACTCTCCATTTCTGCATCAGTTTTAACTTCTCCTAAGTGCTCTAATCCTTCATACTCGTTGTCCTCAGCCCACCTAAAGTAATTGCAGTGGTTGCCCTTCTGCACAACATCAAGGTACCAAAATGTCAAAATCCAACTCAAATAATTTGAAGTTTCAAGAAGACTACATTCATAACTCACCCGGTATCTTGGACAAGCATGGAACAATCTATCAGGATTTTCTCTTGTCCCAGACTTCTTGATCACTGTCTTCAGCCCACAAAAGCAAACTTGGTCAGAGTTCTTCCTCCGCCGCAACGAAGAGCTCGAACCATGGCTTCCGTGTGATTGCAACACTTGTCGACTGCGACCCCCACCTACGCTACCCATCGTGCAATTGGTCAAGAATTTTCGACCTCTGCAGAATCAATCTCAAACTGCACCAACAATGGCATTTAAGACGAAGAATGGATTAGGGTTTACAGACCTAGGACTAATTTGACATACATATGGAAACATATCTTGTCACCAGCACCTCTGCGCCAAGCTGGCATGCTGATATGCGACACTGACAGCCACATAAGCAACAGTTAACGGCGTCAATGATGGAATTCATAGAACGTTGACGGAAGGACTAACGTTACCAATTTTAAATTTTTCGGGGACAAATTTTATTATCTTTTTCTTCCAGGGACTGGTTTGGAGATCGAGCTATCTTTCGGGGACCAATTTGGCTATTTACTCATATTTTAAGTATTTCTCAAATTATATATTGTATAAATATAGTTGGTCATTTTATAATGTATAATTATCTGTTATTTTTTACTCTGAAAAAATTCAAGTTTTAATTCGTATGCTACCTTGAAAGGTTATACTTTATTTTAACTTTTTCAATATCAAAAGTCTCGGTAATGATTCTTTAGATGCTAATGAATCAAAGGATAATTTTTAATAAATTTTTAGAAATTGTTTATTGTTCTGTTTTAAATTCATAATTTATAAAAATGTAGATTTTTTAGAATTTGAAATAAAACACAAAAGTTGAATTTTTATTTTTATTCGTTTAATTTTTTTATATTTTATCTAAATTCAAGTGGAAAATATAATCTCAATATTCTGCACAAATAGTAAATCAAATCAAGCTGATTCGATTTATTATAT
Source organism: Arachis duranensis (assembly GCF_000817695.3). Classification (NCBI taxonomy): domain Eukaryota; kingdom Viridiplantae; phylum Streptophyta; class Magnoliopsida; order Fabales; family Fabaceae; genus Arachis; species Arachis duranensis. The sequence continues at coordinate 98,224,922 of NC_029780.3, forward strand.
ATGTGCTGTGGAGTAGTAAATCGAATCAATTATATTCGATTTAGTACTATTATGACTAATTCGAATTCAATGAATTTGATTTATGTAGATATATGAAACACTATTAATTTGAATTTGTTTAATTCGATTTAGTACTAGAAGACCTAATTCAAATTTAATTAATTCAATTTATATAATATGAATAAAGGCATATATGTAATGTTATTTATTTTGAGACTTTTGTGTAATATTAGTATGTGTTTGATTTATGCATGCATTTTATCCAATTTATTGATTTTGTATTCCACAATATAATTTATTTAGAGCACTGTCTAAATAGTAATTTCAAAAAGAAATGAGCACTTTTTTACTATAATAATTTAAATTAAATAGATTTAATTTATTTAGAACACTGTCTATAATAAATTAAAACATATTATATCGATTTATTATTGTCTAGCTTATCCCATAAATCGAATCTTTTTACTTGGATTTACCATGGGTTACATGAGTTCAGACGCATTTTTCTACTAAATCGAATCTACTTATTTTGATTTTGTACCGCTCCTATTAATTCAAATTCAATTGGTTCAACTTACAAAAATATGCAAATGAGACAACTATATAATTAATTTTATTTTAGGACATCTTTATAATTTTTTCTCTCAATTCATTTATCTATAAAATTTATCCTAGATTATTAATATAAAATAATTTTATATAAATAATCAATTATGTATTGTTAATTAATAAAAAGAATATTTTTTTGTTAATTAATTAATTTTTATATTTACTATTTAAAAAACATTTAAAATATAAATTTAATTAAATAATTATATAATATTCTNTTTTGTATTATCAATAAATCAAAATTAAATTTTTTTATCATTTATTCTTTACCATTTATATAAATATATAGTACTCACTAAATTACTTAATATTTTTTCTCTTTATTCTTCTTAATACTATGTTTTCTAATAAAACTGTTAACCGATTATAATTAATAAAATTAACATAAAAATATACATAAATGAAGAATAATGGCAATACCCCATGTAACGCAGGGGTATTTTACTGGTTGTATTCATTACTCGTAGAAGTAAGAAAAAAATGAATGTAATTTCTATTTTGTAAAGTGTAAACAACTTGAAGGATATCCTTGAAAAGGGGGAAGGGGCGCAATGGATGTAACACCAGGATCTGTCGTATACAAAGATTACAATCTTATGATACTATTATTGGTCATTGTTGCTGACCATTATCTTTGACTCTCCTTCAGTTACAAATACCAATAATTCAGTACAGCTGCAAGCAACCGTTCGGCTTGGCTTTGCCCTCCTTCAACTGCTTTCTCCAAATAAATAAATAAAATTAATGTATATTAAATAAATGGAGGAAGCTCTTAAGATGTAAAACGTTTTTTTTGTAAAGATATATTGATTTGTTACATTATTATTGGATGTATTAATGAATTGGTTATTTTTTAATTTCTTACCAAACTAGAATAAAACTAATTTTTTATAACAATAACAATAAACTCAATTGTTATCAGATTCGGTCGAACCGATTAATTTACATAATCTACTGGATTATGATTTTATTTTTTGTTTTTTTAAAAAAATTAAAGATATATTTGTCTTTTTATCAAAAAAATGTAAACATGATTCGGTTTAAATTGTGTAAATTGATCGGATCAAATTGGGTCTAATAATTATAATGCGAACAATTGGATTTATTATTGTTGCTATAATAAACCAATTTTGTTATGATTTATTAAAAAATAAATTATTAACCGATTTAATAAAGATATCTAATAATATCATGACATATTTTTAAAAAATATTTTTAATGTCTTTATAGAAGTGATCTCCTAAATGTATAAAACTTAATAATTTAATTATTTTTATTAAAAACTAATTTATTCGAATACAAAATGAGCCAGATAGCTAGAGAAGCCATCTATCTAATCCAAAAAAACAACCCACCTTTGACCCAAACCAAAAAATTGTTGTTCCTCTCTACCCACTCTCTACTATATAAATAACAAACTCACCACGTTCAACTATCCTTTATTCCTTTCCAACACAAAACAGAGCACAATCACCGAAAAGACCAAACTAACCTCCCTCTTTCTCTCTCTTTCTCTCTGTTCATCGGAATATTCTCTGCCATGTCAGATCCAACGCAAAACCACGCCTCCGCGCACCACCAGCCCAGCCGCTTGCAGAGGCGCGCTCCGTCGTCACTCCAGATAAACCGCGCCGTCGACTGGAACGTCGCCATCCCTCTCCTCTCACCGCTCACTTCGTCGCCGACCACGCAGCAACCAGATCATCCGAAGCCGCAGGATCCGCCGCAGCGCCACCACGACTCCCCCGCTGAGAAGAAGGCCGCGGCGGCGGCTTTCATGAAGTGGCAGCACCCGGCGGCTCCCTTCTTCTACGAGCCCGCTCCAGGGGTGCCTTCGTTCGTTCCCGTGTAGATAGGAAGAAAAAAAATAATATAGAAGAAATGAGAGAAAATATTCTAATGGTTCATAATTAGGCGAGGATCAAGATCTAACGATGTATGATGTTTCCTCTTTTTTTTTTTTTGGTGTTTGGGAATAGGCTTTAGCTCAAATTTTTGCATACAGAGGATTGCGATTCCTCAGTGTGTTTCTTGTTTCTTTTGTTACTTTTAAGCTTTTCCCCCCTTCCTTGTTAATTTCTATGGGGCCAAAATTAAAATAATAAAAAATAATTAAAAAAACTTCACAGTTTCTTCTGCTTGCTGCTGGCCGTGATATAAATTTTCATGTAAAAAAAATTTCAAATTTTCGACTTTTTATGTTTATGCTGATCCCAAAATATATGTTATAAGCTATGTTACACAATCATAGTGTCTCTGCTGCTTCAATTTTTTTTAAAAAAAAGTGAGAGAGTGATTGATTAATAACAAGGGGCTATTCTCTTTCATTTGCCGTTAATTTCTATCAAGTTATTATGTAGATTATACGGATGGACTGATGGAGTTTAGATGGGTTATATTATATGATGTAACACGTGATGTGCTTGCTGCTTTGGTAGGAAGAAGAAGAAAAGAAATCAAGAATTGTGAAGCTTTATATCTGTTTGTCCTCATTTTCTGCAAAATTTGCAAAACTTAGCATGATTTTAATTTGGAGGGGTCCGCATATAGAGTGAGTCCAACCTGGTAGTATAGAATGGCTCATCATAGGAAAATAGGCAAAGTTCCATTTTCATCTGATTTCAGAAATTCAAATTATTGATCAATTAATATCCAAAATTGAGACTTCAAATATAAAAACGTAGAAAAAATTATGTTAAGGACCAGTAATTTTATTGTAAAAAATAAGAAGTTAATTAGTATGATGTTAATTACATGTAAGTCAAATATAAAAAAAATATTAGTTACATCACATTTTTTATGAAAAATAATAATCGGCTAGAAAAAATTTTTTCAACAATCAGTAAACTTTTTCCCCCTCTAAGACAACAATATTTCATCCATTCTACTACTCAGTCATGATAAAGGCAAATGCAAAATACAAAAATAAAGTCTGCTACCGTCTGCTAATGAATGTCGTTTTGGAATCTCAAGGGTAAATAACAGTTAAATATCATATTATATCATTTTATTAAAAAATTAATTAACTGAAGAGTATATATGATAGAAAATTCATAAATGTAATTAATTTATTAGCTAAGATATTTATTTGTATAACATAGCAATCTTTTTTAAGAGACGGAATTGCAGTTATTTTATTCTATGATATTTTACTTGATCTTCTGTTGTTTAGAATTTTCTATTAATAATCTTTTTTAATTGGTCGATTTTCATTGAAAACACCAATGTAAGAATGATGAGATTTTGAAAAATTTACCACCATAAAAAGTTTAAGATTATATAAAATTCTTTTTAAAGTGTTGATCTCCTGAGATGAGTTTTATTTTCAAGTAGTATTGGCCATGAAACTCATGACAGAGACAATCTTCGGCTTCCCTACCATGTCCTTCGTTAATATGATAATTTTGGATCTGTAGGAACACATTTGACAGCATAATTGATAATATATGAAAAGTATAACTATTTCATTAAATTCACACACGTACATATAAAATCCTCATTTTTCCATAGATGCAAAGGCATTGGAAGGGTGTCCATCATTACTATCTCTAGTCTAGAAAGATATCTAAATAGTAGTATGTACTCATATCTAATGAACTTTGCGTCCTTGGTGATTGGTTATTACTCTTATGGGAAATAGAGAGGACCACTACATACTTTTGATCTAAACCAGCTCAGCATTGGAACATCATAACTATATTGTGCAAACAGCACATGTGGTGTTAGCATAATCATAATACAAAGAAGTATCAAACCCACATGTTACAGTACAGGACACAAAAAATAGTAACCCTACATACTATCCCTATACCTGCACATTTATATGCTTCTAAAGTTCTATTTCTTTCGTCACAATTCACATCTTCTAATAATAAGGACGATTAGACCAATTTGAATTAGTGGAGTTGTCAGTTTATTCGTCCAGTTAAGTAAGTGTCGGGAGTTCAAATTTCGAATATTGTGAACAACTAAAGAAAAGAACAATTATTATATTTCACACGGTTATTAGCACATCATTTTATTTAATTTATAACTTTTAATTTAAATTATTATCCTACTTGGCACCGGATTTGATGGTCCCAAAATGTTTAGACCATTAAATGGTTCCACAATAAAATATGTTTTTAAATTTTTTAATAAATATTAAATAGTCTTTATTTAATTTTAATTACAAATTAATCTTTTATATATTACTTAATTATAAAATCTATTTTTTATTTTATAAATTATTATTTTATCATTCATCTATCATGTTTATTAAATATTAATAATAAAAAACTAAAACAATAACATATTAGATTTTCCATTAATCGTAATAAATATTTTGCAATCTTAATCGATTATAATTTTATCATTGATCCGTTTACATACATATTGGATTGGAAAAATCGTGTTTGTTAGAAATTCAATCGATTGGATGCACAAACCAGTCGATTGAAATTCAGGCTTTCTAAACTTCAATCGATTGGAATTGATACACAATCGATCCAATTTTGCACCGCATGTGGGATTTTTTTTATTCAATCGATTGAAATCATCAAAGAAACTTGAAAAATACATAAATACACAAGAATAAACCATATTTAACAAGATTTTTTTCATTATAAATTAAAAAAATCCATTATTGTACTCATATATATTCTGGAAACGATGATTGTATATTGTGAAACTTAATAATTTGAGTTAGTCATTTATTTAGAATTTGAAGTGAAATTAGCCTTGCTCTGCATAAAAAAATTCGTATATGAGAAATTAAAGTTGAAAATTTGGGTTTTGGAAAATAATAATTTTTTTTATTTTATTTCAGAAAAAAGTCTATTACTAAAAGATAAAAAAATATTTTTTTCATTACACAATCAATTTCATGAATAAAGAATCAAAACAAAGAATTGCAAAATTAGAGATTATATTCACTAATCTCGATTTTGTAATCAAAATAATGGATTATTTTTTAAACACTACAGTGAAAAAATTGATTGGATCTCTATCACTAGCTGTGATTATCAATTAATGATGAACAAATATTAGATATTAAAGAGATGGATAAACAATGAAGAAAAATTTGATATTAAGTAGATGGATAAACAATGAACAAAAACAATGAAAAAATTGATAATCAATTGATAAACGATTCTAATTGTAGGATTGAGTAATTGTTGATAGATTATTCACCAATTTATAATCGTAATATTAAAGAAAAGATAAGATTAGAGTATCTAAATCAAAATAAAAACTTAAAAATTGAAGATAGAATTTTAAAGATAAGATAAATAAATAATAAAATAATAATTTATAATCACATGCAGAAAAATTTAGAGAAGCGTAACATATAATGCATTGCACAATTCAATCGATTGGTAACACAACTAATTGATTGAATTGTGAAAATTTATATTGCTTTGAAAACTTAAATCAATTGGGTAATATGACCAATCGATTGAGTAAAAAAAATTCCACATGCCTTGTAAAATTCAATCGATTTAAGTTTGGAAAACCTGAATTTCAATCGATTGATTTGTGAATCGATTGAATTTCTAACAAGCACGATTTTTCCAATCCAATACGTATGTAACGATCAGTGATAAAATTATGATCGATTAAGATTGCAAACTATTTATTACCATTAATAGAAGTTCTAATTTGTTATTATTTTAATTTTTTATTATTAATAAATATGATAGATGAATGATAAAAAAATAATTTATAAAATAAAAAATAAATTTTATAATTAAATAATATATAAAATATTAATTTATAATTAAAATTAAATAAGTACAATTTAACCGTTATTAAAAAACTTAAAAAATATGTTTTGTTATGAACCATTTAATGGTCCAAACGTGCTAAATTGAATCTTTTGCCATCCTACTTTATCAATCTAATATGGAGTTCTCCTCTTTACGATCAAGTTTAGTTGAGTGTGTAAATTATGTTAACATTGTCATCAGTTTTCTTGTTTTAGAATATTCTGCTTCTATCTATTTTGTTCCTTCTTCGTGTGGTGCAGAACCGAATTTCGTAACGTAACCCTTCAATTCCTATATATAGTTTTGTTTTTCAAACTCAATAGCAGTTACAATTCTATGATTATTGAACTACAAGGTTCTAATAGAGATCGGAGATGCAATTGTTTTGGACACAAACCACAAATAATGAATGAACAACTTTACACGTTACATAATCGGTTCTGTTAATAAACCAATCAGGAGTGAAGCTAATTTTAATCAATTAATTGAAAAATAATTTCGTCATAAAAATAAAATAGGTAACTATTATAATGAAAATATTAAAAATATTTTTTTATGATAATTTTTGTTTAAAAAATATAATTTATTTATTTAGTCACATTTTAAATAAATATAATATTTTTATAACATATAAAAATCAATTTTTTTATCATCTAATGATCAAAATAAAATATCTCCACATAATAACAATCATAAAACTTTTATTGGAATAACTACAAAAAAAAAAATAACCTTCTACTACTATAATTTTTCAAATTTTAAAATAAAAAATAGAAGGAATTGACTTAATTAGTTTATATTGTAGTTAATTCCCTAAATTTTTTTCTTATATAATTAGCTTCTATACCCTCCTAACTAGGTATAGAAGTGAGATAAACTAAGTTAAATCAAGCCTAATTTTAACTCATTTTGATTGGTCGAGTAGTCAGTTTATCCGTTTATTTAAATAAGTGTCTAGAATTTAAATTCTGCCTTGTGTATATAGTAATTCATTGGTTAGCTAGTGACAAATCCTTAAATAAAATTTAGATTCGTGACGGATTAATTCTTATCCTGTTGGACTAAAAAATACCGTAGACAACAAAAAATTAAATCTAATTTTAAAATTGACTTATTAACGATTTGTCCAAACTTAAACTCAGCTTATTTAATATATAAACTCAAATTTATGTTCAGATTCGATTCATAAATTCATGAGTTCAATTTATTAATAATTTATCGAATTATTAACGAGTTTAGCTCAAATTCACTTACAAGTGAGTTCGATTCACTTTCAATTTTAATTTTAAAATATTCATGTGATTTATTTAAAAAATGAAAACAAATATTGATTGAGGACATAGCTAAAGTACTTTTTGAAATAATTTGATTAATGATTTATCACTTCTATTAACCGAATTTTTGGGTTACTTTGAATTTGGTCAAAGTTAGTTGGTTCAATGTTATTGGATGACCTATATATGCTTAATGATGCAACAAATTAATAAACACTATATTCTTGATGATAATGAGCAATTAGACCATTAATTCTTTATGAGGAGATGGATATCAAAGAAATCCTATTTCAAAGTTATTCATTTTCCTCTATCTAATTGGAGCAGAATAGATATTGGAATACGAAAATCAGAATAGCTGTTGGATTACGGAAAATAATGCATTACTATTATTATTTGAGTCTGGATGCATGAATAATGTTATTAATGGTGAAGTGTCAACGACAAAAGGTCTTGTTGCCGACATGAAGGCAGCGTTTGATTTGAGAAATATAGATACTGAGACATAGATATAGTTATATACAGTAATACATGTTTGTTGTTTGGTTTGGTGAGACACAGATTTTTGAAGAACACAAAAAAATACGAATGGATACGGAGACATTAAATTTGTGTACTTTCAATTTGGTGAGACATTAAAACACAACTTGTGAGACACTAATTTTTTACTCTTTTACCCTTATTGAAATTTTAAAATTTGTCCTCTTATCTCTCCAAACCTTTCTTTTTTCTCTTCTTCTTTTAAATTCTATAACTAAATTTATCTTTTTATTTTCTTTAAAAAAAATTGTACATTTAATTTTTTATTTATTTAAATTTTGATTAATATTTGATAAATTCTGAGCTTTAGTTTTTTATTTTTTCAAAAAAGATTCTATATTTAATATTTGAATGATAATTTAAGATGATATTAGAAAAAATAAAAAATATTAAAAGAAATAAAAATTCAATGATGATGACATGTAGTATTTGAAATAATGGATGTGCAATAATAATAGTAAAATTTGTGGTAGAATGAAGGATAATTCAATTTTTTAAAATATGTGTGTCTTATTCTTTATTTTTACTAAACACAATATATAAACACAAATATTTTATGTCTATATTTTGAATATTTATGTCTTTATATCTATATCTCACCATATACATCAACCAAAGGGAGCTGAAGTTAGTCAAGTTACAACTCACAAGCTTGTACATGGGGACTAATACCATATTATGAATGGCCCAAATAGAAAATGCAATTGGAAAAAATTCAAAAAATGCTACAGTATATCTTAAATTTTCATAAATGCGCACTAATATTCCAATGACCCTTTTTCTCTTGTCCTTTTGCTTGACTACGTTATGCCCCACCCCACAAAAAAATCAATCTTGTTATTTTAATTTTAATTTTTTAGTGATGTTATTTGAATCCTGTTTAAGGGTTTCAATGTGGTCTTAACTTCGGGTGGAATGCATGGGATTATCTTCACTATTTAAAAATATTTTTTCCAATATTTATTTGAATTCATGCTCCGCACTTAATTAATGAGGCGAATGAAGTGATCATTCGAAAATACTAATATATAATTTTTTATTCATAATATGACAAATATTTTAGTTCCTTAATCAATTCTTGAATAAGTGTTTTACTTCAAATTGGTTATCATTATAAATAATTTATATTACAATAAATTTTGAATTGAATAAGTTATTATTATCTTTGATTTATAATTAAATAGGAATAAAACTAAAAACATATACTAAAGTATTTAGTTTTGTTTTCAATCTGATTCACAATTTCATAAAGTTTATTAAAGTTGGACCAATTAAAATAGATATATATGAGATCATTTTAGTATGTAATTTTTAAATTTTCTTATCTAAATTTGATTTATGTCATTGAATATATTAATATGGTGATCATCATGAACAATAATATGATAAAAACTGCGGTAATTCCATAACTAATATATGAGACAGACTAAATTGTTAAAGTAATCAGAAAAATAGTATTTAAATTCGCACATAAAGTTTATAAGATGTGATTATGTACAATATAATCCAAGTGGAAGATTATTAAGAAATTATTTAATTTTCTAATCTAATTATGGGAATACATATATCAATTATAATTACAAATTAAGTTATTTCATATTAAACGACTTATATTACGGTAATCTCATTTATTGTCATAAATGCTGAATTGAATTAGTCAGTATTACTTTTGATTTGGAATTAAATGAGAATGAAACTAAAGATACCATTTTATTGAGTGAATACCCAACTCAACCCTTGACAATTACTTCGAAAAGACTACGAGGTCCCAACAAAAAAAAATACTCAATCCGGTTCTTGAACTTTATTTTTATGGGACTGATTAGTTTCTGTGAAAAAAAAAACAAAAAAAATTGTCACAGAAGCTAATCAATCCTATAAAAATAAATTTTAGGTGCTGGGTTGGGTGGCATCGTTATCTTTTGAGGTAATTGTTAGGCTGTTTAGGAGTTTTTTCGATTTTATTTAAGTTTTAGGATTTAACTAGTGTCACATTCAAATATAAATAGTGATTCAGAATTTTGATCTTAATACATCAAAATTACTTTTGTAATTTTTTTTATTAAAAAAGTTGTAATTCAACCCTATTAAAGATACAAAAAATTTTAATTAAGAAAGATAAAAAAATCAATTTTTTTAATCATATTTATAAATTTAAGTACGTTTATGTATTTAAGTATTTTTTTAATAATTTAATATAGATTATCTGAAGGTTAAAAAATTTCAACAATTATTAGCTAAACTTGGCTTTTCTCCCTGATAAATCATGCGACAATTTAGTGTTAGAATGCAATAACATTATTCGTATTGCATTATATCTTTTGAATAAACCATAAAAATTACATCAAAGTGCATGCTTGAGATATGGCAATGTAGCATATTTTTTAGTTGGTTATATACTTATATTTCAAGCTGTAATAACGACTGTTTGCTACTCCCAACTACGAACGTAAAAGACAATCAACATTTTTGACCGAAAGAATAAAGAAATGATCAAAAGTAGTAAGAACTTTGTGACTCTAGTTGGTGGTTATTGCTAATGTAAGTTGATCAAATCAGTTAGTCTGCATTACATAGAACAATAAAAAGAATACAAAGACATAAAATCATATTTAATAAATGAAACATATATAAAAATATTATGTTTAAAAGTTTTGAATTTATTTTATCGTGTTTTTAGAACCAAATACAATTTTAAAGACAATGATAAGTAAAGTAGAGTAACATTTAAACTCCATTCTAATTATATTTGTGAATTTATACCCCTTAATCTAAATTATATTCGCACTTTAAATTTTTAAATTTAATCTTATTCAAACGGCTCACAAAAAGTAAATTAATTTTTTTTTTAAATACAATGCTTAATCTTATTCTTTCCATATTTCATAATATCAAATATAAAAGATAAGAGATTTGGTTGGCTTGTGATTCTTGAAAGCTAGAAATTAAAGATTAAGGAGGAAAAAGGCTTAAATTTATATGCACTTAGTTACGTTTAGATGTCGTTTTAGTTGTACGTCAGTTTTCACGGCATGAACTGTTAGTGCCTGCGGTATTCAAAGAGGAAAAAGGAGTTGGTAAAAGAGGTAGGGCCAGACAGATAATAATTCAATACTATATAGTTGTAAAAACAACCAAAACCACAAGAGATAATAAAGATTCAAATTTAGAACATTTCTTTCGCCAAAGGAGTTTGGACTTAACCAACTTAGGGGGTCAAAAGTTCCGTGTTGGAAAGTTAATTAAAATAAAAGGACATATATGCATTATCTTATTATATACTTTTCGTTTACTAATATATGTACATGTTTAAAATTGTTATCACTTTTGGACTAGTAATGATTAACCAATCAGATTTTCCATTCAAAAGGTTTGACCAGGCTTAAATTTCGTACTCGTGTGTGCTAACCCTCTTTGAAGCCATCTTATTGCTCCAAGTGGATAATAGTGAACGATGATTCCCAACTAATAATGGTTATTAATTAATTAAGAAGTCCCTATTATGGGGCAAATTTTAATATATTATCAAACCGTTGAATGGGCTTGTGAAGGGTAATTCTTCCATGTATATATATCATTATCATTATATATTTAGAAATCAAATTGAGTTGTTACCGTGGTTTATTCATTAGCTCGCTTAAATAAGTGTTAAGAGTTTAAATTTTACTTTGTATATATAATAATTATTGATTAATAACAAATCTTTAAATAGAGTTGAATATCGCACCGAATTAGTCTTTAGTTTGTCCATTTTAAAATACTATAGAAATAAAAAAATCATTATATATTTAGAGGAAAGAAAGAAAAACTATCTTTGTGAAAGATAAATTCATTTCTAATGAATGTTTTCATTAATTTTCAATGTTTGTTGTCTTTTTTTCCGTAAGACATAAAATATTAGATATTTTTAACCTGCCAAAAAAAAGAAACAATACAAATAACTGAACACAATAATAAGGACGGATAAATATTCATATTGACAACATGAATTGATGAATTGTGAATAGATAAGCTTGGTCATTTAACCTAGAGTGTTGAATTCTGCGGTCCCTCTTCAAGAGAGCATTTTAGAAATTAAGTTCCCAACCTTAGTTAAAATTCAACCAAGACCCATTTCATTTAAATTAAATTAAGTTTCTTTGGTTTGTTCCTTACCTATACTTTTCCTAAAACATATATTTACTTTTTTTTATTGGATATTATTTTAATAAAGTGGTTTTCTTTTTTTTTTTTTGACATAATTAAGTGGTTATATTTTTGGTCGTACGAACAAAAAGTTGAGCAGCCTTTTACCAGGCCTTTGTGAGAGTAAGCCCAAAGGCTGGTGTTATTTTGGCCAACGTAAATATTTTGGATGGAGGCCCAAATCCACCAACGAATAGGCTTATTTGTTCTCTAGTCAGCCTAATAAGATTTTTACAATAACAACACCTTCCAGTTAACCAGTAGTTGAAATGAGCTTGTCAAGTTGTGGCCCATGTTCAAAGAAAACACAACCCGCTACATTGGAAATGGAGTAACTACCAATTTTTGGCTGGACCCTTATATCGAAGGTAAAGAGAATCTTCTCACTTCTCAGTAGAGCAACACAAACCATTACAGACCAAGGAGAATGGGGCAACAACAAAATAAGCCTCTCCAATGCCTTCAGCTGATTTGGAAGAAGACAAGGAAGGTTGGAGATACACCTACAAAGCAATGAAAAAAACCAAATATAGTGGTCTATGTTATGGAGCTGAAAAGGGCCACAAAAGGCCAAAGGAAAGCTCGTATAATGACAATGAGAAATTGCCCAAAGATTTGCAGTGTTTGGGTGAGATTAATGAAACCTGAGAAGACTCATATCTTCTTCGAAAGCAATTTGCAAGGCTTGGGCTTGGCGAAACAAGAAGATACATAAGCACCGCCACATGCACACATCGAAATCAACAAGGCATTAAATGGATAACATTGAACACAGACAGCTCCGTTGATTGAGAAGGGACTTATGCTAGCTTGGACTATGGGAATAAGAAAATTAATTGTGGAATGCAATTTTCAGAAACACCCAAATGCTTTAATCACAAGCATTAGTAACTGAGAAAACAATTGGATCCTTTATCTATAGGAAAAATAATACATGTGTTGATTCCCTTGATTTCACTTTTAAGATACCTCTTCTAGAGAAGTTCTTAGTTTGCTAGTTGTTGATAAACAAGGAACTTCTTTATCCGGTTTAGTTTGTATTTAATTTCTTTTAGGCGTTTTAAGCCCCATTTCAATACCACAAAAAAAATCATATAACAATAATAAATTACTATTATCTACTCAATAATCATTTATCACTAAAAACTTAAAAAAAAATATTACACCCATCGAGCGAGTCCCACATATCTATTACAGGTAGGCAGTTAGACACTGAAGTTCCTCAAAGTACCAAAAACAATTAACTTAAAAGGAAGAATCCTAATACAGCTTTAAAAGAAAGCAAAAGACAGAAAAGGAAGACTGTATTTTTGTATATATGCTTCACTTAAATTTACAGAGGAATAGTTCTACATATATATACAGCAACATCTATAAAAATAAAATAACCAAAAATACAAAATCTTTACAAAATGATGAGAAGAATTTGATAGCTGTAAAAATGGTGGGTCATCATAACAAATTTATTTCTAGAAGAAAGCTATTAAAATGTGAACGAATGATGAAAAAAATTATTTAATTTTCTGGACTGAATTTGTCTGTGTGGACTTGTGTGATACTTTATTGGTGTTGATTCGATCAAGTATAGAATGTTTGTTTAATACGCTCTCACAAGCTAAAAGATGAAAAATATCCAAAACACTAAACTTAAAAAGATTGAGATGGAAAGGATGAAGAGAAAGAGGCTTAGTGACCAGAGAAAGAAATAGAAAGAAGTTTTATCACTCCAAATTGAGTTTTTTGGCAGACTAAATGATAATCGACTTCCAAGTGTTTGGCTCGTTCATAAAAAACAAGATTGGTAGTGATGCGTAGAGCACTTTGATTATCATAATACAAAACTGGTTGGCGATCAATAGTGATACGAAGAAATTGTAACATGTTGAGTAACCATTGAAGCTCAGATGTAGTATTAATAAGGGCTCGATACTTGACTTTAGCAGAAAAACGAACAAAGTAGTCTATTTCTCAGTCTTCTAAGAAATGAGAGATCTACCTAAAAGAAGCAATAACTAGTTAAGGAACAGCGAGTATTGGGGCATCCTACCTAATCAGAGTCACTGAATCCTAGAAGTTAAATTTCAGAATTTCTTAGAAAGAAAATGACCTTGCCAGGACTATCCTTCAAGTATCTTAAAACACTCTTAGCAGCTTGGAGGTGAACTTAAGTGTGAGATCTTATAAATTGACTTAGCTACTGAATGGCATAGATGATATTTGGTCGGATAGTGGTAAGAAAAATGAGCTTACCAATCAAATGCTGATAAATAAAGGGGTCAGAGAGAAGGGAACTGCTCTCCTAATAAAGTCTTGTAGTACTATTCATGGAACAAAAGTGAGTTTAGCACCTAATTAACGAAAATCCTCTAAAAGATCAATAAAATACTTCCTTTAGGATAAATAAATTTCTCTGGTTGATTGAGCAATCTTAATACCCAAAAAATACTTTAAAGAACTTAAGTCCTTAATTTTGAAATGTTGATGCAAAATATATTTAATGACAACAAGCTCAGAAATAGAATTCTCAATGAGAATTATATCATTAACATAAACTAGAAGAATAAAAATTTCAGCACCTATGCACTTAACAAATAGACTATAATCAGATATGGTCTAATGGCATCCATGAAAAAGTAAGAGTTTATAGAGTTTTTCATAGCGCATATGATTGGATTGTCGTAAACCATATAATAACTTCAATAAATTGCAACACTGATTCTGTCGAGTAAGTCTAATTTCAGGAGATAAAGTCATGTAAATATTTTTTCAAAGGTCCCAATGTAAGAATGCATTGTTTATATCCAATTGATGGATATGTTAATATTTGATTGATGCCAAAGTAAAAAACAGTTTGATAGTGTGGCAGGCTTGACCACCAGAGTAAAAGTTTTTAAGAAATCAATTCCTTCAGTTTGAGTAAACCCCTTTGTCATAGGACGTACTTTATATCGATCAATTGAATTATCTGGTTTTCTTTTGATATAATACACTCACCTACAACCAATTGGCTTAACATATCAACCAGACACCAAGTCTTGTTCAACTTAAGAGCGGTCAGTTCATCTCTCATGACACTACGCCAATTAGAATGGAGATCGGGTTCCTTAAAATATCTAGGTTCAACCTCAGAATGTAGAGTCATAATATATTGGTTATATGAATGTGAAAGAGAAGAAAAAGACACGATAAAAGATAAAGAATAATGACGCTTGGAAAAAAAGGAATTTGTGCGGGAGAGAGAAAAATCAGAGGTGGGGCTAGTGGGTTTTCTTTGACTAATGGTGGGGGGTGAGTTTTGATAGTGATGAAGATTGTGATGAGTTTGACAATAGAGGAGAGGAATCATAAGAGAAGGAAGGAGTATCGTTGGGCATAGAAGAAGTTGAAGTTTCATGGGAGAATTGGCTTTGGCGGTCATGGGAGATGGAGACAACATTAAAGGTGAGGGATGGGTATGAAAGGAAGCTATCTTCAGTAGCTGAAGTCTTAAAGAAAGATAGAGAGAAAGAGAATAAAATTGAATTGAAAAAAGAGTTATAAAAATTGAAATTTATGTATTATTGTATATCACTTCTACAATACTGATATAATTATGAAAAAGTATAGGTGAACAATAATCTTAGTGAATAATATGAACAATAGGGTTACAAATGTAAATTACTCATAAATTTAATTACTGATGTAATTAATTTAATTATAATAATAACAACCATTTTTCAAAATTTAAAATATTAGATTTTTTAGTAGGAAACAGTTACATGTTTCTTATCCTTTCACACCTTATCTCTTTCATCTCTCGGTGAACCTTTTTCTCTTCTACACTCTCAACCCAGCCCCAACCCTCTATTTGACACCACCGCCATCACTACCGGTGACCACCGTCACCTACTTCCTCTCTCTTCCCTCTCTTCTCTTTTTCTTCCTTCTTTCTCCATTTCTCCTCAATCCCCTGTATGTTACCCCTGGTCTCTGTGCAAAGTCCAACCCCCGTGCGAGAAACTTCAGTGTAACCCAACAGCAGCTAAGCTCTTTGCCGCTGCAACACCGCCTCTGCTACCCCTCTCTTTCCATTCTTCTCTTTTCACCAACACAGGTTCCATGCTTCTTCCTGCTCGTGTTATTTCGTTTATTTATTTTAACTAATTTTTAATTCTGCTTTTTGTGTTTAGATTAGGCTTAGATTAATGGATTGATACTTTTTGGATTCCAAAATGTTTGATGGCTGATTTTTCTGGATTGATTGCTGCTTAAATTGAGTTTAAAATTCCTGTTTACATATTGTGCACACCATATGCTTGATGAAATGCCTGAGTGAAACTTTTTGTTTAATTCTTATGTTTGGCCAGCATTTGTCTTAAATTTTGTTATCTTTAAGCATTATAATTCAAAATTGTGTAATGTTATGCTATTTTTAATGATGTTTAGATTGAGTTTTGACATGGCACTTGGTTATTAGTTTTGTTTAAATACCAAATTGGTTTAAAATTTTAAATTTAGTCATTTAATTAGTGTAATTTAAGAAATGCATATCATATTTAGTTAAGTGAATTGAATGAAACTATCAATTCAGGTATGTTTTAAACATTCCACATTATTGCCATTAGATTATTTTAAATTCTCATCCTTATGCTTCCATGCCATGCATGCACAAAAAAATTTGATCACAACTCACTTTACAGATGAAAATATATGCTCTAAGTGGAGATGCTATTTATTTTGGATGCTCACTAAATGTGTTTTTTTTTGTTTTTATATTCTTTTTTATTTTTTTTTACGCTATATAATATTGCTAGAAAATATATGTACAGTTGTGCATAAGATACAATATAGTACTCAAAGGTCCAAAAATTTCAATTAGCAAGTTCATAATACATACAACACTGATTACTACTATAAAAAAATAAATTAATAAATAAACAAATAAGGAGAAGAAGAAATAAGAAAGAATTGACAAGGAAGGAATTAAAGAAACAAAATGGAGAATGGGAATGTATCATTCACATTCAAGAAAAAATAATGATTTTTTTGACTTTTCAAAGAATAAAAATGGACTTGGTTTTAGATTGTGTAGGTGTGATTTAGATGTAGCAATCCATGCATGCTCTTTATAAATACTTAATATAAGCCTAACTAATTAGGTGAGATTTTTTATGAGTACACTTTTTATTGTTATTATTTTTTGTAGTTATGTATAGTAATAAATTTTTAATGATATTTTTGGAAAAAGTATTAATAAAATCTTTTTAGTTGAAACTTGTTTAATAGTACAGTATCTAATTAGTTTGTGTATGTTTGATTGTAGATCATAGAATGTACGGACATTACTGGAAGTGATGACACGGATCTTGTTGATGAGATTTGGTCTCTAGTATATTGATGTTTTTTCGTGAACTGCATATTTGAATCGACCATTAATCCTCATGTTCATCGAATGATGTATGTTTTGAACTGATTCGCAGTTACTGGATCATAGTTGCCTTGCCGAAGACGAAATATCAAGAGTTGGGATGTGGTTTGAGCATTTAAAGCTGGCTTAGGATTTTTATGCAACATATACAAAGAAATTCGGTTTCGATTCAATAGTGTAGCAGATGGTTATTTGGTACCCAGATGGTTATTTTATAATAGCTTTGGTGTGGTATGTACAATTAGTTACAATTATGTTAAATTGGATATTCGATTTAATAGGATAGCGGATGTTTATGTCTATTGTTACCCAGATGGTTATTTTGAATAGTTTAGGTGTAGTGTGTGATTCGTTAAAAGTATTATAAACTGGATGTTCGATTTAATAGGAAAGCGGATGGTTATTTCTTTTGTTACCCAGATGGTTATTTCGAATAATCTGGGTGTAGTGTGTGTGATTAGTTGTAAGTATTTTAATATGGATGTTTGATTTAATAGGATAGCGGATGTTTATTTTTACTAGTATCCAGATGGTTATTCGTAATAGTCTTGGTGTAGAGTATGTGGTTAGTTACAAGTAATAAAGGTTGGATGTTCGATTCTATAGGCTAACAGATGGTTATCTCTATTGTCACCCAAATGGTTATTTAGAAGAGTCTTGGTGTAGTGTGTAAATAGTAATAAATAGTAGAGGCTGGATGTTCGATTCCATATGATAGCGGATGATTATTTTTGTTGGTATCAGATAGTTATTCTTAACTAATAACAAAATTCCACCACAAAAACACGTAAACAATGTGAAAAAGGTATTTGTGATCTTAAATGAGCTCTTTTGAAAAAAGAGCTTAAAGTATAAGGACTTTTATTAATAGAAACTTATAAATAAGTTATTTTGTGTTGATTTTTAGTTATAAAAGTACTTATTTTAAAGTTGTAGTGTTTGGATAAATAACTGAAAAATACAATTTTTTTACACAAGAGAATGGATATTAAAATTCTAATTTATAATAATCTTGATGGCAATGCAAAAGAAATTATTGTATAGTTAGTACTTGTTGTTTTATTGTGCATGATATGGTAGGTGAAAATAAAAAATGAATATGAAATGTGTGTCAATGTATATTTTGTTGCTATTTTTTAGTTTTTTTATTGTGACTTTTCATAATTTAAAAGTAAAAAAAAAGTAGTTTCTGCTACTTCCCAAACGGGCTCTAGGTACATCTATTGCTTTCTCTGATTTCGGTTCTTTCTCATAGGTTCATCAATAGTCCGCTCGTTTTATTTAGAAAAGAAAATTTCACACACATAAAAAATATTATTTCTATATAACTATGTATTATTCTTAAAATTTTAACACGAGTCTTTACAACATCCATGATCGAAAATAATAAAGTCATAAATATGTAGATATCAAACATTATGCAACTATAATATTTACAACCAATTTAACTCATATCTAGTTAAGCCTCCACTAAAAGCCATCTCTTTTTTGCATCCATCATTTCTTACAAAATTAAGCATCCATAATTTATAGAAATTAAAAGTCAATCACATGAACAAAAAATATATAAAGAAAAGAATTCTAAGATATGAAGCCCAAACTCCATCAAATTTCATACCGTTCGCTTTAATCCAAGCATCCATAAACCATATGATATTGCTATCTTTGCTGTAATTTCAAAAAAATATGAAAATCAACCGCAGAAGACCCATAGTCGTGCGCAATATGAGTACACATGTATATAACAAAAATTCAAGTAAAACAAGGTCATTGGAAGCGTAGAAATCAAAACTGAACTCCTGATTACGAACGTCACCAACATAAGTCATAATATAATCAGCTTGATTGACTCCAGATATTATTAACAATAGAAATTGCTTCCTAAATGCTTTATATCATGTCACAAGTCTAAACTTTAAACATTTCATCTAGTATAATTTTTTCCGCGGCAAGTATTAATAAAATCAAAAGGACCAATTAACTTGCAAAGTCAAGGCAATGCACTATTTATTTCGATATGCTGTGTCAGAAGGGCTATTCATATTCTATATAACTATGAATTATTTTAAAAATTTTAGCATGAGTCTTTACAACATCCATGATCGAAAATAAAAAAAGTGATAAATATGTAGACGTCAAACATTATGCAAGTATAGCATTGACAACCAATTTAACTTATATCTAGTTAAGCCTCCACTAAAAGCCACCTCTTTTTTTATCAATTGTTTCTTACAAAATTGAACATCCCTAATTCTTTGAATTTAAAACTCAATCACATGAACCAGAAACATATAAAGAAAAGACTTCTAAAATATCAAGCCCAAACTTCATCAAATTTCATACAGTTCGCTTTAGTCCAACCATCCATTAACCATGTGATTTTACTATCTTTGCTATAATTTCAAAAAAAAAATGGATATCACCGACAGAACACCAACAGTGGTGCGCATTATGAGAACACAGGCAGATAACAAAAAAACAAGTAACACAAGATCCCTAGAAGCGTGGGAGTCAAAATTAAACTTCTAGTTACGAAAGTCACCAATACAAGTCATAATATAATCAACTTTATAGGCTCTAGATATTAGTATCAATAGAAATTACTTCCTAAATGTTTTATATCATGTCACAACACCCAACTTTAAATATTCATCTAGTATAATTTTTTGCGGCCCAGGTATTAATTAAATCAAAAGGACCAATTAACTTGCAAATTCAAGGCAACGCATTATTTATATTGACTCAGTCACTATTTTTAAAGTCTAAAGCTGGTATATTTAAAATGTTCCGAAATATTGATTGCGATGGTAGTCAAATATTTTGATTAAGATGTAAATAGAGTCTTCACATGGTCAAACTCAATGCCAAAGCTACTTTTATTTAGATCTTATCCAATCAAATACATCAAATACAAGTAGACATGTGAGGAAAAAGTAAAATATACTTTCAGCTAAAACTAGAAAAGTGTAAACTTATTCCAAATTATAATTACAATTTTTTCCTTAAATAAACAAACAAGATACCAATTCAAACCTATCTCTTCAAAATCAAACATACATAATCAGACAATTGAATAGTTATTTAAACGTGGCACCCTTTTAGGTTAGGTATTCGGAGAAAAAAATGTCTACATCCTAAACCAAATTTTAAACAACTGTGCCAAAAAAAATAACCATCCATTTATGTATAAAAATGACCATCTGACTTAGATTGACTAAACAACTCACAAAGCAACAAATTTTAAGCACATGCTTCACACCAATTGCTGACTAACTAATACCTGGAGGCAAAACAAACCCAAATACAGTCAACCATTAAAAAACAAGTCACGAAGAACAGGATCCTGAGCAACATGCACGGGTCAGTATTTTTCCCAGTTTTCTTATCTTAACAAACATTCGAAGAACTCAAACAGGCCCATCAAGTCCCACAAGCAGCAAAACCCTTCTATGCAACCTATAACATGAAAATTACTGTGAACATCTATGCAACCCATAACATGAAGGAACGACTATTGGGAACTGACATTCAGTAGCGGCATGCAAACACACTCCACGCACGGTTGCTTTGGTGTTGCTCGAGGAAGACTCCAAGCGGCGCGAACATGCAGTGATTTCAACCTCCGGAGATGGCCGTTAATAGACAATGTGGGTGGCGGCTGGCTGACTTCCACACAACGCCAACTTGGGGATTCGCCTGCTGCTGCTCTTCTTCACAATGGAGGCCTCCTGGGGATGGTCGGTTCGGTGATGGGCAGAATAGATGATGGAAAAGAACAGAGAAGAAGCACCGGATATGGGTTGGTCCGAGTTTCTCAATGCCGTTTCAAATGGGATAGGGAAAGGGTACTAGTTCCTGAATGGAGTTTGAATTGAGGGGAAGGAAAAAAGTTTTTACCGGCTGGTTAAAAAGGAGGGGGGAGTAGGTGAGAATGTGGGATGATTACGATGTTAATAATTAAGAGGATTAAAATTAGGATTTTGAAAAAGGGATGTATAAGGTAAACTATGTTAGTAAGCTAATTGGGCTAGTTTTTAGGGCCCATTGTTCATATTATTCAACAAAGTCATTGTCTACCTAGCATTTCCTATTAATTATTTATTAGAGTAGAAGGTATGCAGAGTTAAGCTTCATAACTGAATATAGTTATACCAAACAAACGTTAACTAAATTAGTTACACTACGATCAGCCTCTCTTAACATTTATCCTTTATAGGGTATGTTCCGAGGGTTACCTAAAACTGTAGGTCGATCTCGGATGAGATCTTCTGTGTTGGTCGGAGCCGACGTGTCTGGCAGATGTACGGCGGCCGGAGCTGATGTGTCCGACTTGTTGGACTTGGTGGTAGTGATGATCCTTCGTCCCCGGAGGGTGGGGGTACCTGCAAGGGACTCCGATGCTTAAGTTAGCAAGGGTATTAAGCAGGTATTGAGTAGAATCAGAATATGAGTTATACCTGGGTACTCCAGTGTATTTATAATGGTGAGATGTGGCCTTCTGTGGATAAGATAAGTTAGTTATCTTATCTTATCTTTAAGTGAGGTCATCTTATCTTTAAAGGAACCACCCTTCTCTCTGTAGGCTTGGGCTGCCTTAGGATTTGGGGCGTGTTCCTCTATTTGGGCCCTTTGTTTGGGCTTTCCTGTGA
>NC_029780.3:98247390-98255634 GCF_000817695.3 Arachis duranensis
AATCATCCCAGGTCGGATAGCTCGACCCAGGGTATGAACAGTGCTCCTGCTTGAGCTCGGTCTTCTCTTTTTGAGGTCGAGTCTTTGACTTCGGTCCTTTCTTCGGTGAAGCCGAACTCAAGCATTTTGTCGATTCCTTTGCAGCAGCTTTTGAATGTAGAACGTTTCTTCTAAAAGCGCGCGCTTTTATATCGGTGCTTTGGAAACGTGCGAGGGTTTAATGCATTTATTTAACATTAATTGCCCCGTTTCTCCTAGGCCCTTTTATTTTGATTTTGAAAACCCAGAAATGGTTTTTCTTCTTCACGCATTTCGTAACTTCTTCGCATTTCTCTCTTCTCCCATTTTTAACTTTTCCTCTGTGTTTGCTCTGTTTTGCCTTACTCTTTCTCTGTGCCGTTTCGTTTTGGTACTCCGTTGGTGCTTCCTTTGAGAGACGTTTTCCTGCCCCAGCTTTCCATTTTCTTCAGAACTTTCCAGGTTTGGTTTCTACTTTCCGTTTCCTTACTTCTTTTACTTTTTGACCTTCGGTTTATGATAAAGTTTTGGTTTTGCTTGCATGCTTGTTTGGAAAACTTGAATCTTTTTGCATTTGTCGTGCCTGTTTATCGCCATGTGTTCTGGAGCTTCTTCATTTTCTGCATGATCGCTTTTTGCTTAATGCCTTTAGGGCTTTCGCTTGTCATTGCCTTTCCTGTTTGTACTTTTGATGGTGTTTTTTTCCTAATTCTGGAAAAGGTTGTATCTTTGGTGTTGTTCTGTTTGGCATTGTTGACGTTGTTGACAGTGCTTTTGCTGGTAGACTGTAGAAAGATAGTTGCTTTAATGACTTTTGCGTTTTTTATCTTGCTGGACGAAATGCTTGTTGCTTTAGGCCTTGTTTCTTTGTTTTCGAGAGACGTTGGGGTGTAGGTTTTTCGCAGGGACTTTACTTTGTTGCTGCTGCCTCCAAAGGATACCCCAAGACTTTTGGTTTGAGTCTTGGGGTTTTCCTTTTCTGCATGCCTCATCTGTATGATATTTAAGTTTGCTTTCTACCTTCTCCGAGATGTTTTTAGTAACCCCGTCTTCTTTTCTTCCTTGTAGGATTAGTTGGCCCTATGTCTTCTCGCAATAACATCGTAGAGATGTCTTCCAGAGTTCCCGAGGGGATGTCCGACTGGCTGGACTCCCTTGTCTTGTTGTGTGTTTCTGTTGTGGATGCCGAGTTCTGTGCTGAACTGAGGAAGCGCCATAGGATTTGTGGTAACAACGCTCGTGAGGAGGATTATGAGCTTGTTGCTCCTGACTCTGACGAGAGAGTTTGCTTTCCGACTTCTGTCGAGGGAGAGCGTCCCTTCTTTTATGCTTACGAGTACTTTTTCAGTCAGTTGAACGTTTCTTTTCCTTTTACCGCTTTTGAGACCGACCTGCTGTGGTCGTGTAATATTGCTCCTTCCCAGCTTCACCCCAATTCCTGGGGTTTTATTAAGATTTTTCAACTTCTCTGCCGTGAACTAGATGTGACTCCTTCCCAGACTTTGTTCCTTTATTTGTTTGTTTCCGCCAAGCCTGGTGGTTCCTCAAAAAAGAAAGCTTCTTGGGTTTCTTTTCGGTCCGCCCAGGGGCACAAAGTGTTTGCTATGTATGATGAGTCTTTCAAGGACTTTAAGAACTACTTTTTCAAAGTTCGAGCTGTTGAGGCGGTTCGCCCCATTTTTCTTGATGAAAACGACGAGCCGTCCTTCCCCCTAGAGTGGCAAAAAGATGTTCGAGTATCTCGCTACACTTGGGAGATGCTAGATGATGTTGAACGCGCTTTTGTGGTTGTCCTCGAGGATCTTTGGGGGAAACCACCTCATCTTGATACGAAGAGATTCTTGAATGATCCTTCCTTGGTTCAAACTGTTCTGGGTATTTTGTTTGGCTTTGCTTTTATACTTGTTTTTTCTTTCTCTACATTACATTTGTAACTCTTGGCTGTTGCTATGTTTGCAGAGATGTCGAAAAATACCGATTCTTTGAAGGCCTTTAAGAAGGCGAAGAAGGCCACTGCTGCTCTGAACATCTCGGCCAAGGTGGCCGGAGAGGGATCTTCTCAGATTCCTTTGAAGCCTCCTGTACCGAGTTCCCCTGGATCGAGGAATGCAATTCCTGTTCCTTGGGTCCGCCTAGTTGATCCTCCCCAATCATCTACTGCAGCTTCTGGTCCCCCTCCCAAAATAGTGTAAAGATGGCCCATATGGGTGCGGCTATTTTTTGAACAATTCAGGGAATTCCGGTTCATGCTACCAAATCTTTTATGGAGGATGCCAAGTCAGAGTTTGATCGAATCAAGGGTCTGAAGGAGGAGTTGGAGGTGAAGTTGGCCAAGGTGGAGAAGGAACTGGAGGGTGAGAAGGCCAGCTCTATTGCCCTTGCCGCTTCTCTGAAGCTGGCCGAAGACATGGCTTTGAAACATAAGGATAGCTATGTCTCGGCTTATAGGGAATTGATGCGTCTTCGGGAGGAGTTGGAAACAGCTCGGGTTAATTATAGTGAGCTTCAGGGTCACCTTGTGGGTAGCGTAACTACTGCCTCCGAGAACCTGATGGAGCAGTTCCGGGTTGTTGCTCCTGATGCCGACCTGACTCTCATCAGCCTGGATAATATCGTGAGAGATGGTAAGATTGTCCCTGATGACCAGGATGATGAAGAGACTGATCCTCCCCCAGTGCCTTCTCTTAAGGTGTCGACCTCCTCTGTTCCTCCCGTTACATCTGATCCGGATTGCCAGATTCTGAACCGGGATGATGGAACCGTAGATGCCGTGCCCCTTCAGACTCATCCTCCTTCTCCTCACACCGATGCTGCCGAGAAAGCTCTCGATCTTTAGTTGATCTTTTTCTGGATATTTTGTGTGAATAGCCCGGTTTGTGGGCTTTTGAACTTTGTTTTGTTTGATGCTTCTAGTTGTCTGTCTTGCAACTCCTTTTTTAAAAAACAAAAGTAGCTTCTGAGGTTGGTTTTGTGGTGACCTCTTGAAGATTTTTATCGTATTATGCATGATATCTGTTGAAATTTTGCTGTTTTGGCCTCTTTAGGTTGTTTGCGTGCTTTATCGTTTGTAGCTTGGATCCTTTTGAGGCCGTTCCTGTGGGGGGTCCGACTTGTTTCTCGGTTTCCTCGCTCTTTTTTGTATTTTTAGCACCTCATGACCGATTTCTTTATGTTGGTCCCCTTCAAAAGTTATTTTGGTGATCCCCTTTTCTGGGCCTTTACTCGTTCTTTTTCAGGGATTATGTTGATAACTTTTTAGTGATAGGAGTCCGACTTGGTTATGTCGGTCTCCTTTAAGTTATTTTTCGTAGTCCTCTTTTTTGGATCTTTGTCAGATCTCTTTCAGGGACTACTTGTATAACTTTTTTAATTTTGGGCTGACTTTGTTATGTCAGGCCCTTCTAAGTTAAAGTAATCCTCTTTAATAGGGTTGGCCAGACCTCTTTCCAGGGTTTACTTATAACTTGGGTTGACTTGGTCCGATTTCTAAACGTCGACCAGTCTTTTAAGTTATTATATTAGCTATCCGTAAGACATCGTCAGGTTCTTTTTTGGATTGCTTTTGATAACTTCTTACATTATTCTGTGTTCATCTTTGCCGATTTGTAGAAAATGGTTGGCGTTTTTAGATCGTCTTTTGGGTGAATCGCGTTTTCACCTTTATCGGACGATTGTCTTTATCATGGTCGCGCAGTGAATTTGTTTTTCACTTTCTGCCGACCTGTTACTTTATAATCGAACGATGAATACTTCAGATTAATGCGTCTTGGAATTTTGTAGAATATCTAAATAAACTTTATTCAAAGAAAAAAATGCAAATATATACATGTGGAAATTTCCTTATCCCTTTAGGTCGAGTACGATCTAGGTCTCGATATGGTGCCTCATTAAAAAACCTTTTCAGGAAAAAGAGCGCATCCATTTAGTGAGACCCTTTACCTTTTCTAACTGTAGTACCTTCTTAGGTTGCAGGCGTGCCATGATTGGGGAAGCTCTCGTCCATCAAGTTCGGACAGTCTGTAGTAGCCTTTTCCCAGTACTTCAATGACTCGGTAGGGTCCTTTCCAGTTTGCTACCAGCTTTCCTTCTCCGGGTCGAGTTGTTCCAATGTCATTTCTGATTAGGATGAGATCATTCTCTGTAAAACTTCTCGGTACTACCTTTTGATTATATCTGGAAGTCATTCATCGCTTTAGGGCTTCTTCCCTGATCCGAGCTCTTTCTTGGATTTCGGGTAACAAGTCGAGCTCTTCTCTCTGAAGTTGGGAGTTTGCTCGTTCATTGTAGTGGACTACTCGGGGAGATCCTTCTTTGATTTCTATTGGAATCATTGCCTCCGTTCCGTATGCTAGTCGGAATGGTGATTCGTTTGTAGTGGAATGGGGGGTTGTTCGATATGCCCATAGGACCTGTGGAAGTTCCTCGGCCCAAGCTCCCTTCGCTTCTTGTAGCCTCCGCTTTAACCCGGCCAATATGACTTTGTTGACTGCTTCGGCTTGTCCATTGGCTTGAGGATGTTCGACGGAGGTGAACTGGTGTTTTATGTTCAAGTCGGCCACCAGTTTTCTGAAGCCTGCCTCTGTAAATTGGGTACCGTTGTCTGTGGTGATGGAGTATGGTACCCCGAATCTCGTAATGATGTTCCTATATAGGAATTTTTGATTTTTTTGAGCGGTGGCGTTGGCTAGGGGTTCTGCCTCGATCCATTTTGTGAAATAATCTACTCCTACTATGAGGAATTTTACTTGTCCCGATCCCTGTGGGAAAGGTCCGAGAAGGTCGAGTCCCCATTTCGCAAATGGCCAGGGCGAGGTCACGCTGATGAGCTTTTCTGGTGGGGCAATGTGAAAGTTGGCATGCTTCTGGCATGGTGGACATGTCCTTACAAATTCTGTAGCCTCCTTTTGTAGAGTTGGCCAATAGAATCCCGCCCGGAGTATCTTTTTAGTGAGAGCTTGCGCTCTGAGATGATTACCAAAAATGCCGCTGTGTACTTCCTCCAAGACTTCTTTTGTGTTGGAAGTTGGTACGCATTTTAGTAAAGGTGTTGATATCCCTTTTTTGTACAGCGTGTTGTTTATGATAGTATAGTACTGTGCCTCCCTTTTCAGCCTCTTTGCCTCCTTTTCATTTGTAGGGAGTTCTTCTATTTTGAGGTAGTTTATTATGGGGGTCATCCATCCTTGATCCCGACCTATTATGGCTAGGATTCTTTCTTCTTCTGCTATTGACGGGTTCTGTAATACCTCCTGGATGAGACTTCTGTTGTTGCCCCCTGGTTTGGTGCTGGCTAATTTTGAAAGGGCGTCAGCTCGGGCATTTTGCTCACGAGGTATGTGGTGGATCCTATATTCCCCGAGTTGTCCGAACTGTTCTTTGGTTTTATCCAAATATTTTTTCATGGTCGGATCTTTAGCTTGGTAGCTGCCTGTTATTTGTGAGGTGATGACTTGTGAGTCACTGTAAATGTTGAGTTTCCGAGCTCCAACTTCCCTAGCCAGCTTCAGACCAGCTAGTGCTTCGTATTCTGCCTGGTTGTTTGAGGCCGGGAATCCGAATTTAAGGGAGAGCTCAAGCTGAGTTCCTTGGTTGCTTTCAAGTATCACACCCGCACCGCTTCCTGTTTTATTCGAGGATCCGTCTACGTATATGTTCCATTCTATGGGAATTTTCAGGATGTCTGTAAATTCGGCAATGAAGTCGGCCAGGTGTTGCGATTTGATTGTTGTACGTGCCTCATATTGGAGGTCGAATTCAGACAACTCGATTGCCCATTGTAGGATTCTTCCTGCTAGATATATTTTCTGCAATATCCCTTTTATGGGTTGGTTTGTTCGAACTTTGATGGTATGCGCTTGGAAATATTGGCGAAGCCGCCGGGATGTGAGGATCAGGGCGTAGGCAAACTTTTCTATTTTCTGGTAGTTCAGCTCGGATCCCTGTAGTGCTTTGCTAACGAAGTAGACGGGTTTTTGCCCATGTTCGTCTTCTCTGACTAGTGCTGAGGCTATTGCCCGGCTCCCAACTGCGAAGTATAATATGAGCGGTTCTCCTTTTCGTGGCCGAGATAGGATAGGTGGCTGTCCTAAGAACTTCTTGAAGTCTAGGAAGGCTTGCTCACATTCTGTCGTCCATTCGAACTATTTTCCCTTTCTCAAAGTAGCATAGAAGGGAAGAGATCTTATTGCAGCTCCTGCTAAGAATCGGGATAGAGCGGCCAACCTCCCGTTTGTTGTACTTCTTTGATACAGGTTGGGCTCTTCATGTTGAGTATGGCTCGACACTTGTCTGGATTTGCTTCAATCCCCCTTTGTGTGAGCATGAAGCCCAAGAATTTGCCGGCTTCTACTGCGAAGGTGTATTTTGTGGGATTGAGCCGCATGTTGTGTTTCTTGATAGTGTAAAACACTTGGGTCAGGTCGGATAACAATGTATCTTCGCTTTGTGTCTTTATCAACATGTCATCTACATAAACTTCCATAATTTTTCCGATGTGATCTGAGAAAACTTTATTCATTAGCCTTTGATAAGTAGCTCCTGCGTTTTTGAGACCAAAAGGCATCACTATGTAACAGTAGTTTGCCTTTGGTGTTAGGAACGAGGTTTTTTCTTGATCTGGTGGATACATGGGGATTTGATTGTACCCTGAATATGCGTCCATGAAGGAGAGATACTTATATCCTGATGAAGCATCTACTAGAGCGTCGATGTTTGGGAGTGGGTAGGGGTCTTTTGGGCAGGCTTTATTGAGGTCGGTGTAGTCGGTGCACATTCGCCACTTCCCATTTGACTTTTTCACCAAGATGACGGTTGCTAGCCATAGTGGATATTTGACTTCCCTTATGAACCCGGCCTCAAGTAGCGCTTGTACTTGTTCCTCTATAGCCTGAGCTCGTTCTGGTCCAAGTTTTCTTCGTCTTTGTTGTACCGGCCGGGATCCCGGATAGACTGCCAATTTATGGCTCATTAGTTCGGGATCAATACCTGGCATGTCAGCGGCTTTCCATCCGAAGAGATCAACATTATCTTGTAGGAACCGTATTAATGATTCCTTTATGTCTCCTTTTTGGATCGTGCCAATATTAGTTGTTTTATCCGAGGTGTCTCCGATCTGGATTCTTTCTACTTCTCCTTCGGGTTGTGGTCGGAGTTCTTCTCGCCTCTGAACTCCACCAAGCTCGATTGTGTGGAACTCTCCTCCTTCACCTCAGAGGTTTAGGCTTTCGTTATAACAGCGACGTGCCATCTTTTGATCTGCCTTTATTGTAGCTATCCCTTCCGCAGTTGGAAATTTCATACATAGATGTGGAGTTGAAACTATTGCTCCGAGTTGATTTAACGTTGTCCGACCTATTAAGGCATTGTAGGCTGAGCTTACGTCGACCACGATGTAGTCTATCTTGAGTGTTCTAGATTGGTTCCCCTTTCCGAAGGTTGTATGCAGCGATACGTATCCCAGTGGTTGAACTGGGGTATCTCCTAGTCCGAACAGGCTGTTCGGGTACGCTCTTAGCTCTTTTGTAACACCCTAATATTCAAATCCTTATGCTCGAGTCATAAGTCAATGATATTACGGTGGTATGACTCTCAGGTGGATTTTTAAATATATAAACATAGGTAATTTCGAAAGGAGTATTAATCGAGAAGCCTGAAAAGAGTAGAAATAAAATCGCGAAGACATATCACTCACGATTCGACAACGAAAAGATAAAACGTGAAGCCGAAAGCGATATATGGACGAGGCATAAAGGAGATTAAGAGATAGATAATAGATAGATATATATAATATAAGTAAATAGCCACTAGTCGCGACCCGCGAAGTTTAGGCCGGCTAGGGTACAGTATGAAAGTAACTGACAACAGTACATCCTAATCTCTCCCAAAGAAAACATAAGAGCCTCTATAGGCAAGTTCCAAAAGAGTTCAACACATAATATAATCTTTAAAAAAAACAAAGGTGGAGAGATTCTAAGGAAAACACAAAGTGGAGAAAATAAAGATCTTCGTCGGCTCTCAGACGAACCGCAGCTCACTTCTGAGCATCTGGACCTGTATCTGAAAAACAAGAGATATATACGGAATGAGAACCCCGGGCCCATGGGTTCCCAGTACGGTAAAAGTGCCAAATAAATACAATGCACTGCAATAAAAACTCACTAAGCATCCTAAACTCCTTTTCACCAAGTATCCAGCCTAGATTCTCACTAATCCATAAATAGGCATCTG
>NC_029780.3:98256002-98273902 GCF_000817695.3 Arachis duranensis
AGTGGAACAACCACTACTGCGGCTACTACCCAGGCGGGTGTTTAGAAGCTCAACCTGGAGCCAGTGGATCAACCACTACTGCGGCTACTACTCAGGCGTCACAATCTCTGACCTGGAGCAAGTGGGACGAACCACAACCCTTGCTACTGCCCAGGTATCTTAAACATTAACCCGGAGCAAGTGGGACGAACCACAACCCTTGCTACTGCCCAGGTATCTTAAGCATTAACCCGGAGCAAGTGGGACGAACCACAACCCTTGCTACTACCCAGGTGTCTTAAGCATTAACCCGGAGCAAGTGGGACGAACCACAACCCTTGCTACTGCCCAGGTATCTCAAACATATATTCATTCAATCTCAATTCATATTATCAATCCTCATTGTTATCAAATCTCAAACATAAACCTGGAGCAAGTGGGACGAACCCCAACCCTTACTACTACCCAGGTATCAGAGTTACATTTATTCAAAATTCCATAATTAACTCATTTATCATAAACATCCTTTTCCGTCTCATACCCGGAGCAAGTGGACAACGCCACTGCCTACTACCCGGGGTTACACATCACATTTCAACATCTTCCATTATTATCCATTCAACACATTTATTCATTAATCATATATGCATTTATACTCAGCCATAATCAATAATGGCTTTGCCGTGACCCGGCAATAACTCAGCCATCCGGCTCATGGTCCAATCAAGAACCAGCCATTTATCAATAAATATAGCCCTTAGGCTCATGGCATACACGGTACTTCCACCGTCATCCTCCATATCTCATATAATCATCGTTGATCACCATTGATCATAACTTTTCCCCTTGCTTCACTCGCAAGTTACCACATCCTCTAGTTCCTTTCTCATTACCAAGCATATCATAATGATTTAATACATGAGGGGAGAGATCGGAGGCTTAGAAGTATGAGATTTAGCTTGTAAAACTCAAAAATCAACTTTGGGATGAAAACAGAGCCACGCGTACGCGTACTCCACGCGCTCGCGTGGATGGCCACAAAACTCATCGGCGCATACGCGCCATTCACGCGGACGCGCGGATTGAAAAATAGATAACGACGCGTACGCGTCAGCCACACGTACGCGTGGGTGCATTTGCGCCCCAGGCACAAAACTGGCACAACTCTGGCATAACTCTCGGGAAAATGGTTGGGCATTGGGTGCAGCGCATCGACGCGCACGCGCACACCACGCGCACGCCTGGATGGTGCCTCCTCGAAGAGCGATGCGTACGCGCCAAGTGCGCCTACGCGTGGAGGGTCATTCTGCTAAAAATTTTCTAAGTTAAAAGCTGCAGAATTTACAAATTCAACCCCCAATCTTCCGACGGACATAACTCTCTCATTTTAAATCGTTTTTCACCCGTCCTTCGAACGACATGGACATCCCGGATCCAATTTCATTTCTAAACAGATTTGGCACAAAACAGAGATCCGTAGTCCAAGTTATGTCCCGTCAAAGTATGCCCAAAAACCATATTTTTCATAAAAATCACAAAGTGCCATTTCAAAACAAACCATTTCGAACCCTTTTCAAAATCAACCAAAACATGCTAGATTCAACCCTTTTTGAAATCAATCAAAATATGCCAAAATCAACATCAAGCCTCCTCAACTCATACATTAACACTTTCCCACGATTCACAGAACCGCCATATGACCATTTTTACCCATTTCAACAAATGGCGAAATTACAACACATTAACATGTCATACATCCTTTCCCATCCCAATTTCCAACAATACTATTTCCAATCGGTCATCATTATACATAATCAATATCATACTCACTATCACGTGGTTTCACCCACAAATCAACCTTAATCATTCCTCAAGCATATATCAAAACATACATATCTCTCATGCATCATCATATCCTCAAGGCATCAATAATCGTAACTACATATATGACCACATAATATATCTCAACCAAAACCAAACATACCTCATCTACATAATTTCACCCAAAATTACCAAATTCCACACTTCAACTCATCAAATCTTATTATTCAACAATCAACCCAATCATTCGCATATTCATTATCTGAAATTCATCCAATCACTTGTGTCATCATACAATGCACACATCAACTTACCTTCCTTACCTCTTCTCGGCCTCCGGCCCAATTTCACAATTTAAATGCATAAACCACAAATCAATACTCATTACCCAATACAATCAATTCTCAATACACCAAACATACAAGGCCACACAATTCTCAACCCAATCATTAATTCACATTACATACCAACTATGCATATTAGCACCAACCATTTACACAATCCAAACTTAATCCTAGGGGCATCTAGCCTAGGAATTCTCATCACACCACACGGTACTTAAATGAAACTTAAACCGTACCTCTTGTAGCCGAATCAATTGAGCCTCTTCTTTGGGAGTCTCCACCAACCTTAGCTCCAAGCCTCACCAAAGCTCCTCAAGCAACACCAATCTCCCAATCGTGCACCAAAACCATCAAATGCACTAACATAACCAATATTACATACATACATCAACCTAGGGCTCATAAAGATGATAAATCACAAGGGTTTGAGCACTTCTTACCTCAGCCCATATCAAGTAGGGATAGAACTCACTTAGAATCCATGTTGAAGTATCCCTAAACACCCAAAATCACAAGATTTCAACACTAACTTCCCAAAAACGTGTAACAGTGGGGAATTTCGAAAACTGGGCAGAGATAAATGGAATACTCACCTCAAAACTTAGATAGAATTGTAGAGAATGAGAAGAGCGACGCGTGGCCGCAAACGGCTCGTCAATCGGAGCTCCGTAGCTCAAGTTATGGTGGTTTGAAGATCAAAGAGAGTTAGGTTTTCTCTCTTCTCTTCTCTCTTCTCAATTCAGCGCCCCAACCCTTCTTTTTAGGGTAAAATGAGCTGAAATGCTCCTAACTAATGTTTATATATGTTGGGTCTTGGGCCCACTTAGGCCCATTTCACTTATTTTTGTCCGTTGGCCCAATTTTGGACCAAAACCTTTAAGATTAGCGCTCTAAATCGCACTTTAAATATTTCTACCTCCCCTAATCATAATTCCTCATTTCTTAATCTTATTTACTCATAATCAATTTTCTCAGCTGCAGTACCTGACAGGTCTCAGCCGGTATTGTCGGTCAAAATTCCACTGCGCGCTTTTACGCAGAAAACTATGTCTTCCGACTCGGAAAAATTCACTGAATCCAAATATTATATTTAAATCATCAAATTCCAATTGCCAAATATTCCAATCATATTCGCTCCTACTTAACTCATTATTTAATTAATTTCGGTTAGACCGGGTATTACATCTTTTTCTTCTAGACCGAGTTTGTCGAAGGCAGTTTTGAATAAGATGTCGGCAGAGATTCCCTGGTCAATTAGTGTATGGTGAAGGTTGGCGTTTGCCAGTATGATTGTAATGACCATGGGGTCGTCATGTCCTGAGATGATTCCGGATGCATCTTCCTTGGTAAACGTGATTGCTGGGATGTCCAGGGCTTCCTTTTTTCCTTCGACGTGGTATACCTCTTTGAGGTGTCGCTTGCGAGATGATTTGGAGATTCCTTCCCCAGCAAATCCGCCGTGTATCACGTGGATATGTCTTTCTGGTGTGCGAGGCGATCATTCAGATCGTCCTACGTCCTCATCCCTCCTTCTTTTCCTTGGTTCTTCGTCCCGGTTGACCAAGAACCAATCTAACTTTCCTTCTCGTACTAATTTTTCTATGACGTTTTTCAAGTCGAAACATTCGTTGGTGGAATGCCCTCGAAGTCGGTGATATTCACAGGACTCATTCCGATTTCTCCCTCCTCTTTTGCCTTTAAGTGGCCGAGCTGGAGGGATTTTTTCCGTATGGCAGACTTCTTTGTAAACGTCTACCAAGGATACCCTAAGAGGGGTGTAGTTGTGATATTTCTTGATTTTCTCTCCGGAGCGATCTTCCTTTTTCTTGGATTCTTTATCTCGGTAGGCAGAACCGGACCTTGAGGCTTCACCAAGTCGAAAATTTTCCTCCATGTTAATGTACTTCTGCGCTCGTTCTTGTACTTCATCTAGGGATGTCGGGTATCTTTTTGATATAGATTGGCTGAATGGTCCTTCTCGTAGGCCATTTATGAGGCCCATGATGGCAGCTTCTGTTGGTAGATTTTGTATGTCCATGCATGTTTTGTTGAATCTCCCCATGTAGTTGCGAAGACTTTCTCGGTCTCCTTGCTTGATCCCGAGTAAGCTGGGTGCGTGTTTGGCTTTGTCCTTTTGTATGGAGAATCGAGCCAGGAATTTTTTGGCCAGGTCGTCGAAGCTCGAGATGGATTTTGGAGGTAGGTTGTTGAACCATTTAATGGCTGTCTTGGTGAGAGTTGTTGGAAAGGCTTTGCAACGAACTGCATCTGAGGCATCGGTGAGGTACATTCTACTTCTGAAGTTGCTGAGATGATGGTTGGGGTCGGAGGTACCGTCATATAGAGTCATATCCAGAAGCTTGAAATCTTTTGGAATTTTGGTTTTCATAATTTCTCTGGTGAATGGATCTTGATTTTTCTGAGAACTATCCTCCGTGGATGGTCGAGTAGCTTTGGTTTTGAGATCAGCTTCGAGTTTTATAAGCTTATCTTCTAATTCTCGACGCCGCCTTATTTCCCGGCGTAGATCTTCTTTTTTTTTCACGTCGATGTTGGGCTTCTTTCTCAAGTTGCTCCAATCGATTTTGAAGCGTTTCTATTACTCTTGGATTTGATGAATTTTTGTCTCCTTGGGCTTCTGGAGTAGCTTTGAGTATTGTGTCCGCATTTTTATACGGCGTTCTGTCTTCCAAACCTGAATCGTGGTCGTTGTCATGGTCATCCGCCATGTTAATGGGATAACTTCCAGGTCTCCGGCAACGGCGCCAATGTTCCGAGGGTTACCTGAAACTGTAGGTCGATCTCGGATGAGATCTTCTGTGTTGGTCGGAGCCGACGTGTTTGGCAGATGTACGGTGGCCGGAGCTGATGTGTCCGACTTATTGGACTTGGTGGTAGTGATGATCCTTCGTCCCCGGAGGGTGGGGGGTACCTGCAAGGGACTCCGATGCTTAAGTTAGCAAGGGTATTAAGCAGGTATTGAGTAGAATCAGAATATGAGTTATACCTGGGTGCTCCAGTGTATTTATAATGCTGAGATGTGGCCTTCTGTGGATAAGATAAGTTAGTTATCTTATCTTATCTTTAAGTGAGGTCATCTTATCTTTAAGGGAACCGTCCTTCTCTCTGTAGGCTTGGGCCGCCTTAGGATTTGGGGCGTGTTCCTCTATTTGGGCCCTTTGTTTGGACTTTTCTGTGATCTAGCCGAGCTCTTTGAGAAGAGGTCGGGTTTGTCCTGACCTGAAGAGGTCGGTCGCTTTTCTTGTAGAACATCCCGGGTCGGACAGCTCGACCCAGGGTATGAACAGGGTATTCAAAGAATGAGATGAGACTTTATGCGAATCAAAAGAAGGAGATTGATGTGGGAGTGGATTAATGGTTATGGCCAAAGCTCCAATAGGAAGGCTTGGTTGATTTAGGTGAGAGAAAATAATGGTAGAATTATGTGGGTATAATGGGCTGAAAAGATTTAGAGGTTGTGATTCATAAGGGGAGGAGGAGGAATAATATGATAATGAGATGAATTTGAGTAATGTGGGTTATTGTTGAGGGCTGATCGGATTGGACCTTTTTGTTGACTAAAGATAAAATTATTTCATAAAAAATTATATTTTTGAAAGCTCAATTTATATTTATCCTCCAAAACATACATAATGTAGTCTTCAAAACTATTTTTGAAGCTTAGAAAAAGTTTTTTTGGCTCTTAACTTTTGATTTATTTGCTATGAGGGTAGAGACATAACAAAAACACCCAAAAATTTTGATTTCATTAAAATTTAGTAAATGATTAAATAAAACCTCAAATGGTATTTAAAATTTTATTGCGGAAGATAGAACTTGATTAAATAAAAAAAACAGTATGATTAATAGTATAAGACTAAAAAGAGGGAGGTAAATTAGATTAAAACATGACAGTGCGAGCTATGTTTGAAATATGTTGATGTTTATATTCTACCCTTTCATTTTGTTAGGGTGTTTCAATACAACTGCATTAATGAATAATACCTTTTGAAGAATAAAATCATGTAAAAAAAATTCAAGTTCGTTATTCGAATAGATGCACTTAACTTTAGAATTGTATTGTATTTCAATTAAAATAATAAAATTCTATACATAATTTTGAACTTTTTCTTTAGATTTTAATAGAACGAGCCATGCGAAACGACTAAAATTATTAACAATAATTAAAAAATAATTGTGATTATGAACATAACTTTGTTGAAACAGTCTCCATCTATCAAGATGTAATAAACTAAAACTGGCGTTGGCCTTGTTAAAGCTTGAAGAAAAAAATGAGAGTTTTTTTTTTGTTTAGAAAAATGACAAATGTCACAAACTTTATAATGATGCATGAAAATAAAAGAAAATTATCTATGTAAATAATTGAGTCTTTGTCCAGAAAGATATCTCAAACAAAAATGCCAAAGATTTAAAGGTGTGATATTTGAAGATTGGTAGGTGTTGATGGAATGGGAGAAGGATGAGTTATTTTTTAAGGTATAATCAAGTATGTATAATCCATCTCTCAGTCCACCTAAACCAATATCCTTAAATTGTTGGCCTATAATATGCAAGAAGATAAAAAAGTGAGTTCACATTTTAGCATAGTGGTGATTTTGGAAATAGATATATGTTAAAATTGAAATAAGATAAATAAAGAATATCATGAAGAAGTTAGGATGATGAAAATCTAACAATACCCTTGTAAAAGTAACATGAAAACTTATTTACTATGCAAAAAGTATCTAGAAAAAAAGAAAGTGGCTACTTGAGTTGGGCAAAAGCCCATTTGGTTTTGAGGAATAGATGCAAAAGGTTGAGATGGAGAAATTTGAGTGTTATAATATAAAAGAAGAGATTCAGCCTTTTTGAGAAGTGTCATGAGAGTGTGATGCTGAGTTGGTGAGAGGCCTAGAACCGATTCTCCAAAATGCTATTGGTGCACCATTTCACCATGACCTAGGATAGATGTTGCGACAAAGAGGCAGCATTTCGAGAAAGAGATGCAGTGACAGTGTTGGTGAGTGCAGTAGCTTGTCATTGAACTGTGGCCTCCCTGGGTATCGCATGTGACTCGGTGGGTATACCATGCTTGGCATAACACACATCGATAGTGTGGCTGCCGTGACCACAATAAGAGTACAACTTCAAAGAGGAACCACGATTTCAAACCAAGTTAGGAAAAGAGAAGACGCGATCGTGATAGAAAGACGATTGTCGGGAGTCAATAATGGCAGCAATGGATCTCGGGTCATCCAGAAAATCTGTGAGTGCTTATAATTGTTGCTCGTGTTAGATGATGAGCACAAACACCCATGTTACTAGCAGAAACGGGTCGAGGAGAAGAATTTGGGACCATACCACGGTGAATCTCTCATCTAAGCCTTTTAGATATTGAATAATCTTTTGTCTTTTGTTTTTGTATTTTTTTATGGAGATTTTGAACTTCTCTTGTAGATATTCTTGAGTTTTGTGACGATTTTGACAGTTTTTTGAGAGATTTCGAATGTCGTTTGAATCTTCAGGGTTGGAATTTTGATCGAAGAAGAAAAAGTGCCTTTCATAATCTGAGTGCGCTATTGAAATGGTTGAGTGAGCGCATGTTTACACACACATTAATGTGAGAGTTATTTTTGTTAGGTTTGGGACAACTTGTATCAATTTGTAAGTCAAAAGACTTATATGTGTAGCAGGCTTGATATATTACATATATATATGTCGTGATGTTCATGTGTCTTACAAAGGATTAAAATTTGTGTGTCTGTTATCTCATGTCACATTGTGTCATGTGTAAGTGTCCGTGCTTCAAGGAAAGAATCAGATAAGATATAAGAAAAACATATAGGAGTAAAAAACTTAGAAACTCAAGAAAAATAGTATCTTATTAAAATGGCAATCAAAATTTTATATTGGAAACATAAATAA
Source organism: Arachis duranensis (assembly GCF_000817695.3). Lineage (NCBI taxonomy): Eukaryota > Viridiplantae > Streptophyta > Magnoliopsida > Fabales > Fabaceae > Arachis > Arachis duranensis. The sequence goes on from NC_029780.3 coordinate 98,264,072, forward strand.
TTTCGAAAAATACGAATAATAAAATCTAAAAAAATGATAAAAATAATTAAAAATTATATATATTTTTTGGAAAAGGACTTTTAATATTGAATTTTAATACGATTGGTTACAAACATAATAAAAAAATATTTTATTTTTAAAATTTGATAATTTTATGTTAAGTAAATTTGTTTACCATTTCTTTTAGTGAGTAAATGAAAATTTTTAGAAAAATGATAAGAGATGTTTAGAGGTTGAATTTTGTTTTATTTTTTTTATAAAATATTCTTATAAATATACATATTTTTTAAATACAAAATTGTTAGCTTCTTATAAAAATAATATTATTTTATTATTTTTGTCACGTTTTAAAATTTTTTAAAAATTTATTTGTCATTCGTATTTTTTAAATGTGTAATGTAAATTTTTTAATATCGTTTTGTAGTAATTTATCCAAAGAAAAAAAAAAGGGAAAGGTGTTACTTATTACAAATGGTCCATATATACCTTGCACTTTTACTTTCCTTTGATAAACTAAAGAAAATGGTCCATGCTTTATAGCCGATTGTATCATTCTTATTTTTCTTCCTATTCAGTCTTTAGTTTAGCCACCCAAATTAATTAGATTTGATATCATGTTCTGTTTACATTGTTTTGCTGATTTGGCTACACAGTGTCAAATTTAAATAGTGCATCAAATTTTCATAATTAATAATTGATGGCTCATTATTATTGACTCAAACATATAGTATGTGTATCATAATAAGAAAGTCATAACTCATAACATACATTATAGGTTACTTTGGGTTGGAAAAAAAAAAATTGTTCCAGCTTTCTTTTTGTCACTATTTGCTTGATCTTTTTTTTCAAGGTGAATATTAAGTAACGGAGGAGGGCAAGTAACCCTATTTCTCAATTTAGTATATATATTAAAGAAAATAAACAAAGGCACCACCAACTACTCCCACCATAGTTAACTTTCTTTTTTCTTTTTTCTTTTTGACGAATTTCGCTTTTCCCTTTCTCTTGATCTAACTCCATATTTGTTTAGTCGGTTTTCATGGGAAACATTATCATGGACAATTGAAAACCACTCCAAATGTCTTATATGATTCATGTTATTTGTATGATAGGGACGTTAGATTATGATTTGATGATTACTTCATGATTTTATGAAAACTTGTTTTAGTTGTTGGAACAGAGCTCCTACACCAAATGTTTAATTTTGAAATATCAATGTCTTGTTTTTGACTAACCAAATTGCATGCAAGTGTAGCAGTTGTTCTACTTCTAGAGCACCAAACATGATTTAATTTGCTACTATAGAACATAAAAAGAACATAGACTAGACTGCACATAATCAGTAATATTATTAGTCACACAAGCCAAGTCACAACTCATAACCAACCCATGTTAGATGAAGTCAAAATTTTCCATCCTTGTGAAGAAGGTACTTGCTTCTTTCCATTAGTCAAAGCTACTTTTGTTTGTTCCGATCTCTAATCATTCATTGTAAACTCCAACTTCCCTCGGTTTTGGTAATGACAACAGTATACATAAATGTAATACAAGTATACAACTATTAGTATTATTATTATTTCTTATATTTTTTCCGCGTAAATACTACTATTTTAGTGTTTTTTAAATGATAAAGTCTAACTTTAAACTTTAAATTTTAAATTCTAAATTTTAAATTTTAAATTTTTAAATTTAAATATTAAATTTTAAATTAAAAAATACTAAAAGATTAATAAAATTTATTATTTTTCGTTAATAATTAACTAACAATATTTAAAAATCTAAACTAAAAATATGTTATTCAGTTATTAGATAAAAAAAACTAGGCTAATGACTAAATTAGATAAAAATAGTAAATTCTATTGTTCTTTAAATATTTTTTTTCTAAATTTAAATTATTGATATAAAATATAATTAATAGAGTTAAAATTTGTTTAATTTACAAAGAGTATAATACTTTTTATTTAATAAGGAGTGTTTAAAATATAATTTTTTTATCATGCCTTCTAATTAAATTTTAATGCAGTTTAATTATTATAAGAAAATAAATTTTTATATTTTTTTAAAGAATGTCAAGAGTAATTACAGAAAGTGAGAATGAATTTTTAATTTTTTTATAAAATTATTATTCGTATACTAAAATTAGTTATAAATATATTTTTATATAAATATATATAATTTAATTTATTTTTAATATATATTTATATTTTAACATATTTTATAGTAATAACTAATTTTAATATGCATGTAATATAATTTTTTTTTAGTTGTTGTTGTAAGATGTGATATCTCATTATATACTTATTAAATAATATAAAAAAATATACGAAAGAAAATGTTAAACAATAAAAAATCACATATGATATGACAAAAAAGTTGAGGTAAAAAAATGGATAGAAATTTCGAAGATGGAAGGCAGAATGAAAAGCAACATATCGAAACAAATAAAATAATAATAAATTAAAAAGTGGTTTGAACTTTCAATTCTGAATCCACTTTTGAAAATTGAGATTGAAAACTAGAGTTAACAAATTAAATTAGTGTTTGGTCCCTACCACTCCCCACCCACATTCTCTCTTTCTGATGTCATTGTTGCTGCTTATATTGAATTGAACCCATCCCTTCCCTCTTCACTCTTCACAATTTGCGCCGCATGCTCCTGCCTTTAGAATCACACTCACTCACTTGTTCTCCCTCCTATTTTGGTCTTTTCACTTGAACAATTCCGCTCCAAATGGTTGCAGAGGCCTGGTTTGTGAAGATGGGTAACCAAGTCAGTTCCAATCTCAAGCACGCCCTTCTTCTAGAAACTTCTTCGGGAAAGAGGAAGCAGCAGCAACATAGCAGCACCATCAAGAACAACGATAAGGTAACCATTGACATTCTTTCTTTTGAAGTAGCCAATGTCATGTCCAAAACGGTTCACCTTCACAAATCCCTTTCGGATTCTGAGATCTCGAGGCTCAGGAATGAGATCTTGACCTCTGAAGCTGTTAGGAGTCTCGTTTCCTCCGACCATTCCTATCTCCTCGACCTTGCTCTCGCCGAGAAGCTCGACGAGTTGAACCGCGTAGCCGGCGTCGTTTCCAGGTTAGGGAAGAAGTGTTCTGTCCCTGCATTGCAGGGATTTGAGCATGTGTATGGTGACATTGTGAGTGGGGTAATAGATGTCAATGAATTAGGGTTCTTGGTTAAGCATATGGAAGGTATGGTGAGGAAGATGGATAGGTATGTTAGTAACACTAAGAATTTGTATAGTGAAATGGAGGTTTTGAATCAATTGGAGCAAGCTATGAACAAATTTCAGAATAATCAGAATGAGGAGAGTAGGAGGGTCTTTGAGCAGAAACTCGCATGGCAGAGGCAAGATGTTAGGCATCTCAAGGAAATTTCACTTTGGAATCAAACATTTGATAAGGTTGTCGAGTTGTTGGCCAGAACAGTTTGCACCATCTATGCTAGGATGTCAGTGGTTTTCGGGGATTCTGCATTGAGGAAGAATAGCATTGGGCTTGCTGGAGGTTCTCCTCCACCTGAGTGTGGCTTGGTGTCTGGCCAAATTAGTGTTCCTATGAAATCGGAGAAGTTGAATCGCAATCACAGTGGCAGAAGTGGAAGTCATTCGGGCTCTATTGGGAGAACTGTGGAGAGAAAGGGAAGTATTGGTGGTAGGCCGCGGATGGATACGAGGAGAGGCGATTTAGCATATCTCCAACCTGAAGATTTCGTTCTTCCTTGTGGAACAAGTCCGGGGAGACTTTTCATGGAATGTCTAAGTTTAAGCAGCTCTGTCTCTAAATTTGATGATGACGATGATTCTGTTATTGATCATGGGGACCGATGCAGTCACAGTATTGGTTTAGGGAATAATGTCAAGAAAAAGGAGCAGTCGTGCCATTCCAGTGGGTTCGATCATGCTCAAATCAGTGTTCCTTTCAATGGAGATCTAAGAGCAAAATCCGGTGTTCAGAGTTGCTCAACCTTTGGTCCCAAGAGTAGATTAGCTGTTTATGCTTCTCCTTCCACTCTTGGAGGCTGCGCTCTTGCTTTGCACTATGCTAATGTCATAATTGTCCTCGAGAAACTGCTTAGCTATCCTCATTTAGTTGGAGAGGAAGCGAGGGATGATCTCTATCAGATGCTACCGACGAGCTTAAGGTTATCGCTGAAGGCAAAGCTGAAGTCTTACGTCAAGAATTTGGCCATATACGATGCTCCTCTTGCCCACGACTGGAAGGTGACTCTTGATGGTATACTTAGGGGGCTTGCGCCTCTCGCGCATAACATGATAAGATGGCAAAGTGAAAGGAATTTTGAGCAACACCAAATTGTTAGCAGGACGAATGTGCTGCTACTTCAGACCTTGTACTTTGCTGATAAGGAAAAGACAGAGGAAGCCATCTGCGAGATTCTTATTGGGTTGAATTACATATGCCGTTATGAACATCAACAGAACGCTTTGTTGGATTGTGCAAGCAGTTTTGACTTTGAAGACTGCATGGAGTGGCAATTGCAGTGTGGATCTTCTTTGCTTAATTGAATACCTTGTAAAATTTGAAATCCTCAATATGGTGAGCATTTCCTTGACTTATAATACCAAAGTGTGTTTGCATTTTCCGTTTGGAGAACTCCCCCTATGGTTTGTGGGAAAAGCTACCTTTCATAGCTTTTGCTCAAATCAATAGTTTTATAGTTGCAAATGGAAATCCAAACATACTATTCATATTACTCTGGTATAGCATGGAATTCTGAACTTTGTACATTGAGGACTGATATTGTTGAAGACTTGAAAAAGTATAGCTGTATGTAATTGCAATTTGACTTATATAGTATACATGCAGAATTATATTTATAAAGGTGAAAAATTGTTCACGATGAACTTGTAAATATGTTTCACAGCTTGCTTGTCGCTTAGAAGAGTATGGCATGTTAAAACTTGAAATTACTGTTATGAATAGCAGAGATTAGTACTGTTATGTAGTTGCTGCCGTTGATTCTAGTCTTGGAGTTTTTTTTTACTTTTCAGTAGTTCTGTATTATGGATCTATGATAAAGTCATAAGGTATTAAGGTTCGTGTTTCTTGCAAGAATAAAATAACTTGTTTAGGTGGTTCATTGATTATTTTCAAGCCAAAAAGTGATTGGCCTTCATAAGAGGGAATATCGTTGTTTGGTATGGAAATTTTAATTGTGAAACTTCTGCCTTGAATGAACTAAAAAAAAAGGATTTGGATCCTTTAAAGTTTGAATTTCAATTTAGAGAGTAAAGTGTGATCTCTCACCATTGATTTTATAGGTGGGACCAAAAATAAATATGAAAGAGAAACTATTCAAGGATAGAAGATCACATTTTATTTTCTAAGGTAAAATTCAAACTTTAGAGGATCCAAATAAAAAAAAAAGCGGGCCCGGGGGTGTTGCAATAATGGTATATTAGTTTGTAATTTTATCAAATGCGCAGAAGGTGGGTTTCACTTTCAAATTTTCAAAACATGGGAATCTTAAAAAAAAAAAAAATGTAAAAACCTGAAGATCAAATTAATCAGCATACAAGGTTAACTAGGAATATTTTTAGGATATCACAGTAGAAAACTCTGATATGGTAGCAAACACTACCGGATTTTGTTTTCTTTCACTTAGGCTACAATACTGTATTTAAAACAGAAATACAAAAACAATAGATACAGAAACTTGTTTGGTTCTGGAGACATAGATAGAGACAATTTTTTGGTTTAAGAAACATATATTTTCTGTACTTTATACATTAGTCTCTATCTCTCCGTCTTTGCGTTTCTATGTCAAAGCCAGAATCAATGCGCCCTGTGGAGCTAGTACACAAGGCTGGCCTGTAATGATACTGCAGAAGAGGCCAAATCAGTGCGCTTTAACTACATGGAGGAAAGAGGAAGTGATGTAGAATTGTAGATGTTGATGTCGATGTCAATGGCACCATTTTAAGCTTTGAGCAGTGAGTTTAATTCCGAGTTAGAAAAATCACAGCGCAGGGTTGACTTGAAGTACCACAGCGTAGCAGATCTTATCAATCATTGTGTCATGTGACCCTTCATTTATATCCATTCTCAGTTTTCGAACTTGTAAAGTTAGGAATTCCTATCAGAAGGTATTTGCAGATGTGAGGCACATAAAAGATTTACTACTATACTGTAAACTTAGTTGCTAGTTATATAAGAGTATTTAGCTAAAATGTATTCTAAGGGTGCATTTTAAGTTTATTATTAATAAAAATTTTAGATATTTTACTTAAATAACTGTATAGCAAATATCATCTTGGGCTAAATCCATCGTTTATTTATTCATGAAAAGGAACAAAATTTTGATAAGTCCTGGCTTTGGTTCTGATAGATCTTTTCAATTGTTTTTTCGAAACTGCCTCTCCCTATTTATTATGTTCATGACTTTCTGTTTTGTAATTTAGTACCACCAAATTCTTTTACCATGTAGTAGTATGCCACATTCATATTCTTAGCTACTTTTCCACAAACGATCAAGGAGTTGAACGTAATGTTCTTTAAAATTTTACTGGTAGCTCAAAACTGTTTTTGAATTTTCAATTAATTCAAAATAGTCTCTTAATTTTCATTGTGACTCATGTTTATTTCTTGAGTTTTTCCGTGATCAAAATGTTGATATAGACGATATGCTTTGGCCACATGTAAGAGTGATATTTAGCCATTGATACGTGACATGTGTCACAACAAAATTTATTATTTACATGTCAATTTAATATAACACATGGTTTGTTTACGTGTTATTTGACAAATCATCATTATTACAGGGTGTTTAAAAATTTTTTGGAATTTAATTTCCGTGAAAATTGAATTTAATTATATTGTTTAAAACAAAAATAATTAAATTAATTTAGATAGAATTTAATTCATTTCAGTTTTTTTTTTTAAAAAGTCAATTTTAACTCAAATAGATTTAATTTAAAAATTAATTTTATTAGAATTTTACTTAAAATTTAAAATATCTAAAATACTCTTATAATCTAATTATTTTTTTTTTAACTTCCATTCAACTCACTTAATATATACTATGTTTTTTTGGAAAGGTCTTGTTCATACCCTGATCCAAGGCTAAGGCCCAAGTCCATGTAGCAAGATCCAACTCACTAATTGGACTCCTCAATATACCGACCTCCTCTCAAGAAGTCGGTGCTCCCTACGGCTTGCTATAAAGAAGTCGGGATCAAAGGTTATCTGGCAAATAATAACTGCCCCTAAAATCTCTCAACCCACTTCCAGGAGCCATATCGTAACCTCCCTAAGATAAAGGGACGGTTATCCACCCTAAAAGGTGGAACTACTCCAACGGTGGTTATTGGTTCACCACTATAAATACGCTGACATCCCTCAGGTATTTCTAAGTCCTAATACTCTCTAGACCTGCTCACACCCTTGCTAACTTAGGCATCGGAGTGTCTTTGCAGGTACCACCCCCCATTCTTCCACACTCACAAGTCGGAAGGAGTCTCTAAAGGCACTAACCCGCTCAAAGGCTTCCTCCCTTATACGATTGGGCCAACCTAACGAGTCCAGCCCATTAACCTCCGGTTATCCAACGTAACATTGGTGTCGTTGCCGGGAAACCGAGGGATCAACCCATAATGGCGGAAAACTCACCAGAAGATGGTCATACAGCATCTTATTCCGAGCAAGAAAATCTAAATATCAGAAACAATGACGCAGACCTGACCCTTCATCAAGGAACCAGCGACCAACATATAGAAGGCACCTCTGGGCTCAAAAACCCAAAGGTAAACTCCTCGGAAGGACGAGAATCCGGAAAGGAAGGGCCACCCCATGCGATCGAACTAATGGGGCTGGTCCACGGCCACCATGGTCGTCTGGAGCAACTGGAACAAGAACTAGAACGACAGCGAGAGGCGGAACGAAACCTCCGGGAGGAAATAGAATGACGAAAAGAGTTGGAAGAAAAACTATTAAAACTTGAATCCTCCCTTAAAAGCCGGAACTCCCGCAGCGACCGAGAAGAGTCGTCCCTGGGAGGAGAGGACCCGTTCAGCGAGGACATAATGAGGGCGAAAGTTCCAAGAAACTTCAAAAGCCCTGATATGAACCTCTATGACGGAACCACAGACCCGAAGCATCATTTAAGCAATTTCAAAAGTCGGATGTATCTGGCTGATGCTTCTGATGCAACACGCTGCAAGGCTTTTCCGACCACCCTGTCGAAAGCGGCGATGAAGTGGTTTGATAGCCTCCCTCCAAGGTCGGTTACCAGCTTTGAGGACCTCTCAAGAAAATTTCTAATGCGATTCTCCATCCAAAAGGATAAAGTAAAACACGCGCTGAGCCTCCTAGGAGTTAAACAGGAGGTCGGGGAACCTCTACGTGATTACATGGAAAGGTTCAACAAAGCGTGTTTGAAAATTCAAGATCTACCCACAGAGGCAGTTATCATGGGATTAGTAAATGGACTTAGAGAAGGCCCCTTCTCTCAGTCCATATCAAAAAGGCACCCGACCTCTTTGAGCGATGTACAGGAGAGAGCGGAAAAGTACATCAACATGGAGGAAAATGCCAAACTACTGGAACCCAGCTGGCGACTGGGGCCCCCTCACTCAGCAAAAGAAAAAGAAAGGGAGCCAAAGAAAAAAAAGGAGGTTGGCCCCGACAGACCTAGGAGATATCACTCCTACACTCCTCTAAAAGTCTCCCTAGTAGATGTGTACAGAGAAATCTGCAAACTGAAAGATTGCCGCCTCCCAGACCCATTAAAAATAAAAAGGGGGGAGTCGCAACGACTACTGCGAATACCATAAGATATATGGCCACCCAACAAATGATTGCTACGACCTCAAAAATGTGATAGAAAGGTTGGCCAGGGAAGGCCGACTTGATAGATATCTCACGAATAGGTCGGACAATCATGGAAAAAGAAAGCGAGATGATGAAGATAGAAGAGACCCGCCGCCACAAACTCCCGAGAGACACATACATATGATCTCTGGAGGATTTGCGGGAGGGGGTGACGATTGGATTTTTGACGGTTTAGAATTTTACAAATGAAATCTCGTCGAAGTATAGTCTCTAAACCAACAATAATCCTCTCATACAAAAATTTGTTTGTCACAAGTACAAACCCCTAAAATCTATAAACCGAAGTATTTAAACCTCGGGTCATCTCTCAAAGGACTTGCAGGGTAGTGTTCTTGTTATTGGTTATGGATTTGTTTATTTTGGGGTTTTAGATGAGAAAAATGAATAGTAAATGGTAAGAAAACTTTATTAACAAAATGGTCTTGGCAAGATTTGGTTGTCAAGGGTCTTCATCATTATCACTAGCCACAAGTATGGTAGTTGCAAGGATTAATCCCACTTAGTCATCCTTAAATCAATTAACAAAGGAAAGTCAAGTGAGTTATATCAATCCTAGTCCATAAGTCCTAGCTTTCCACTAATTGGATTAATGAAGGCTAGAGTTAATGGCTATCAACTAGCAATTAATTGGACACTAGTGACTCAAGAAATCCTAAGTTACCTTCTCAAGCCAAGAACATAAAATCCTACTCTAACATCCTCTCAAGCATTTCATCAAACACTTGGAGGGTAATGAAAGAAAGCATTTTTATTTGTAAGAATAAAAGGAATCAACAACCAACAATTACAAAGAATTAACAAAACAACAATCAACAACATCACAATCACATGAATTATCTCAAATTGCATTATTAAAAGAAAACAAAAAAACAAAAATATCTCAATTACAAAACCTAAAAACAAAATAAGAGAAATTACAACAAGAGAAGAGGAATAGAGAGAAGAACCAAAGTGTAGCAATCACCAATTG
>NC_029780.3:98273929-98289318 GCF_000817695.3 Arachis duranensis
AAAATTTATATCATTTTGAAGCCCCGGATGTTAGCTTTCCAACCCAACTGGAACCGCATCATTTGGACCTCTGTAGCTCAAGTTATGGTTGTTTAAGTGCGAAGAGGTCGGCTTGACAGCTTTCCGGTTCCTTCATTTCTTCATGAGTTCTCCAACTTTTCATGCTTTCTTTCTTCATTCCCTTGATCCAATCTTTACCTCCTAAACCTTAAATCACTTGACAAACATATCAAGGCATCTAATGGAATCAAGGAGAATTAGATTTAGTTATTTTAAGACCTAAAAAGCATGTTCTCACTCTTAAGCACAATTAAAGGAGAATATACAAAACCATGCTATTTTATTGAATAAATGTGGGTGAAAGGTGATAAAATCCCCTAAAATCAGTACAAGATAAACCCTACAAATGGGGTTTGTCAGGGGGACTCACCAAATCTTCTCGCAAAAGACACCTGAAGCGAGTTTATCAAGTAGGAAACGAGTCTCTCGATCTCCCAACCATCTCGTTCACCAAAGAGGACGGGCAGGGGATCGTACCCGGGCATGATGATCCGATGGTGATAACCATGATCTTGGTAAATGCCAACCTCCACAGGACCTTGGTGGACCAAGAAATTTCGGCAGATATACTTTTTAAGCCTGCATTCGACAAGTTAGGGTTGAATGAAAGGGAGCTAAAAGCTTACCCGGACACCCTATATGGATTATGAGACATGCTAATAAAGCCACTGGGATACATCCCCCTGCACACAACCTTCGGAAAGGGGGAAAGTTCCAAAACTTTGAGCATTGACTTTATCGTCATTGATGTCAGATCGGCGTATAACTCCTTAATCGGCAGGACTACGTTGAATCGGCTTGGAGTGGTGGTGTCAACTTGATAAGAGATATGATCGTTACCGGTTTGGAATTCCACAAAATATTTCCGTTGTTAGTATAGCCCAAACCGATAGTCAATCCTCACATCAAATTAAATTTTTGAGTTGTCACAAAGAACAAACCCCAACTGAATTTATAACCGGAGTATTTGGACTCCGGGTCGTCTCCCTAGGAAACAATGAAGTGCATGTGTATTGGCTATGAAGGGGATAAAAGGGGGGGTTTGGTTGGTGATCGAACAAGGAATTTAAATGTGTAAGGAAAGTAAAGCAAGCAAACAAATTAAAGAAGCAATTGAAGAGGAGAGACATTCATGACATTGAATTGAGATCATAGGCTTTCTATACTAGTCATGCAATGATTAACTCGCCTTATTTAGTTAACTCACACATCGGGAGAATGTCAAACAAGACCAACTAATCATATCACAATTATAAACAAGAATTTATCTCATTACGTCATCTCCAATGATTAGGGAGAAAGTCTAACGAGACTAGCTAATCTCAATCCAAAAGTCCTAACCAACTTACTAATTTAATTAGTAAAAGATTAGCGTCAATGGAAATAATATTAGCTAACAACTCTAGATCACCAACATGAGTTGGGTTTCATGACTCAAGATTGCCTAATTACCCTTTCCAAGCCAAGAATGCTCAAACTCTACTCTAAAGCCCAACCAAGCATTTTGTCAAACACTTGGTGGGTAATAAAGGAAAGAAAGGTAAAAGTGCAAGAAATAGTTAAATCTAACAACTACAAATTGCAAGAAAAATAAATCCACAACTCAAATCAACATCAATTAAAGATACATCAACATTAAAATTGCATTAATTGTAAACAAATCCAACATGAGTTCATCATCACAAAAGAGAGCAAGAGGAACAATTAACATAAAAACTAAAAGGATCAAGATGTAGAGAAGAGAAATTATAGAAGAAATAAGATGGGATCAACTAATTGAACATGAAATTAAAATAATCTACCCTAATCCTAACCTAATTCTAGAGAGAAGAGGGAGCTTCTCTCTTTAAAAAACTAACTAAAGGCTCATGTTGGCTACACTAATTGCCCCCTTGCTTGGACTTCAATTCTGCATAAAATACACTCAGAAACAAGTTGGATTTGGGTCTGGGCAGCTCAGAAATCGCCCCCAGCGTTTTGCCATTAAGTGGGCTATATAAGAGTATCGGCGCGCGCGAGCCATGTGCGCGTGTGCGTCGCTGGCAATATCCCAATCTGCGCGGAAGCGGTATGTACGCGTGCGCGTCCTTGTGAGAAACCACTTTTGCGCGTGCGCGCCTTGTACGCATGCACGTCCATTGGTGCATTCCAAATCTTTGTTTCTTCATGCATTCTCCTCTTTGCATGCTTTTCTCCTCATTTCTTCCATCCAATACTTGCCTTATGAACCTGAAATTACTTAACAAACACATCAAGGCATCGAATGGAATTAAGGTGGATTAAAATCACCAATTTAAGGCCTAAAAAGCATGTTTTTACATTTAAGCACACTTCAAGGGAGAATTACAAAACCATGCTATTTCATTGAATAAATGTGGGAAAAAGTGGATAAATTCCCCAGAATAAGTACAAAATAAACTACGAAATCGGGGTTTATCAAATCTCCCCATACTTAAACTATGCATGTCCTCATGCTAAAATCAAGAAGGAAGCAAAGGGTATCACATTTATTCAATGCAACTACTAACTAAATGCAATCTATCTACATGCAAGTTATCTACGTGAATGCAATGGCTCAGTCAAAACAAGTCAATTTCCAGGAGTACACATGTAAGCACAAGGGCTAAGGTATTAGCAATCAAGCAAACCACAATTGGATTGAATCATTGAAAGAGTTCACAAACTTGCAAGAAAAGATTATTAAGGGTGGGAACATGTAATTGAGCGATCGAACCCTCACCGGATGTGTATCCGCTCTAGGCACTCAAGTGTATAGGGTTGATTCACTCAATTCTCCCCTAATCATGCCTTCCAAGATTTGTTTTTCATCTAACAATCAACAATTAATTTATGCATGCACACAAATATCATGAGGGCTTTTCCATAGGTTGTAATGGGGTTAGGGTCAAGGTAGGATGCATGTGGTCAAGTAAGCTAGAAATTTGAATCTTTGATTAACTTAAACTTCCCACCTAACCTATGACAACCTATACAATTCTAAACAAACCTAACTACCCATTCTTCACTTTTTCACACACACTCATGTATCCTCTTTTTTATCACCACACATACACATTGATTATTATTGAACTTTGAACCTTGGGGCATTTTGTCCCCTTTTTATTGCAAAAATTTCTTTTTCTCTCTTTTTTTTCATAAAGTATATATACAAGTACCAATGCATATGGTTTCACATTTGATTAATACATGAGTATGTACCCAATTCCCAAGATTTTTCAACAAAAATGTGAACACACTTTTATCTCTACCCAATGTTCCTAACTCTCCCAAACTTGAATGATAAGCACCCTCACTAGCCTAAGCTAATCAAAGATCCAAACAAGGGACATTTATTGTCTTTCACTTAGGCTTGTAATGTGCTACAATTAAGAATAAGTGGGTTAAGCATAGGCTCAAGATTGGCTAACAATGGAAGATAAAAAGGTTGGATATTTGGGTAAGTGAGCTATTTGAACAATGGCCTCAATCATATAAATGCATGTATACACAAATAGTGGACATAAAGAATCAAACAAATCAAAGATTACAATCATAGAGAGAGAACAATGCACACAAGAATGAAAATAAGTGGTTATATATGATGTAACCACACGATTAGGCTCAAACCTCACATGTTTGTGTTCTTAGCTCAAAACATGATCCACAAAGTATATACTTCAAGCAAGTACTTAAAAAAAAATTTCAACCAATTGGGGTGGTGCCCTAAAAATGAGTTTCTTGGAAATTTCATCATATTGATTAAGCTTATTCTAGTGCAAAATTGTGATTTAGAAAAAAATTTAAAAATTCTCCTAGTTTACCCCTATTTTTTTTCAATCAAAACACATTTCTTCTATAAAAAGGGTCAACTAGATTTTCAGCAATCCATTAATTTTCTAATCACAATCAACAACTAAGATGCAAAATATATGTACTAAAAGTGTGCAACAACCAAAATAAGAGTATCTACAAAAGCATAAATATGTACAGTAATCCCAAAATGATCTAAAACATAAAGTGCGGAATAAAACAAAATAGAGTAGTAGCGAATAGAAATAGAAGTCTGAAAGTTCACCACATAAGTGCAAACACCGGTCACAAATGGTGACCTCCCCACACTTTAGAATTAAGCATCGTCCTCGATGCTACTACTGAAGCTCGGGATGGGGGTCAACAATCGCACCAGGCTGTGGCTCAAGCTCAGGCTGTGGGACTGGAGGTGGTACTGGCTGTGGCTCAAGAATATCATGCTGGACCTCAGGAGGCTGCTGGACCTTAGTGGTGGTCTGCGTCTCTGGTGGTGCCTCCTGCTGTATCGGCTCCTCACCATGCTCCTCCTCCTGATCCTGCTCGTCGGAAGCGGGAGACTCTAGAAGTGGAGGAAGCTCGATGCCCTGTGATGCAAACACCTGATTTATGCGGTCAAGACGTCGCATGACACGGGTGGTGCAGGTGCTGCTGTGGAGGAAGAAGGTCTAGCTGCCTCAACTACTGCTCTAGCTCGAGAACGGCGGCTAGTCAGGGGCTTCTCGTGCACCCATAGACCCCAGGAAATGGTAACTTCCTTGTCATCATCATCTGGAGGTGGTGGTGTCACATCATCGTCCTCCCATGGGACATCAGCTAGCTCAGCTAAACTAGTAACCAGTGTAGGAAACGGTAGTAAGCCGCGAATATGAGCTCTCCACATGCTATGCCTAATCAGCTGGGAGAAATACACCTCCTTCCCCTCCATGACGCACCCAATCAGAACTAGCATATCCATCGGAATCTCTGAGAAGTGAGTGGTAGGAAAGACATAGTGGGCAAATATCTGCTGTCAGGTCTTAGCCTCCCTAGTCAGATATGCAAATAGCATCCCTTTAGACTTCTTGTTGTTCGAATCCATCACCCAGGGAGCGTCTGGTGTAGCAATCACGCGCTTAAGCGCCTCATAGTCAAAAGTCATGGAGAGGAGAGCTACATCTGCCTGCTAGTAGGCACAAGTCTCAGGAGTACCAACTCTGCAAAGCAGTGCGTCCCCTATGGCATCCTCAGTGACCATAATCTCTCTACCCCTTCAGTGCATAGAATCCAAGTTTGGTCGGAAGAAGTTACAGTAGAATTCCTTAACCCACGAGATGTTAATCCTTCCCAAGTTTCTATCAACGAAATCTAATCCCAACTCTGAAATACGGGCGTTTATGGCACGCCTCACATCATTGGGAAGATTCAGCTTCTTCTCAATGTTCAGATTTTTCTTGGCATAACGAGAAAGGCGTAGCTCGCAGTAGAAGTTTGGAAATTTAGTTGAATCAGTGGATGGAAGTAACTGATTTTCCTTTTCTTCATCATTCAGCGGGTTTTTGGCATAGTTAGCATATGGCGAGGGTGTAGATGTCTTAGAGCGCTTCCTCTTTTTGGAAGTGGTGGCTATAGCCTTTCCTTTACCCGACATCCTAAAAAATAGAGATATCAGAGTATAAGCTCATAGCCAAGTAGATATAAAGCACTCAAAGCAAAGCATATTCATGAAGTGAATAAAGAAAGAAGATTTCTTGGAATGCAAGCAATAGAATACAGAATTCAAACCAAACTTCAAACCAAGAATTCAAACCATATTTTGTACATTATTCATTTATTGAGTTCAGACAGCACCATATCCAAAAGAATGACAAAAAAGTTAAGTTAGAAACCAAAAGAAGTCAGGCGGTTAAACAGGTTAAAGTTAGAAATCAGTTTGAAAATTAGTGATATGGTGATTACTATCTCAATTCGAAGGGAATGAACAAAACAAGGCTGTAAACACGTTCACAATCATGAGTTGCAACAAGTCATTGATGATGAAATATGATATTGCAAGAAAGCAACTAGTATGAGATAAACCATCAATCAATGCAAGGGTCACTAGCAATGTTGGTGAAATTGGGATCTTGAAAAACAAGTAAATCAAGCACAATTAACACCAATTCTAAAAATGCACGCAAGTCACAAGTTCAAATGTCAATTGGAAATCTCATGGTCTATGTAACTTACTGGGATAACGTATGAACATAATGCACTAATGGGTCACATAGATGAGAACATTCGAACTTGTATGTCCATGCAACAGAGGCAAAAATTTGTTTAAGGGGATCATAAGTGATGGCCAATTAGAAAGTTTATTCAACCATTTAATGCCTATATACAAGCCATCGTGCATAACAAGCAAAGAGGTTAACTGATACCAAAACTTGTTCCTAAATATTTTCCAAAACCATTTAAGCAACAGAATTCATCAACTAGGGCTGTTACATTCATCAAACAACATCAACACAAAAACTGTGGTTAATGAAAATCTGGCAGCATTTCAGCAGCAAATTGGCTAATCCCCAAATTTAAACAGTCGCAACAAATTCCATATGAATTCATTAAGGATTCAAAAGCACAAAAAACTATGTATGAATTCATATGAATGGGTAAACAAGCCAATAATACAGCACAAACAGCAACAAACAGAGCAATAGAAAACAATTCAACTAAATCAGCCAAGAAGTAGTTATGAACAAGTGAGCAGCCAATATCCATGAGTAAAGTACATTTAACAACAGTAAGCCAAATCGATTTAATGCATCAGCATCAACTAGCTCAAACGAGCATATGGCGCAACAATGAAACAGAGCAATTCCACACAGCAACAGAAATTTAAACAATGCCTAAATCCACTACTCAGCCCATATTTGCTAACCACCTAATTCAAACTGGACTAACTAACTAATCTAATTAAGCTCATCCTAACTACACTAATGCAATTACAGTAAACATCAAAACGAAGCAAAACAGGGGAGGGTATGGAACCTGGGAGACGGGAACTGAACAGAGCAAAAGGAGAAGAGGGTGAAGTGGAGCGATGAGAGGGAGAACCGGCCAGAGCAGCGTAGCGGTCGGGTTACACCGCTGAGTTTGCGCCGGCGACAATGGTGGTCGCGGTGGTGCTGAGGCTGTGAGACAGAGAGGAGGGGTGAGTGGAAGAGAAAGGGGATGGAGAAAGAGTGAGAAGAGGGTGAGGCGATGGTGGCGGCGACGGTCACGGTTGCCACCATAGGGTAAAAGTGGTCGATCGGGTTGCTCAGAGCTGGAGGTTGAAGATGGAGGGAGAGAGGAAAATGGAACGTTGGAGACGAAAATGGGGTTGATGCGCGAATGCGCTAGGGCTTCGCGTCTCTGGGGTAAATGAGATTTTAAATCCACGCGTGCGCACAGCGTGCGCGTTTGCGTGGGAGGGAGAAATGGAAAAACGGCGCGAGAACGTCATGCGCGCTTGCGCGTAGAGGGAGAAATCGGAGTTGGCGCGGACACGTAAGGTGCGCGTCGGCGCGGATGTTCTGGGTCGAAGGCACAAAAGAGGCCCAGAGTTGGCATAACTCTCGGGTCCCTTGGCCTGGATGATGTTAACACGCATTGACACGCGCGCGCGCTGGGCGCGTTCGCGTCGATGGCTTGAGGTTGTTGGATGGGCGCGAAGGCGTAAAGCACGCCAACGCGTGGGCAGAGAAACAGAGAGTGGCGCGGACGCGTAAAGCGTGCGTTCGCGTGGGTTGAGGCACAGAGTTGACCCAAAAGTGGCGCAACTCTCTGATTTTTTGCCCAAGAAACTGAAATATGCAGCCGACGCGCGCGCGCGCTATGCGCTTGCGCGTGTCTTCTCTCTTTCTTTTTTCTTTCTCTTTTTTTTTCATGAGCATCAGAAGACCTCATAACTTCCCATCCTTCTCTAAAACTCTAGAACTAGCTAAGGTGTAAGATTAAGTACATTTTGAAACATATGGGCATTTTTCAAACAACTTGAGTAAACTAAGAAAGAATATTCCAAGAAGTAAAGAAACTATATACAATGGAACCCAATTCATTCATTCATTATATCTACAAGAGAATGGAAAGAGTTTACCATGGTGGGGTGTCTCCCACCAAGCACTTTTAGTTTAAGTCCTTAAGTTGGACATTGGGAGGCTTCTTGTCAAGGTGGCTTATGCTTGTATCCATCCTTGAACCTCCAAAAGTGCTTGTCCTTCCGTCGGTTGTCAGAAGTTCCAACCTTCTTCATTAAGCTTTGGTTAGGTTCTCTCCAAGACTTGAGCTCCCGAGAATGACTATCATAGGATAATCCAGGATCCCATATCTTGTCCTCGCACCCATCTTCTAGTTGATTTCCTTGACCTTGTCCGGGTGACGAGAAAGTAGAATTCTCATGGAAGCACCAAACTACTCTCCTAGACCCATTTAATTTAGCATTACACCAATCCATGCTCTCTAATTTCGAGCTTCCCACCATAATAAACCTAGATTTAGAATGCCAACCACTAAACATCCTCCTCTTTCGCTTAGTTCCACAAAGCGCCCTAAGTTGGCCATCCGTTTCAAGCAAACCATACTCAAGTGGGATAATAAAGTTGAGAGTTAAAAGTTTTACCCACTCAAGCGGAGGATTGGATGATGAACTAGGTGGAGGGGTTCCCAAAGATCTTGACAAAACATGTTCTACTCCCGTCCATCCCTTTCTAGAGGTTTCCACCACTTGGCGAGGTTCTTCAAGTTCCTCCTCATGCCAAGCCATCTCAAGTTCACATTTTTCTTCACCAATTTCTTCTATTTCTTCCCCATCACTCTCATCATAGATAGGAGGTCTAGTGAAATCTACCTCATCATCAAGTCTAAGCAATTTGGGGAAGGACTCTTCAAGCTCAAAAGGATCATATGTTGATTCGGAATCATCATAGATAGGAGAGTTCGTTGCTTGGAACATTTCTTCCAGTTCTTCACTCGCACTAGGCCTTGGAGGTTGTATGTCCTTCTCAACCTTGCTTTCCAATCTACTGGGGAAAGGTTCAACAGGTTTGTCAAGGGAATTGATCAAGGTGGGCAAAAAATCACTAGTGATGGAATCCACTTCTCGATCAATTTCCTTTAACTCATTATCTACTCCCGCAACATTGCTCTTCTCTTTGAAATTCCCTCCACACTCCTTGGGAGAGGGCTCCTCAACTTGAGACTCTTTTATGAACTCAATATATCCTAAACATCCGCCCACTACTTCCTTTTGTTCGCTAATTTCCTTCTTCTCCTTTTGTTGCGCTTCTTGCTTAAATTCTTCTTCCTTACCACGGAGCTTCAAGTTTACTTCTTCATTAGGCTCCTCAATCGCTGCTCCATGTTCACCAAGTGGAGGGCTTATGTTGCATGAGCTTAGGTGAGATGTTAGGTGACTCACGGCTTCTACTATGCCGGCCACCCTTACTCTTAACTCCGTAAACTTAATTTCATCCTCCTTTTATCTCCTTAAAATACGAGATTCAAGGTCTCTCAGTTCTAACATGAAGGCTTCATCAGGAGATGGTGTTGGAAGAGGAAATTCATCGGTTAGGGGAAAAATGTTGTAATCAGAAGGTGGTTCATATTGGTGGAATTCTTGAAGTGGTGTACGTGGAATTTGTGGTTCTTGGGAGTATTGGTATTGGGATGGTAGTTGTTCTATGTGTGATTCTAACGGTGGTAGTTATGGTGTGTATAAGTTATGGTCATCTAGAGTTGAATGGTGGTATGAGGCTTGTGAGTATGACGTGTGGCTATATTGAGGATATTGTTCGTAGGCATACAGTGGTGGTTCTTGAAAGTCACAAGGGTATTCACCATAGCCAGTGGATTGACATGCATCATAGAATGGCTCTTCTTCACAGTGCATTGGTGGAGGTTATTCCCATGAAGGTTGATCAAAAGTCTGAGGCTCCTCCCACCTTTGATCTCCAATTCCTTGATGCACATCCTCATTGAAGCTTTCATTTCCTACAACATAGTTTGAGCTACACTCATAGCCAAAGTGAGAATTCACAGTGAAATAGAAAATAAAAACAAAGAGCAATAAGAAATGAAGAAGACTAAATCCTAAAACTAGCAAAAATCAACAAATAAACCAAAAATGAAGCTATTCACAATATTTACAATAGCCAATAACATAGCAAAATTGATTCCCCGGCAACGGCGCCATTAATTTGATAAGAGATATGATCGTTACCGGTTCGGAATTCCACAAAATATTTCCGTTGTTAGTATAGCCCAAACCGATAGTCAATCTTCACATCAAATTAAATTTTTGAGTTGTCACAAAGAACAAACCCCAACTGAATTTATAACCGGAGGATTTGGACTCCGGGTCATCTCCCTAGGAAACAATGGAGTGCATGCGTATTGGCTATGAAGGGGATAAAAGGGGGGTTTGGTTGGTGATCGGACAAGGAATTTAAATGTGCAAGGAAAGTAAACCAAGCAAACAAATTAAAGAAGCAATTGAAGAGGAGAGACATTCATGGCATTGAATTGAGATCATAGGCTTTCTATCCTAGTCATGCAATGATTAACTCGCCTTATTTAGTTAACTCACACATCGGGAGAATGTCAAACAAGACCAATTAATCATATCACAATTATAAACAAGAATTTATCTCATTACGTCATCTCCAATGATTAGGGAGAAAGTCTAACGAGACTAGCTAATCTCAATAAAGTCCTAACTAACTTACTAATTTAATTAGTAAAAGATTAGCGTCAATGGAAATAATATTAGCTAACAACTCTAGATCACCAACATGAGTTGGGTTTCATGACTCAAGATTGCCTAATTACCTTTTCCAAGCCAAGAATGCTAAAAATCTACTCTAAAGCCCAACCAAGCATTTTGTCAAACACTTGGTGGGTAATAAAAGAAAGAAAGGTAAAAGTGCAAGAAATAGTTAAATCTAACAACTACAAGTTGCAAGAAAAGTAAATCCACAACTCAAATCAATATCAATTAAAGAGACATCAACATTAAAATTGCATTAATTGTAAACAAATCCAACATGAGTTCATCATCACAAAAGAGAGCAAGAGGAACAATTAACATAAAAACTAAGAGGATCAAGATGTAGAGAAGAGAAATTATAGAAGAAATAAGATGGGATCAACTAATTGAACATGAAGTTAAAATAATCTACCATAATCCTAACCTAATTCTAGAGAGAAGATGGAGCTTCTCTCTCTAGAAAACTAACTAAAGGCTCATGTTGGCTACACTAATTGCCCCCTTGCTTGGACTTCAATTCTGCATGAAATACACTCAGAAACAAGTTGGATTTGGGCCTGGGCAGCTCAGAAATCGCCCCCAGCATTTTGCCATTAAGTGGGCCATATAAGAGTATCGGCGCGCGCGCCATGTGCGCGTGCGCGTCGCTGGCAATATCCCAATCTGCGCGGAAGCAGTATGTACGCGTGCGCGTCCTTGTGAGAAACCACTTTTGCGTGTACGCGCCTTGTACGCGTGCACGTCCATTGGTGCATTCCAAATCTTTGTTTCTTCATGCATTCTCCTCTTTGCATGCTTTTCTCCTCATTTCTTCCATCCAATACTTGCCTTATGAACCTGAAATTACTTAACAAACACATCAAGGCATTGAATGGAATTAAGGTGGATTAAAATCACCAATTTAAGGCCTAAAAAGCATGTTTTTACATTTAAGCACACTTCAAGGGAGAATTACAAAACCATGCTATTTCATTGAATAAATGTGGGAAAAAGTGGATAAATCCCCCAGAATAAGCACAAAATAAACCACGAAATCGAGGTTTATCACAACTCCTCACCTTTGCATGAAATTTCCAACACCTAAGGAAATAGCGACAGTACGAGGAGACCAAAAATTGGCAAGAAAATGCTACAACGAAAGCTTAAACCTTCGAGGAAAGAGTAAGAAAATCCACACCATTGAACTCGGAGGAATAAAAGCAAGGGAAGAGCTGCGACCACAACCGGGTGGAAGAACCGAAGATGTTCAAATCGGAAAAGAGGAAGAAAAAACAACCAACATAGGAGCCATCCTAGGCGAAGATCTGAAATAAAGGCTAATAAAGCTCCTACAACAAAATTCTGACCTTTTCGCCTGGAAAGCTTTCGACATGCCAGGGATAGACCCTCGACTCATGTTCCACAAACTTTCAGTACACCCCGGATCCCGACCCGTACAGCAGCGCAGGCGTAAGATCGGCGCAGAACGAGCCCAGGTGGTGGAAGAGCAAGTACAAGCCCTCTTGGAAGCCAACTTCATCCGAGAGGTCAAATACCCGGCATGGCTAGCAAATGTAGTGCTAGTTAAAAAACAAAACGGCAAGTGGAGGATGTGCGTCGACTATACCGACCTAAATAAAGCATACCCCAAAGTCCCGTATCCACTCCCCAGTATTGACACCCTAGTAGATGCAATCTCAGTGTATCAATACTTGTCGTTTATGGATGCTTACTCGGGATACAACCAAATCCTAATGTACAAGCCCGATGAGGAAAAAACTTCATTCATCACACCTAGAGCGAATTACTGCTACGTGGTGATTCCATTTGGGTTAAAAAATGCCGGGGCTACGTATCAAAAGTTGATGAATAAAGTGTTCACCCCCTACCTTGGGAACTTAATGGAGGTCTACGTAGATGACATGCTGGTAAAAACTAAGGAGGAAGAAGACCTCCTGACAGATCTCTCGCAAGTTTTAGACACCGTAAGGTCGCATGGGATGAGACTAAATCCCACAAAATAGAAAGTTTCTAGGGTTCATGCTTACACAAAGAGGAATCGAAGCAAACCCTGATAAGTGTAAAGCTATATTGGAAATGAAAAGCCCGACTTGCCTGAAGGAGGTCCAGCAATTAAATGGAAGGCTTGCCGACCTTTCCAGGTTCCTGGCAGGATCGGCACTAAGATCCCTCCCACTATTCTCCCTACTAAGAAAATGATGCTAGTTCGAATGGACTCCGGAGTGCGAAGAAGCTTTCCGGGAGTTCAAAAAGTTCTTAAGCCAGCCTCCAATCCTGACCCGACCCCTAGTCGGGGAAGAGCTCGTCCTATACCTGTCAGTAGCAGACAAAGCTATAGCATCAGCTCTAGTACGGGAAGATGAAGCCGGGCAGCATCCTGTATACTTCACTAGCAGAGTTCTACAGGGCCCAGAACTAAAGTATCAAAAACTTAAAAAGTTTGCATACTCCTTAGTAGTGGCCTCACGCCGGTTACGGCCATATTTCCAAGCGCACACGATAAAAGTCCGAATGAACCAGCCCATAAAGCAAGTCCTCCAGAAGACGGACATTGCGGGAAGAATGGTTCAGTAGGCAATCGAGCTCTTCGAGTTCGACATGAAATACGAAGCCCGAATGGCAATAAAAGCTCAATGCCTCACCGACTTCCTAGCGGAGTACGCGGGGAATCAAGAAGAGAAATCCACTGCATGGGAGTTATATGTAGATGGGTCCTCCAATAAAGCTGGAAGCAGAGCAGGCATAATATTGGTCAGCGAAGGGGGAACGCAAATTGAAGTTTCCCTCAAGTTCGAGTTCCCAGCTTCCAACAACTAGGCAGAATATGAAGCCTTGATCGCAGGGATAAAACTGGCAGAAGAAGTCGGTGCAACCAAAGTAATAATATTCAGCGACTCTCAGGTGGTGACCTCCCAAAGAAACGGAGAGTATCAGGCCAAAGATCCTAACATGAAAAAATACTTGGACAAAACCTTGGAGCACCTTAGGCACTTCGAAAAGACTGAGGTAAAATATATAACTCAGGATCTCAACAGCAGGGCAGACGCCCTCTCCAAGTTAGCAAGTACCAAATCAGGAGGAAACAACAGAAGCCTGATCCAAGAAACTCTCCCTGAACCTTCCGTGGACAAAACGGAGGTTGCTCAAGATGTCTTTGAAATCACCGGATTAAACCTCAGATGGATGAAGCCCTTTGTCGAATACCTGAAATTCGACATCCTCCCCAAAGAGGAAAAAGAGGCCAAGAAAATCTGGAAGGAAGCACAAAACTACACGCTGGTGAAAAATATCCTCTATAAAAGGGGGATATCAACACCATTACTAAAGTGTGTCCCGACCTCAAAGACAACCGAGGTGCTAGAGGAGGTACACAATGGGATCTGCGGAAATCATCTTGGAGCAAGGTCGTTAACTAAGAAGGGAATCCGAGCCGGATTCTAGTGGATGACCTTACAAAAAGACTCCATGGAATTTGTGAAAAAGTGCCAGCCATGCCAAATGCACGCAAACTTCCATGTAGCCCCTCCCGAGGAACTCATTAGCATAACTTCTCCATGGCCCTTCGCAAAATGGGATTGGACTTACTAGGACCATTCCCACAAGCGCCGGGGCAAGTAAAATATCTAATAGTGGGAGTGGATTACTTCACAAAGTGGATAGAAGCAGAACTATTGGCCACCATCACCGCTCAGAGGTGTCGGAAGTTCCTCTACAAGAACATTATCACTAGGTATGGGGTACCCCACTCCATCACCACTGATAATGGCACTCAATTCACCGAATCAGCCTTCAAAAACCTGGTAGCCAGTATGAAAATCAAACATCAATTCCCATCAGTGGAACATCCACAAGCAAATGGACAAGCCGAAGCTATAAACAAAGTCATATTGGCAGGGTTGAAGAAAAGATTGCAGGACGCAAAAGGAGTATAGGCCGAGGAACTCCCACAAGTACTTTGGACTTATCGGACCACACCTCAGTCTGCCACAGGAGAAACACCCTTCGGACTTGCTTACAACGTAGAAGCCATGATACCGGTCAAAATCAACGAGCAAAGCCCAAGGGTGAACTTCTACGACGAGGTGGGAAACATAAAGGGGCACAAAGAAGAACTCGAACTTCTCCCTGAAGTCCGCGAACGAGCCCATATTAGAGAAGCAGCATTGAAGCAAAGGATGACGAACAGATACAACCAGAAAGTCATTCGAAGGAGCTTCGCCTCAGACGAATTGGTCCTAATTAGAAATGACATATGAGTCAACAAGTCTGGGGAAGGAAAGCTCGCCGCTAATTGGAAGGGACCCTACAAGATTAGCGAGGTCCTAGGAAAAGGTTATTACAAGGTGACCGACTTGAACGGCACCGAGTTACCCAGGTCGTGTGATGAGCGGATAATTTGTATACTTTTTGGCATTGTTTTTAGTATGTTTTTAGTATGATATAGTTAGTTTTTAGTATATTTTTATTAGTTTTTAGTTAAAATTCACTTTTCTGGACTTCACTATGAGTTTGTGTGTTTTTCTATGATTTCAGGTATTTTCTGGCTGAAATTGAGGGACCTGAGCAAAAATCTGATTCAGAGACCAAAAAGGACTGCAGATGCTGTTGGATTCTGACCTCCCTGCACTCGAAGTGGATTTTCTGGAGCTACAGAAGCCCAATTGGCGCGCTCTCAACGGCGTTGGAAAGTAGACATCCTGGGCTTTCCAGCAATATATGATAGTCCATACTTTGCCCAAGATTTGATGGCCCAAAC
>NC_029780.3:98289838-98294113 GCF_000817695.3 Arachis duranensis
CATCAGTGGAACATCCACAAGCAAATGGACAAGCCGAAGCTGCAAACAAAGTCATATTGGCAGGGTTGAAGAAAAGATTGCAGGACACAAAAGGAGCATGGGCCAAGGAACTCCCACAAGTACTTTGGGCTTATTGGACCACACCTCAGTCTGCCACAGGAGAAACACCCTTCCGAGTTGCTTACGGCATAGAAGCCATGATACCGGTTGAAATCAACGAGCAAAGCCTAAGGGTGAACTTCTACGACGAGGTGGGAAACATAAAGGGGCACAAAGAAGAACTTAAACTTCTCCCTGAAGTCCGCGAACGAGCCCATATTAGAGAAGCAGCATTGAAGCAAAGGATGACGAACAGATACAACCAGAAAGTCATTCGAAGGAGCTTCGCCTCAGACGAATTGGTCCTAATTAGAAATGACATAGGAGTCAACAAGTCTGGGGAAGGAAAGCTTGTTGCTAATTGGAAAGCACCATACAAAATTAGTGAGGTCCTAGGAAAAGGCTACTACAAGGTGACCGACTTGAACGACACCGAGTTACTTAGGTCGTGGCATGCTTGTAATATGAAAAGGTACTACAGCTAAAAGCGAACTCTACTCCCTGATGTACTCTTTTCCCAAACTTCATGACTTTTTCCCAAAGTAAAAAGGGTTTTTTCTAAAGAAGGGTTTTTAACGAGGCATCACAGTGGAGACTAAGAGGTCATAGATACCCCGAAACCCTTAGTAGCGATAAAGTACCTTTGCAAATAAATAAAGATCTTTTTCAAATATCTCTTATAAATTCCTTCTCGCTTTCTACGAAACGCGCCGACTTAAGCTCGACAAAGCGTGAAAATCCCATGAACCGACCTAGATGGTCGTCAGGATAAAACGACGAGGTACAAGTCAGTGTAAAGAGGTTATAAAAGTCGATCGTGAATAAACTCGGAAATTAACCGATTAACAAATCAGAAATTTCGAGTAACAAAGAAATGCATCGCGAAAATAACCTAGGTTATGAAAACTCAATATATCAAAAAAATTGAGTATAAGGAATACTGAAAAGAGGTCAGAAAATCCATATAAGGCAATAAAGGTTTCGAAAACCTAAAACAGAAAGAGCATGCACACAACCAACAAAAATAACCTAAACCCTTGTCCAAAAAAGGGTATTTTTAAATATTTAAATATTTTGTTTACGGCCATAAAAGGCCAAGAAGATGTCAACCGCATACCACATCAACATAAAAATAAATAGTTTAAAAAAGTGAGGACCTACAGGCTGGGCCCCCATATAGCCAGAGATAATTTTTCAAAGGGCATCACCATCACCACCTGGA
The DNA here is from genome assembly GCF_000817695.3 of Arachis duranensis. Taxonomy (NCBI): domain Eukaryota; kingdom Viridiplantae; phylum Streptophyta; class Magnoliopsida; order Fabales; family Fabaceae; genus Arachis; species Arachis duranensis. Next base: position 98,291,160 of record NC_029780.3, read on the forward strand.
AGAGTAGTCAGAGCACCACCAGAGTCTGGGAGAGAGACATCAATAGGAGTTGGAGGAGAAGTTTCAGGAGTCTTGGAAGAACTTGGAGCATCTGGAAGAGGAGGGGACTCAATGATTCTCTGACCCCGAGTCTTCAGCTCGGATTCAGAGACAGGTCGGGGAGGAGACACGATAGCCCCATCGATTACAACCTTGTCCGGATCCAAGGGTGAGAGGTCCAAGACGGGAGCAATAACTCCGACCTGTTCCTTAAAAACCCTCCATGCCTCCTCGGATCCCTCAGCAATAGAGTCCTCCAACTCCGCATAAGCATCCCGAACCCTCACCAGATCTTTTTTGACCTCCACAAGGTCCTGGAACAAACTTGAATAGCTCTGCTCCGCCTTTTTTCGTAAGCCCTCCGCCATAGAGCATCGGCCCATCAACTTCTCCCCCTCTTTATGGAGATTATCCCTCTCTTCCCTCAACTTGGTAACCTCCTCCTTCAGACTCCTCTCAGATTCTTGATACAAAAGAATCCTCCCCTCTAGCTCCTCAACCCTTTAGGATGAGCCCAAAGAGCTAAGGGGAGTCTTCTAAAAAATATCAAGAAATTTGCTGCACACCCCCGCTGCCCTAACACTCTTCTGAGCCAGAATAGTAAGGTAGTTCCGAAGAGAAGCATCATCCATACTTATACGTTTATAAGGATAGATATGCTCCCGGATGAATTGACGCGCATCCACCTTGGCCTCACCTTCAAAAGGAGAGCCAGACTCTAGAGCCTTACATTTTTTCTTTTCTGGCTCAGGAGAAGGTCGGGAAGAAGGGGAGGCAGAGAAGAAGCTGAGAAAATAACGATAGGTCGGGCGGGGGTCCCCAAACTGTGAGAAGAAGGGGGAGGAGAAGGACCGGCTCCCTCGAATTTCTCTTCGCCATCTCTGCCAAAATCATTAAGTAAAAAGTCAATAAAACAAATCGGAGAAAACAACTCAGAAAATCAGAAGACCCAACAAACCAATATGGCACTACCTAATTGGGCCTGCACAAAGGTCGGGGAACCCTGGAGGAATTTCTTGGTATCCAAAGAAGCGGCTCTCCCCCAAATTTCTCGAAGGAACCCAACGATGGCGGCCTCCACCTCGTCCAAATCATCTAAACTATATTTCTCGCAAGGAGAGGCCTCTAACCAGTACAGAGGAAAGCGAGGGGAAGAATTTTCATCCAGGAAAAAAGGGTGGTGACACTCTACAGCTTGCACTTTGAAAAAGAAATTTTTAAAGTCATGGAAGGATTCATCAAAAAAGGAGAAAGACTCTCCGGCCTTGTATAGCCCAAAAAGAAACCCATTGTTGTTTGTTATTTTGCCCACTAAAGGGCTTAGTCATGTGAAAAAGAAAAAAGAAAATCCTCAAAGAAGTCGGGAAATCTAGGGCATGGCTAATGAATTGATAAATTTTCAAAAAAACCCAAGAGTTGGGGTGGAGCTATGTAGGAGCAATACGGCAGTGGCCTAAAACATCCATCTCAAAGTCGAAAAAAGGGAGAAAAACGCCCAGGCGGGTAATCATACTCTCATACATATAGAAAAAATGAGGTGCTGCCTCAGAGGCCCTCCCAAAGCAAACCCGGTCTTCGGGACCCGGGACAACCAGTTCATATTTCGGCTCGTCCTCATCAGAGGTACAAAGCCTATGATGAGTGCGGAAGTTGGTGATGAAGTCCGTATCAATAAGGGGCTCTTCCCCCAAAACCGTGACATCCACCCATTGAGCAAGAATTTCAACAGTAGACATTTTTTGTTTTTCTAGAAAACACCTACAAAGAAAAGAAAAAGGGATAAAAAATAGGGTCTCTAAGGGGGCCTGAAGTCAGATCCCTGACAAAACAAAATCTACGACCAACTCTCCTCTCAAGTAAAAAACATGCAACTCTACAAAGAAAGGATGAGAAAAGAAACTTACCTTTTTCTCTTACAAGAAAATGGAAGCAACAGCACTCGAAAAGGAAGGAGCTTTCTTCTTTCAAAGGGTGCAGATGGAAAAAGTTTTCAGAAATGAAACAAGCAAGAAGAAAGGAAAATATTTATACACACGTTAGGGGCACAAAGGTAAAAATAACGCAAACCATTCAAAAGTTGCACCGTTACCAATGTAACCGCCCCCGCGTATAAATGCTCAGACCTTTAAGCGACGCGACGTTTGATTTGACGCGACTGTTGAAAACTTTTAAAACACGTCGGTTCCGAAAAATTACGTTGGATCCTTATCAAGTCGGCTACGGTCCCGAGTTATAATACTCGACCCCAACCCTTAAAAGGAATTGGGCTCGAGTAGGGGCACTGTTCATATCCTGACCCAACGCTAAGGCCCAAGTCCATGTAGGGAGATCCAACCCACTAATTGGACTCCTCAATATACCGACCTCCTCTCAAGAGGTCGGTGCTCCCTACGGCTTGCTCTAAGGAAGTCGGGATCAAAGGTTACCTGACAGATAATAACTGCTCTAACGGTGGTTATTGGTTCACCACTATAAATACACTGACATCCCTCAGGTATCTCTAAGTCCCAATACTCTCTAGACCTGCTCACACCCTTGCTAACTTAGGCATCAGAGTGTCTTTGCAGGTACTACCCCCCATTCTCCCACACTCACAAGTCGGAAGGAGTCTCTAAAAGCGCTAACCCGCTCAAAGGCTTCCTCCCTTATATGATTGGGCCAACCTAACGAGTCCAGCCCATTAACCTCCGGTTACCCAACGTAACAAGTCTATTATATAAAACTAAAACAATATTCACACATGTATAGATTTTACGTGTTTAGCTTAGACTAATGACATTAAATATCTTTAGTATACTACGTCTGGACATTTTAAATAAAATTGTGTCAATCATGACACTAACAAAAAGTGACATAATTTTATTTTTTTAATGACATTAATTAGTTACTAATTTATTATAATTTGTTGCTGACAT
>NC_029780.3:98294561-98300825 GCF_000817695.3 Arachis duranensis
TTTATATAATATTAAATTATTATAAAAAAATATTTGATCAATATTTAAAATCTAATTATAAAACAAAAAATTAAAAAAGAAATGGTTTAAAAAATTTAGAATTTTTAATATAAAAAATGAGATAAATTAGTCTGATAACTAATTTAATTCATGTTATTTAATTTTAAAAACTAACATGAATTATTCTAAAAAAATTATAAAAACTAATTTAAATTACTTGTAATGATGATTTATCAGATGATAAGTAGACAAATTATATTGTAATACTAAACTTATTGAATATATGACATCACTATTCTACATGTAAAAAAATATCATGTGTCATTAATTTTATACTATCACTTTATTTTACATGGCCAAATCAATTTCTAATATATCACATTGATTGTTTATGTAAGTGTTTTGATAACGAAAAGAATAAAATTTTACAATGAAAGTAAAATATTTAATTAAGTTTAACTAAGTTATTATAATTATTTTTTACATTATATGCTTTTTTTTCGCATTTTTTCTTCTTTTTCTTCGCGTTTCTTCTCCTCTTTCCACCGATATTAGTACTTCTTCTTCTTCTCTTTTTTTTTCTCTTTTTTTTATCTTTCTCTTTCATTATCATTGTTGTCACTATTAACACACCATAACTTTTATCTTCTCCTCCTCTTTTTCTTTTTCTCTATTTGAATTTTTTCGATCTCCTCCTTCTTTTTCCTCCCCCTCTATCATGATTATTATCATCATAGTTATCGTTATCATTACTGTCATTATCGTCGTACCGCTCAAATCTAAAATACACAAAAAATTTTTAATGATAACGATATACAAACAAATTCACATCAAAATAAATTCAAATTAAAAATGCACCTTATTTAAATCCAAAATGACCAAAATTAAATCTAGAATTTATCGAAATTACTTAATGATGACGATACACAAACAAACTCAGTTCAAAACAACCACAGTTTACTTAATGATAATTCGAAATTCTTCCTCCTCCTCCTCCTTCTTCTTCTTCATTATTATCATCATCATCTTCTTCTTCTTCTTTTTCTTCTTTTGTTTATTTTCTCCTTCTTGTTTTACTTCTCATGATTCTTCTTATTTTACTTTCTTAACAAGAATAAAAATAAGAAAAAATCAAAGAAAGAAGAGAAAGAAACACATAATGCTGCAAAATCAGTAGGAAGATGAGAAACTTACATTCATTTAACTAAATAAGACTGCGATACAATACATACATGTTCATTCAAGTTTAATATGAGAAGTAATGCTCCTAAAAGAAGAAATAAGAGCAACAAAAAAAAAAAAGAAAGAAAGAAAGAAAGAAGAATAAAAAGAAGGAAAACATACAGCATTAAAGAATATATTTTTGTGTTTTTGTAACAAAATTTTGGTGTCAAAACTTAGAAATATGCGTGTTATTGTTAAGAAATCTTAGAGTTTTTTGTTTTGATAAATTTTGCATAATTTAAAACTCTCCTTCTTCTTCTTTCATATTTTTTGCTGTTGTTTTTTTTCATTCTTTTTCATATTTTTTCTTATTTTATTTTTTTATAATTCTTCTTGTTGTATTCTTTTAAGTGGAATAAAACTAACATAAAAATCAAATAAAGAAAGCAACATCAAATAAAAAAGAAGAGGAGAAGAAAAATAAAAAATAAAATGCAACAACAATAGTACTAATAGAAAAAGGAGAAGGAGACGTACGAAAAAATATGAAAAAAAGACATGATTTTACGCATACATTATGTGAATAGATTTTGTTAAGTTTGGACTAATTTAATTGAATTTAATTGCCAAAAAAAACTTAAATATATAATGAAATTATAACAAAAAACACTTAAGAGACTACCCACCTGAGTTACTATTTTGAGTTAATTAAAAATTTGAGTCACCAGTAAAAATTTGCAAAAAAATATTTGAATCTTTTCACCTCATATTTCTAAATAATATGTCCAAAACAAAACTTTGCAGAACATTACCGAAATGAAATATAGTAGCTAACATTTTTGTAGCCTACAAGCATATTTCAACTAACATGTAGTTTATTTCTTTTTTATTATCTTTTTTATTTATTTTTATAAATATATATTAAAATATAAAATATATATTAAAATATATAAAATATTTTGTCTTATTTTTTATATGAACAAAATACTTTTAAAAGCAAATTATTATTAAGCCATCTAACATAATCTTTTTACGAGTTTTTATAATAAGAGAGTATAAGAATTTTTTTAAATTAAGTGAGAAAATTAATAAAATAAAAAAATAAAAATTTAATTATTATTAATTTTATAATTTATTTTGTACTATTAATTTTATAATTTATATCATATGTGAATTTTATTATCCTATTATTTTAATTTAATAATTAAGTCATTACTTTTTCATTTTACTAGTCTAATTACTTTAGAAAAACTTATGAAAAATGCTAAATATATACTAAAGTTTACTATTAAAATTAGCTATTGTATTTTTATATGCCAAATCAGTTAAATACCAAATGTTTTACACACCCAACACACTCAACCATCATCATTGCACTATGTCTCCACTAAAAAATTTTGATAATGGGGCAAAACTTAAATAATGTAACAATAATTTTTATAATAAAAATATTATGATAAAAATTAATTATTAAATTATTTATTAATTATTATGTATTTATGTATAAATAATAGATGTGTAATACTAGTGTCTCCAAACCACCCGTTAATCTCTTCTCTCATTCTTTCAATTTAATCTCTTTATGCTATCTCCATCAATTTTCTAACCACTCTCATTAAATTTGTCCTTTTTTGCCCTCTTTTTCTTCCATCACAATCACATTCTCTCATCTATGCATTCCCCTGTTTTTTGCTTACACAACAAATTCGAAGATATTTTAATTCACTTGTCTAGATCACTTATTTTCTTTACGTACATTTTCTACTCACTCTCTTTTGTTTTGTTTTATTTTTTTGTTGCAATAACTTTAACGGTCAGAAATTAATTTTGTCATGAAAAAAATTTATATTAGTGTAATATAAAAATATTGGTGCATGATGTATAATTTATAGATATAGATCTGAAAGTGTATAAATCTGTCAAATACAATCTGCGTTTTGCAGAAAACAAAAAAAATAATAAAAATGTTAAATTCAAACACAACTTGAGTTTTGAAGAAAAAAAATTACATGATAACTGCCAAATGTAAACTGCGTTTTACAAGAAAGGTAACTAGTGAGTAAAATATTTTGTCTTCCTTGTCTCCTGCATGTAGACCGGAATAAACATTGATTACGTTGGAACTCTTCAAACGCACCCTGCGTTTTGCAAGTGGTCAGAGACAAACGCAAACTGCGTTTTTCAGGTGGCCAATACAAAGCTTTGTTGTATATTGGACACATATGTTTGGCGAGCTCTTTATATCTGTGTTTGGGGAAGGTGTTTGGATGGATTTAAATTCGAATGAGGCTGAGAAAAAAATACAACATACGCAGTGTAGGAAGAAGAAACTTGAAGTGAGTGAGTTGAAGGAAGGAAGAAGAAACTTGAGTAAGTAATGTAACACCCTACCACACTCAACTTTACGCTTAAGCCGTAAAATAGAGGTGATGTGGTGTTACGACCTCTAAAATAGAAAGTGTACATATAATAGCAGAAAGAATATAATAAACTAGGAGCATTGAAGAACAGATGAAACAAAAAAAATTGCAAAACAAAAGCGCAATGCTCAGGAAACGAGTTAACTTGCGTACTAAGAAAAACTTTAGCTATCAAGCATAAGATAATGAAAGTAAGAATAGAGGGACAAAGATATAAAACAACAAGCTCCTAACTCAACCCGCGAAGTCAAGGTAGGCCGGAGAATATTTACACACATATATATACATATCCAAAACCCAAATTTACATAAACAAAATTTCACCTCTCCATAAGCCTCTAAGAGGGTCAAAAGGAACAAGTCATGCGGAGAGAAAACTAAGTACATATATATACACGACTATACAATCAAAAAGTATAAGGTCTTGGGAATGTCAGAGGCAATTCTAGAACGCCGACACTCAAATTAGAAAGCTTAAATTATTAAACAGAAGGCATAAACGGTAGTTTTCTAAGAGAATATAAGCCTAACTTAACTTAACCTTGAATTTAAGTCTTACCACCTTTCCTCCATACCTCCATCCCCGAAATATATCACAGACAGATAAGCAGATAAAGGCAAGCACAAGAAAGTTACAAATACTGCAGGTAACAAATATACATTTAACATAACAACTACACTTAGGCACACCCAGTTAAAGCACGAACAAGTAATTCAAGTAATATGCACATGATGCATGTCTGTCCTATGGCTGATGAGTCTCATCTGTCGGTTATCAAGTCAACCCGACAAGTCCGGTTTGCTAAATCCTTGGACTGTCCCTAGACGTGCATCTCCAAGAGTCTATGCATAGCTTTTTCTGAAATAATCAATATTGCTTAATGGGGGTAACATTCTCGGGAATTTATAAGTGCCCGGTCACCCTTACGTCGTAGGGTCAACAGAGTATCAAGTTTTCGACCTGGTACACGTGGTGACAAGCCACGGTACTTTACCCAGGGAATCTCGTATCTCAAATCATTTGATTATTTAGCCGAATATCATACATAATCATTCATAGCATTTCATATTCAATTCATCACTTTTTCAAATTTACTTCTCCTCCAAGTTATCTCCATTTCCTAACTCCATCTGATTATCAGGTTTAATACTATTATTTATGACTAAAGAAATGAAAATAGAGGTTTAAAAGTTTCAAATAGGATTTAAAACTCAAAAAATCATGTTTGCTGAAATAGGGGCGATGTGTACGCATGGCTTACAACACAATATGCTTACAAACCCATCAACCCAAACCATAGCTTACAAATCCTAGGCTTATAACACAATATGCTCTTCCTCATTATCATAACAACCTCCACATTAGTCATACCTCAAATCAATAATTCACCAAATCACCAATTAATCAACAAGCACCAAACCAAACATGTTTATCAACAAAATACTGAACAATAAATATACACGTTCATTCCAACCTATCTTATGGTCATCTAGCCTAAGTTTTCACAGAACATTATATATTAAATGCAATAAACCTAAACCATACCTTGGCCAGTTTCCACGTAGTAATCAAGGCACTTAGTAAAACAAACACAGCCCCAAAAACTTCAATAAAATACTAGTGGTCAGCTTCCTCCAAGTTCCAATATCCATAATTTCAAGCTCCAATTATTTATTCACAACCTAATACATATCCATAACACATATACACCCAATTTAATACCCAAAGCACAAATTTAGAACATTTAGATAAAATTTTAGCATCGTCACCTTATCCAAGCTTTGTATAAGTAAGAGCGAATGTTTTCCTCAAGCTAATTGGATCTTAAAACATAAAAAAAAACAAAGAAATTTAATACCATCACTTAATTTTTGAAAATTGGTGGAAGAATAGGCTGATAATGAATAAGCAAATTACCTATAAAATTGTTCCGGTAAAAACATAGAGCTCGACGTGGTGACCGCATGGCCGCAAACGATGCGGCGATCGGAACTCGAACAGAGGAGATATGGTGATTTGAATTTAGAACGAGGGTTCGAAACCCTTCTCCTCTCCTTGGTGTATTCAGCGTTGTTGTTTCCGAATTGGGAGAGAAAATTAGGTCATTTAAGTGCTGTGCCGGTTGGACCCATGGGCCCAATTTGGGCTCACGGGTTGGTTTGGGCCCGGTTCAACCGGTTTAGTTCGTTCGATCTAATTTTGGACCGAATTTTTTGAAATTAGTGTCAAAATTCTCATTTTGATGAGTTCTATCCTAATTTAATATAATATTCACATTTATAATTTTCTTTATTAAAAATTAATTTATTGACTAATTATTTACTAATTTAATGGAGTTATTACAAGTGTGAAGTAAAATTAATGAGAAAAAATAGTATTTTACATTACCTCAAAAATATATTATTAAATTTTTAGATCTTAAGTATATTTTTATATTTTAATTATGAATAAATTTATTTATTTGTATTATTTTTAGAGTTATTAATATGTTAGCTTTATTATTATTATTGTTATTATTATTATTAGTAACAATAATTAGTAGAATGTTATTATTCTTATTAGTTACCAGAACTATAGTCGTTATAATCGCCGCCGCCACCATTCTTATATTATTATTATTATTATTATTATTATTATTATTATTATTATGAATAACATTTTAATAATATAATAATAATTT
>NC_029780.3:98300958-98307441 GCF_000817695.3 Arachis duranensis
GTTAATATTATTTTAATATCAAACCTTACATTTCTTTTTATATTAAAAAAAATCAGCCTTTAACTGATAGTCTATTTATTTTTCATTGGGATTGTAGTCTTCTTTTCTAATCTATTACCATATGATATTCTTAATTGCTCCATTGAAGACTCAAATTCTCAGGTCCTCAATATTGGATTCTACATATTATATAATCTATAAAAAATAAATAAATAAAAACAAATTTCATTTAAATTACTCTTTGGGTGAAAAATTGGAGTTGTTTATTCTGATTTTGTTCATCATGAAATCACGCATGAATTGTCTCTTTTACATGGATTCCCAACCTGATTATAACATGAATTTGAATTTAAATTTTTGAGTTTGATTACTTACTTTAAGAGTGTTTGATTATAAATAGAGTTTTGTAATGTGATTTTAGAATTGTTTGATTATAATTTAATTATACCATAAAGTTAAATTTTGATTTAAATTATTTCAAAGTTTGTATACTTAAAACAATACAATAACTAATTTGATAATTAATTTTAATATACACTTAATATAGTTAAAAATTTATTATACAGACTCAACCACATTTTCGGTTTCCTGCATTTAGTTTTGTCTGTGAACCCATAAATATATAATAGCCTTTAAAAAAATAGTAAAATTACTTTCCCACTAGATTTTGGTATTGGGTTTTTCTCTCTTTTGTGAAGTCCAAGCCTAATATTTTGGGGTGTATTCTTGCACCCTAGTGTCACAACCCTAATTCAATTTTTTAAGGTTTTTTGAGAGAAAGAGAGTAGTCACCAAAAGAGAGAAAGAAGGGAAAAAACAGAATTTCTATTTTTGCCCAAAGCAGCAAATTTCAAATGGCAGTTTCTCAATTTTTCACCGTTGGATCGGCTTGAAATTTAAACTTCGTGTTCCTATCATCTTGTTCTTCATTCTGGTCGGTGGAGATGTCGATTGGATATTTTCAGTAGGAGAAATTGGTTTCGCAAGAGAGAAATTAGGTTTCCCGTTTTTACATAGAGCAGCAATCTTGGAACGGCAGTTTCTCATTCTTTCACCGTTGGATCGACGTGAAATTTGAACTGTAGATTCTTCACATCTTGTTATTCATTTTGGACGGTGGAGATTTTAATTAGAAGTCCTTAGAGGGAGAATTTGACTTCGACAGAAGCTCTATTTTTTTGGGTATATTTCATCTTCTTGCTTCTTATTTGTGAGCTTTGGTGCTTTGATATTTTAGCTGGTTATATGCACATTTTTGTGCTTTGTTTGAGACTCTCTTGTACCTCATTTGATTTTTGTACAATTTTTTGAGCCAAGCCCCAGAGAGTTGAGCCGGATCTGGGCCAACTTTAAGCCCCCAGCCCAACTCGATTTGCGCGGACGCGCACTTGCCGCGTGCGCGCCCACATGCCCAGGGAGGAATAGACGCGAGCGCACGCATCGCGCTAGCGCGCCTTATCACAAATTACCAACGCACGCGGACGCGAACTTGCCGCGCGCGCGTCCCTTACATGCTGCCGCCACTCTAGGCTTTTGCCCCGAGAGTTAGGCGCGCGTCAAGCCCACTCTAAGCCTCAGGCCCAACCCCATGTACGCGTGCGCGTGCCGTACGCGCACGCGCCCTTGCATACTTGCCCGTCCACGCTTGAGCGCACTGCACGCTCATGCGTGAATCCCCAATTTTCATCAATGTACGCGGACGCGCAAGGTGCGCGCTCGCGTCGATTCAAAAAAGGTGATAACCCTAATACGCGAAGAGCGTTGCGCAGTCGCGCACTCTCTTCTCCCTCCCAATTTTCATTCTTCTTCTTCTCCCCCATAACTGCCGCAGCAGCAGCGTCGCCACCACCAACGGCCGCCGTCCTTCACCATCAACCTCTCATTCTCTCGTTCTGCACACCACCCATCCCTGCCCGCCCCACCTCCGCCGTCACTCGGCCATCACCGCCGGCGACGAGTACTCGGCAGCACCTCCTCCCTTTCTTTCTCCGTTCACACTCTCCTCTCACCGCCGCGAGCTCCCCTTCCCTCTGCCTCTACGCCACCAGCACTGTCACTGCTCCACCGTGCTCGCCACCCTCCGCGGCGGCGCTCTACCCAGTTCACTTCCTTACTCCCCTACCCTACTTCCATTTCCACTCTGCCCCAGGTTTCTACTCCAACTCCTGTAAATTTTGATTTTTGCTAGCTACTGTTAGTTTTCTGTTAGTTAGTTAGCATTGAAATTTTGCATGTTAGGTTAGTTAGAAATAATTGCGGTTAGGTAGCTAGGACTGGATAGAGGATTCTAGGCCTGATAAGTGCTCTGTTTGTGCATGATCTGCTGTTTGTTTACTTGGGTACTGTATGTTGATTTTGGGTTGCTATTTTGTGCAAATTGTGTTGCCTGCATGGTATACCACTACTGCTGTGCTTAATTGATGTTGTAATCCTACTGTTTGTGCTACTTTGCTATCCGGGAACGTCCAATTTTAAGCCGGAATGCTGCCCAATTTTCAAGAAATCTATTTTCATTTGAGTCTCTATTGTAATTTGGGCTAATTTCCGTTTCCTTTCAACTTCCCGGATTTGCATCAATCATTGTGAACATGAACCACACCTTCTCTTTTCTTTGAGCCTAAATATCATCATGCCACTAATCCACTTTTCTAACTTACTAATTTCTTTAATCATTTGACATTTACTCACATTTTAACCCTCCTTAACCATTCTTTCAAAGGTATGATGATTTCATTGCTTAATGAGTAAGAGTTGTTGACTTTAGTGACCATAACATTGATGATTTCCTTTCAATTCATTGCACCCCGTTGCAATTTCATTTTCATCATCAATAATTACACCTCATTGTATGCATTTTGTGAATCCTTTTGTTAGGCAAGCTTTCTTTCATCATAACACTAAATATCAATCTCATCTCTTACTTGCTAACTTGTTTAACCTACTGACTTCAGTTTTCTTTACTTAGCTCATTAACCATTCTTTTGAGTTGTGATGATGAATATGCCTATTCTTTAAGAATTGTGTACATTGTTGGATGTATTGATTTTTTTTGGTTTATGTTTCCACTTATGCTTCTTTGCACACCAAGTTTTCAATACCCATTATGATTGCTTGTCATTCCTCTTACATCTTGAGGTTGCTTTTAATTTCTATATGCTACATGTTTAATTGTTATCATATTTGTTTTTTTTTTCAGGATGTCGGATAAAGGAAAGGCTATAGCCACTGCCTCCAAGAAAAGAAAACATTATACACCCTCTATTTCCTCCGTTTACAAGAATTATGCTAAGAATCCGTTAAATGATGAAGAAAAGGAAAATCAGTTGCTACCTTCTACTGACCCGACTAAGTTTCCCAATCTCTACTGTGAGCTTCGACTTTCCAAGTATCGGACAACAAAACTAAATACGAGAAGAAGCTTGTTCTCCCCAATGATGTCTGCCGGTCCATTACTAGTCGGATCCTTGAGTTGGGTATAGATTTTGTTGACAGAGATTTGGGGGATATTAACATCTCTTGGGTGAAGGAATTTTATTGCAACTTCTTTCGTCCCACTTTGGATTCGGTTCAGTTGAGGGTAATGATTACTGAGACTGCCATTGAGGAGGCTTTGCAGTGCCGACATATTCCTGATGGCACTTGCGCCCATCAGCAGGCCAAGTTGGCCATACACAGCATGACCTTTGATTATGAGGCGCTTAGGCGCGTGATTGGGTTACCGGATGCTACATGGGTCATGGATGCGACCAACACCAAGCCTAAGGGGATGCTATTTGCTCAGCTGACTAGGGAGGCCAAGACTTGGCAGATGATCTTTGCCCACTATGTCTTGCCTACCACTCACTTCTCTGAGATCCCTATGGAGATGCTTCTTCTGATTGGGTGTGTTATGGAAGGGAAGGAGGTTTATTTTCCTCGATTAATCCGACAGTGTATGTGGCGAGCACATATTCGTACCCTAGCTGAGGTCCCCTGGCTAGATGATGATGTGATACCACCACCCCCTGATGCAGATGACAGGGAGGTTACTATTCCTTGGGGTGGTTGGGTGCACGAGAAGCCCCCAGCTAGACGCCGTTCCAGGGCTAGAGCAGTAGTGGGGACAGCTGGACCATCAGCCCCTACAGCAGCCCCATCTTCCTCTACAGCAGTAGCTCCCTTTTCATCGACAGTTCCTCCTTCAGTACCTGAGCCTACTTACCTACTGGTCCAGCGTCTGTTTCGGTTTTTAGAGCGCGAGAGGCTCCATGTCAGACGCCGACTGGATCAGATGGATCAGGCGCTCATCTCTCTTGGCGCTGAGTTACCTCCGCTTCCCGACTCTCCGGCCTCCGATGAGGAGGATCATCAGGAGGAGGATGCGGAGGCACCGACTCAGCAGGATGCCCCTCCAGATACCCCAGACACCACATAGACACATCAGACCCATGCGGAGCCGGTCCCACAGCCACAGCCAGAGTCAGAGCCTACCGTTGTACCTTCCACTGATCCTCCGGTTTAGCATCGAGGACGATGCTTGATCTTAAGTGTGGGGAGGGGACCGGTGAACTTTTCGGCTACTCTCCTAGTTATCTTATTTTGCATATCTTTTGTATATATTTTGATGCATTTTGAGTTTACTTTGGATACCTTTACTGCTTATTTTGGATTTTAGATATTTTGATGCTTATGGATATCTTTAGATGTTTTAGATGATAGATTCCATTACTTTTGGATATTTTTAGATGTTTTGGATGATAGATTCCATACTTTTAGTTGGATTTGTCTTTATACATTTTTGTATATCTTTCTTTTTAGTTTGTGGTTGTGATTAGAAATCATACTTTGAATTGCAAACACTTAGTCACCCTTTTTGCATAAGAAATTGGCTTTAAGCGGAAAAGGAAAGGGTAAACTAAGGAAATTTTTGCATTTTTTCAATCACAACAATGCTTAGTCAAATATTGAGATTTTTCAAGAAATTTAATTATAGGGCACCAACCCAATTGATTGAAAAAAGAAAATTTTTGGTGAAACTTGTTTGAATTCATACTTTGTGAAGCATGTATTGAATATAGAACACAAGCTTGTGAGACTTGAGCCTATTGATGTGGTTACATTTTATAACCACTTATTTTCCATTCTTGTGTGAAATTGTTCTCTATTTATGATTGTGATCCTTGATTTGTTTGATTCTATATGTCCATTTATTTCTTGTATTCACGCATTTGTATGATTGAGGCCATTATTTCATTAGCCCACTTACCCAAATAGCCTACCTTTTACTCCCCATTGTTAGCCAATTTTGAGCCTATGCTTAACCAACTTATTCTCATTTTAGCACATTACAAGCCCAAGGCGGAGAACCAATGAAAAGTCCTTGTGTGGATCTTCGATTAGCCTAGGCTAGTGAGAGTGTTTATTATTCAACGTTGGTAAGGCTTGGGAACATTGGTTGGGATAAAAGGGTGTTTGTGTTTTGTATTTTTATATTGGGGAATTGGTACATACTCATGTATTGATTAAATGTATAGACCTTATGCATTGATGTTCTTGTGTATAGTTTGAAAGAAAAAGAGAAATGAAAAGAAAAAGAAATAAAAGTGAAAATGAGAAAAACAAAAGAATAGAAAATAAAAAAAAAGAAAGAAAGAAAAAAGGAAGAAAAATAATAAAAAAGGGACAAAATGCCCCAAGGTGAAGTTCAACAAAAAGGAATCAATGCATAAGTGTTATGAATTAAAGAATAGAATGCATGAATATGTAAGAAGAAAAAAAAAGTGAAGAATGGGTAGTTAGAATAGTTTGAACTTGTATAGGTCATTATATAGTTAGGTGGGGAAGTATATGCTAATCAAAGATTCAAATCCTAGTCCACTTAACCATAAATGATCCTACCTTGACCCTAACCCCATTACAACCTAAATGAAAGACCTCATGATGAATATATGCATGCATTGAATAAATGTTGATTGTTAGAAGAAAAATCAAATTTTGGAAGGCATGATTAGAAGAGAATTGAGTGAATTAACCCTTAAACACTTGAGTGAATAGAGCGGATACACATCCGGTGAGGGTTCAAAAGTTCAATTACATGTATTCACCCCTATTATCTATATTCTTGCAAGCTTGAATTTCTCTTTGATAATTCAATACAATTGTGGTTTGGACTTAACTCCTATTGCCCTAACTATTGTGCTTACACATGTTCTCTTGGGAATTGATTTGTTTGAACTAAGCATTTGCATTTACTTTAGGTAGTTGCATTTAGATAGGACTCATATAGTTTAGTTGCATTCAATATATGTCACACCCCTTAGTTCCTTCTTATTTTAGCATGAGGACATGCTAAGGTCTAAGTGTGGGATAAACCCCATTTTTAGGGTTTATCTTGTATTGAATTTAGAGTACTTTGATAACCTTTTGTCACATTTAGCCTATGAATTAGCATGGTTTTGTTATCTCTCCCATATTTATGCTTAAGTGTAAAAACATGCTTTTTAA
>NC_029780.3:98308012-98315330 GCF_000817695.3 Arachis duranensis
AATTAGTGACTCTTGAGTTATCTAATTCCTTTGTTGATTGATAATTAGAAGTTGCTAATTGATTTGAATGCCTCTAAAGCTAGTCTTTCCTTTAGGAGTTGATTAGGACTTGAGGAATCAACTTGATTCATCCACTTGACTTTCCTCCATGGTTAGAGGTTAACTAAGTGGGAGCAATACAATTCTCATCACAATTGAGAAGGATAACTAGGATAGGACTTCTAGTTCTCATATCTTGCCAAGAGTTTTATTAGTTGTTAGTTTATTTTCTTTGCCATTTATATTTCTTGTCTAAAATCTTAAAAACCCCAATTATAACTCACAACCAATAACAAGACACTTTATTGTAAATCCTAGGGAGAACGGCCCGAGGTTTGAATACTTCGGTTTATAAAATTAGGGGTTTATTACTTGTGACAAACAATCTTTTGTATGAAAGGATTATTATTTGGTTTAGAAACTATACTTTACAACGAGATTTCATTAGTGAAATTCTAAACGTCAAAAATTCAATCATCAATGAAACGTGGTTTTTACCTCTCACATTGAGGGGGGTTTTCCACGTTAAAATCTCGGTGTGTTCTTGTTATTGCTTTACTTGCTATATTTGCTTGTTATAGTTGCTGCCATATTGTATTGTGAGTGCTTTCATATTATTTTTGTGTTGGACATTTGTGTTGTTTCTGCTGCTAAGCTCTTTCATACTGGCATCAGAGCTTGTTGGACAAAAGCGTTTTTCTCAACAATTCAATCATGGATTGCTCTGCTAGGGGTTTCTTCTCAGGAGGAAGATTTGGTTGAACGAAGTACGAAAAAATTCAAAACTCACAATGAAGTGGATCTAAACCAACCGGGAGAGTCGATGGACATCTCGAACGGGGTGGCAGCTACTGAACGTATAGTGAAAAAGGTCACGTATAAGGATTCGTTGTTGACAATATCCGGGCCGAGACTTGAAGGTATCCCAGACATTGATCTAGATGATGATATGACGGAAGACGATCCTAACCCAGAGGATCGATGGTATCAAGAAAATAATGATCAACAGGAAAATGTCAAGGAATTTGACCCATGCCCGATTATTTCGGTCTCAAAGGAAGAATTTGAGGATTGGTGTAAGCCTTGGAAAAATGCTCTTATTGTGAAATTCCTGGGCAAAAGGGTTGGTTTAGCCTTCATGGAACAACATCTGAAAAGGGACTGGGTAAGAAATGGTACTATCAATGTTATTGATATTGACCGTGACTATTTTCTTGTTCATTTTTCAGATGATGAGGACTACTCTCATGCGCTTATGGAAGGACCATGGATGATTGCGGGTCACTACCTCGTTGTCCAAAGATGGAGACCTTTCTTCCTCACATCAGAAGATATTGTTCGAAGGATTGCTGTTTGGATTCGCATTCCTAACTTACCCATTGAGCTTTATAATCAACGCTTCTTGTGGAGGGTGGGATTAGCCATTGGTCATATGCTCAAAATTGATCGTACGACTTCTATACATTCAAGAGGAAAATTTGCTAGAATATGTGTGGAAATTGATCTGGCTAAAAAATTGGTGCCTCGAATCTCTGTGTTGGATAGTGAACTAAAGGGTTACATCAAATCTGCTTCTCTTGTGGAAAATATAGGCATCGACTTGACTCTTGCTATAAAAATCTTGAAGGACAAATGCCGTCACAACCGGCAAACCCAGGTGGTGGTGAAACGACCGGGGGAGGAGCTACTGTTGACGATGAAGAAGTCCAAAATGGAAATAATAATCCAGAAATTAATGCACAGGAGCCCAGTGTTAAAGACTCTCCGGATTTTGGCCCATGGATGCTAGTTAAAAGGCCAATTAGAAGGAAAAAAGATATTTTCTTTCCTAAAAAGAAAGGAGCTCATTATGATTATGATTCCAATTCTAATATAGAAAGGGAAACTAATCAGGAAGCCATTTATTTCGAAGGGGAGGTCACGCTTTAATGCCCTTTATGAGGAAGGAAATTTATCTCATGAAAACCCAAATGGGAAAAAGGAAAATGGACTTAAGGAGAATGGACCTTTATTTGTTAAGGCCTAAGGTGGGTTAGACAAAAGACAAGCCTTGAAAAAAAAATCTCTTAAGGTTAATAATTCAAAAAACCAAGCTAGTCACAAGAGTGGCCCAAATGCCAAAATAGAAGTTACAAGGAATGAGAAGTCTATTCTTCCTAAAGTCCAGAATCAGGGAAAACAAGTAGCCATTCATGATGATGCCATCGAATCCCCCTCTCTCAAAGTGCAGGGACCCAGAAGTAGAAGCTATGGAATTAATGATGCTTGAGAGCATGCGTTGCCTTCAGTAAGAGAAAATGGAGGCATATCTAGCAATGAAGGAGCCCGGTAAGTCCATTGATCGAAACCTTGTAAGAACTGACTCCCCAAGCGCAGAATGACAGAAAATTTCACATCTGATGGCGTCATAATGGAGCAAACCACGATTAGCCAGCCAAGCAAACCACCTGATGGGCAGGTGATTATTTTACCAACATTCAAAAATAAAGAGGGGAGCTTATCCCGGGACCGGATTGGCCTGAAGCAAAAGGCAAATTCCCAGAGATGATTTTCAGGTTTTTCAAAACCTTTTTTTTGTTATGTTTTTCTTATGAATATTATTAGTTGGAATTGTAGAGGTGCTAGTGCTAAATCCTTTCCTTATCTTATTAGAGACTTAAGGCGTGAATTTGATGCTAATTTTCTTCTCTTATTTGAAACTCATTTAAGTGGGGATCGGGGAAAAGAGGTTAGAAATAAATTAGGCTTTGATGGTTGTTTTGTGGAGGAAGCAAATGGCCACTCCGGCGGTATATGGGCTCTTTGGGTTTCAAGTATTTGGAAGGTTGACATCTTTGGCCATAATAGACAATTCATTCATCTTTTGGTCTCTTCTAAAACTTCTACCACTTGGTTACTCACAGCCATTTATGGTAGTCCCCAAAAAGTAAACAGGAAGCTTTTGTGGAACAATTTGAGGAATCTAGCTGAGAACATTAATGCTCCATGGTGCTTAATTGGTGATTTCAATGTTACTTTACATGACCACGAAAGACGCGGAGGTGCTATTAGAAATGACTCTGGCGCTTACTCTGACTTTCAGAATTGTGTTTCTGATTGTGGGTTGATTGATTTGGGGTTTGTGGGCTGGCCGTTTACCTGGAAAAGGGGTAATTTAGTGATCAGGCTGGACCGTGCTTTAGGGAATTTAGATTGGCAAATCCAATTCCCTGAGGCTTGCATTAAACATTTGCCTATGCTCAAATCAGATCATGCCCCCCTCTGCCTTCAATTATCTCAAAACAGTATGGGCAATAGAAGGAAAAGACCATTTCACTTCCTTGCTTCTTGGCTGCACCACCCAGAATTTGATGGCATGGTTAGAAATTGTTGGAAGTTTGAAAGTTCTTGGTCAAACAGTATTCACAATTTCCAGAGAGCTCTCAAGGATTGGAACAATTCAGTTTTTGGAAACATTTCAAAAGGAAAAAAAAATTCTCTTTCGACTTCAAGGCATTGCAAATTCCCTCTCTAATGGAGTCAACCGCTACCTAGAGGATTTACAATTTCGGATATGCAAAGAATATGAACAAGTGCTTGCTCAGGAGGAATTGTTGTGGTTCCAAAAATCTCGGAGTAATTGGATCGAATTTAGCGATCGTAATACCAAGTTCTTCCATGGGTATACGATGATTCGAAGAAGAAGAAACAGAGTTCTTGCCTTACAAAATGATGATGGTACTTGGGTCACTAAGAAAAATGATTTGAAGCAGCTTGCTTTCTCATTTTTCTCTAATCTCTACCAAGATACCAGCGATAACCCTCCCTATGTGCTAAAAAATGAATTTCCGACCCTTAACACTACTGAGCTTAATATCTTGGGTGGTGAAGTGATGCACCAGGAGATTAAGGATTCTCTATTTGGTATTGGGAGCCTAAAAATGCCGGGCAGGGATGGCATACAAGCTGTTTTTTACCAACAGTATTGGGAAAAAGTCAGACCTAACCTCTGTAGGTTGATCCAAACTGTCTTCCACAATCCCAAGCACGTCAGTGAGCTGAATGAGACCCTCATCACCCTTATACCAAAGGTAGATTCTGTGTCTAACCTCAAATAAATGAGGCCCATAAGTCTATGTAATGTTTCGTACAAGATTGTTACTAAAATTCTGGCTAGTCGTATGAGGAGAATCATGGAGAAGCTGGTTAGTCCGACCCAATACAGCTTTGTGCCAGGAAGACAAAGTTTAGATAATATTATCGTTGCACATGAAGTAATCCACTCTATGAGAAATAAAAAAGGGAGGCAGGGATGGATGGCGATCAAGATCGACCTCGAAAAGGCGTATGATAAGCTCAAATGGTCTTTTGTGGAGGATACTTTAAAGGACATTGGGCTTCCTTCCAATACTATTGAACTTATTCTCTCCTGTATCTCCTCTGCAAGAATGCGAGTTCTTTGGAATGGTGAAGAATTGGAGGAGTTTAAACCAACAAGGGGACCCAATATCTCCTTACATTTTTGTCTTGTGCATTGAACGCCTATCTCAGCTTATTAACTGTGTGGTCAATCACGGTTTTTGGAAGCTGATTCGCATCAAGAGACGGGGTCTGGTACTATCTCACCTATACTTTGCAGACGACTTGATTCTTTTTGCTGAGGCTAATATGGATCAGGCTAGTTTTATAAAAAGATGTCTTAATGCCTTCTGTGAGAGCTCTGGGCAAACGGTTAGCCAGGAAAAAACTCGTATCTTCTTCTCGAGCAATGTTGGGGGCCCATTAGAGAAGAGACCAGTGATGCCTTGGGCTTCGCCAGAACGGACAACTTGGGAAAATATCTTGGAGTTCCTCTCCATCACAATAAGGTGTCTGGTAGTACTTTCGATGATATCATTAGCAAACTCAACACGAGACTCAACTCTTGGAAGGCTTCATCCCTCTCCTTGGCAGGAAGAAACACCCTGGTGAACTCTGTCTTTTCTTCTATTCCATCATATACTATGCAAACTGCGTTACTTCCCTCTACTACTTGTAATGCTATTGACCGTAAATGCAGAAATTTTCTCTGGGGAGAAACCACTCAATCAAAAAAGATTCATCGCTTGAGTTGGAGAAAAGTTGGCGAGCATAAAAATAATGGTGGATTGGGCATTCGTCATGCTCGTACCCTCAATCAAGCCTTCATGATGAAAGTGGGTTGGGGCCTCATTTAGAAGAAGGATGCTCTTTGGGCTAGAGTTCTGCGATCCAAATATGGAGGAGGTAAAGACATTATCCCGAGAGTAGAGCGAAAACAGAGCAACTCAAATCTGTGGAAAGGAGTTTGCAAAAACTGGGAGAATGTTAAAAAAACACCATTTGGCAGATTGGAGATGGCTCGAAAATCAATTTCTGGAAACATAATTGGGTGCCTAATTTAGGGAGCATGGATAAGCATGTTCACCAGGTAAGTATTGATACTATTGACTATAATAGCTCCCTCACGGATTTTCTGTCTATTTCAGGGAATTGGGACATCAAGAGGATTAAGGAATGGCTCCCGGATGATATTGTCAAAAAGATCAATGCATTGGCCCCACCATCCCCTTGGAAGGACAAAGACCAAATCGCTTGGGCGCTCACCTCAGATGGGTCTTTCAAACTTAAATCGGCCTATCAAGATATTCATGATACCACCGGTCAACCCAACAACATCTTCAGCCTTGTTTGAAAGTGGAAAGGTCCAGAAGGCATCCGCATGTTCCTATGGATAGTGGCCCATGACGCTATCCTTACTAATGCAGTAAGGAAGAGACGACACATGACAAGTCATGATCACTGCCCCAGGTGTAGTAGCAATGAAGAATCCACTTTACATATCCTTCGTGACTGCTTCTTCGCCAAGAGCATCTGGCACAATCTCCTTCCTTCAAGTCAACTGCCTTCATTCTTTGGCTCTGATCTTTTGAACTGGCTTTTTAGCAATATATCGAAAGAAACAAACTGGTCAAATTTGTTTGGTTATGCGACTTTCTACCTGTGGTTTTGTCGAAACAATTTGGTGTTTGAGAATAAGTTTATTCCTTCTACCTTGGCTTTATTCAATATTAAAGCGAGACATGAGGAATACCTAAGAGTTATGGAGAACCAGTGGAAAACAAAGCACACCTTTCCAGCCCACAACAACCTCATACGTTGGGTTCCTCCTGCAGAAGATGTTATTAAACTCATTGTTGATGGCTCCTTTTATGAAAATCAGAATAATGCAGCATGTGGGGGAGTTTTAAGAGATCACTTGGGAAGATATATTGCTGGTTTCTCTTGCAATTTGGATAGTTGCTCTATAATGCAAGCTGAAATTTGGGGGGTTGTGCGTGGCCTTCAAATTGCAGTGGCAAAGAACTTCCACCAAATCATTGTTGAAACAGATTCTACATCAGTTTTGGAGCTCGTAAAAAGCGGTTGCGCTACAAGACACTCATGTGCATCACTCCTCGCAGATATCAACATTCAAGCTCAACGTCTGACTATCTCTGAATGGACCCACACTTTATGAGAAGCGAATTATGTCGCAGACATCCTTGCAAAAAAAGGACAGACTCTTCCCCTTGGCCTCCATGTTTATGATGTGCCCCCTTCTGATATATCTTTGGCCTTAAATTTAGATTGCTTTGACTGTATGTGGTGCACGAAATTGTGATCATCAATGGCGCCATCAACATGGTACGCACAATTGTAATCTCACTTCTTTATCACAACTTCGCACAACTAACCAGCAAGTGTACTGGGTCGTCCAAGTAATAAACCTTACGCGAGTAAGGGTCGATCCCACAGAGATTGTTGGTATGAAGCAAGCTATGGTCACCTTGTAAATCTTAGTCAGGCAAACTCAAATGGATATGGGTGATATACGAATAAAACATAAAGATAAAGATAGAGATACTTATGTAATTCATTGGTGGGAATTTCAGATAAGCGTATGAAGATGCTTGGTCCCTTCCGTCTCTCTGCTTTCCTACTGTCTTCATCCAATCCTTCTTACTCCTTTCCATGGCAAGCTTATGCAAGGGTTTCACCGTTGTCAGTGGCTACCTCCCATCCTCTCAGTGGAAATGTTCAACGCACCCTGTCACAGCGCGGCTATCCATCTGTCGGTTCTCAATCAGGCCAGAATAGAATCCAGTGATTCTTTTGCGACTGTCACTAACGCCCCGCCCTCAGGAGTTTGAAACTCGTCGCAGTCATTCAATCATTGAATCCTACTCAGAATACCACAGACAAGGTTAGACCTTCTGGATTCTCTTGAATGCCGCCATCA
>NC_029780.3:98315857-98316077 GCF_000817695.3 Arachis duranensis
TTGTAGCTCCAGAAAATCTACTTCGAGTGCAGGGAGGTCAGAATCCAACAGCATCTGCAGTCCTTTTTAGTCTCTGAATCAGATTTTTGCTCAGGTCCCTCAATTTCAGCCAGAAAATACCTGAAATCATAGAAAAACGCACAATCTCATAGTAAAGTCCAGAAAAGTGAATTTTAACTAAAAACTAATAAAAATATACTAAAAACTAACTAGATCATAC
>NC_029780.3:98319288-98320096 GCF_000817695.3 Arachis duranensis
CCCTTACTAGCGTTTAAACGCCAGCAAGATCTTCCTCCAGGGTGTGCTATTTTTCTTTCTATTTTTCATTCTGTTTTTGCTTTTTCAATTGATATTTTGACTTCCCATGATCATCAACCTACAGAAAACATAAAATAACAAAGGAAAATGGATATAACATTGGGTTGCCTCCCAACAAGCGCTTCTTTAATGTCAATAGCTTGACAGTGGGCTCTCATGGAGCCTCAGAGATGCTCAGAGCAATGTTGGGGGCTCTGTTTGGCTCTGTTTTGAGAGAAGTTCTTCATGCTTCCTCTCCATGATGACAGAGGGGTATCCTTGAGCCTTAAACACAAAGGATTCTTCATTCACTTGAATGATCAGTTCACCTCTGTCAACATCAATCACAGCCTTTGTTGTGGCGAGGAAGGGTCTGCCAAGGATGATGGATTCATCCATGCACTTCTCAGTCTCTAGAACTATGAAATCAGCAGGGATGTAATGGTCTTCAACCTTTACCAGAACATCCTCTACAAGTCCGTAAGCTTGTTTTCTTGAGTTGTCTGCCATCTCTAGTGAGATTTTTGCAGCTTGCACCTCAAAGATCCCTAGCTTCTCCATTACAGAGAGAGGCATGAGGTTTACACTTGACCCTAGGTCACACAAGGCCTTCTTGAAGGTCATGGTGCCTATGGTACAATGTATTGAAAACTTTCCAGGATCCTGTCTCTTTTGAGGTAATTTCTGCCTAGACAAGTCATCCAGTTCTTTGGTGAGCAAAGGGGGTTCATCCTCCCAAGTCTCATTACCAAATAACTTGTCATTTAGC
>NC_029780.3:98320312-98320557 GCF_000817695.3 Arachis duranensis
ATCCATTGAGGTCTTCCTCAGTGGCGTTCACTGCCTCTTCCTCCTCTCCTTGCTCAGCTGACCCACTTGTGCCTCCAAATTTCTAATGGAAAGCCTTGTTTCAGTCATGAAACTTTGAGTGATTTTGATCAGATCAGAGACCATGGTTGCTAAGTCAGAGGTATTCTGCTTAGAACTCTCTGTCTGTTGCTGAGAAGATGATGGAAAAGGCTTGCTATTGCTAAACCTGTTTCTTCCACCATTAT
>NC_029780.3:98321349-98322157 GCF_000817695.3 Arachis duranensis
CCTATGATGCTCCATTCAGAAAGCATGTCAGATGGACACTTTCTGATCAATTGTTTGTGTCTTTTCCAAGCTTCATAGAGGGATTCTCCATCCTTTTTTCTGAAGGTTTGGACTTCCACTCTAAGCTTACTCAATTTTTGAGGTGGAAAGAACTTTGCCAAGAAGGCATTGACTAGCTTTTCCCAAGAGTTCAGGCTTTCTTTAGGTTGTGAGTCCAACCATGTCCTAGCTCTGTCTCTTACAGCAAAAGGGAATAGCATAAGTCTGTAAACCTCAGGGTTAACCCCATTAGTCTTGACAGTGTCATAGATTTGCAAGAATTCAGCTAAGAACTGATGAGGATCTTCCAATGGAAGTCCATGGAACTTGCAATTCTGTTGCATTAGAGAAACTAATTGAGGCTTAAGCTCAAAGTTGTTTGCTCCAATGGCAGGGATAGAGATGCTTCTCCCATAGAAGTCAGGAGTAGGCGCAGTAAAGTCACCCAGCACCTTCCTTGCATTTTTGGCATTGTTGTTGTTTTCGGCTGCCATGGGTTCTTCTTCTTTGAAGATTTCTGTTAGGTCCTCTATAGAGAAATGTGCCTTGGCTTCTCTTAGTTTTCGCTTCAAGGTCCTTTCAGGTTCAAGATCAGCTTCAACAAGAATGCTTTTGTCTTTGCTCCTACTCATATGAAAGAGAAGAGAACAAGAAAATGTGGAATCCTCTATGTCACAGTATAGAGATTCCTTGAGGTGTAAGAGGAAAAGAAAAATGGAAGACAGAAGTAGAAAATTCGAACTTAACAAAGGAGATGAAGTTCGAATTT
>NC_029780.3:98322212-98322863 GCF_000817695.3 Arachis duranensis
CATAAATAGAAGGATGTGAGAAGAAGGGAAGCAATTTTCGAAAATTAAGTAAAAGATTTTGAAAACATTTTGAAAAACACTAATTGATTTTCGAAAATAAAAGTGGGAAAGAAGTAAAGTGATTTTTGAAAGAGATTTTGAAATTAGAAATTAAAAAGATATGATTGAAAACTATTTTGAAAAAGATGTGGTTAAGAAGATATGATTGGTTTTAAAAGATATGATTGAGAATATATGATTTGAAAAACATTTAAAAAGATTTGATTTTGAAAATTAATGACTTGGCTATCAAGAAAAGATATGATTCAAACATTAAACCTTTCTCAACAGAAAAGGCAACATACTTGAAATGTTGAATCAAATCATTAATTGACAGCAAGTATCTTTGAAAATGGAAAGAAATTGAATTCGAAAAAGATTTGATTGAAAAGATTTGATTTGAGAAAGATTTGATTTTGAAAAATTTTGAAAACTTGAAAAAAATTTGCATTGAAAACAAAATCTTCCCTCTTGTGCCATCCTGGCGTTAAACGCCCAGAATGGTGCACATTCTGGCGTTTAACGCCCAAAACTCTACCCTTTTGGGCGTTAAACGCCCAACCAGGCACCCTGGCTGGCGTTTAAACACCAGTCTGTCCTTCTTCACTGGGC
>NC_029780.3:98322998-98323959 GCF_000817695.3 Arachis duranensis
TATATGCATGAGTGCAAAAAGAACAAAAACATGCAATTGACACCAAACTTAAAATGAGACTCTAGACTCAAACAAGAAATTTTTGGATTTTATGATTTTCTAAATTTTTTTGTGCTTTTTCGAAAATTAAGTGGAAAAAGAAAATAAAGGTATCAAAATTCTTAATGAGAATTCCAGGAATCATGAAATGTTTAGTCTAAGACTCCGGTCCAGGAATTAGACATGGCTTCACAGCCAGCCAAGCTTTCAAAGAAAGCTTCGGTCCAAAACACTAGACATGGCCAATGGCCAGCCAAGCCTTAGCAGATCACTGCTCCAACAGCAAGACTGATAGAAATCAACAAGCTCTTGTGATGATGAGTTGAAACCTCGGTCCAATGAAATTAGACATGGCTTCACAGCCAGCCAGACTTCAACAGATCATCATGAAACTCTAGAATCCATCTTCAAGAATTCTGAAGAAAAAATACCTAATCTAAGCAACAAGATGAACCGTTAGTTTTCCATACTCGAACAATCCCCGGCAACAGCGCCAAAAACTTGGTGCACGAAATTGTGATCATCAATGGCGCCATCAACATGGTACGCACAATTGTAATCTCACTTCTTTATCACAACTTCGCACAACTAACCAGCAAGTGCACTGGGTCGTCCAAGTAATAAACCTTACGCGAGTAAGGGTCGATCCCACAGAGATTGTCGGCTTGAAACAAGCTATGGTTATCTTGTAACTCTTAATCAGGATATCAATAATTATCAGGGTTGATTGTGAAAAGTAAAAGAACATGAAACAAGTACTTGTTTTGCACCAATGGAGAACAGGTTGAGGTTTTGGAGATGCTCTATCTTCTAAATCTCTGCTTTCCTACTGTCTTCTTCTTCATGCACGCAAGGCTTCTTCCATGGCAAGCTGTATGTAGGGTTTCACCGTTGTCAATGGCTACCTCCCATCCTCTCAGTG
>NC_029780.3:98324895-98341048 GCF_000817695.3 Arachis duranensis
ATTTCTGAGGGTGACTTTGAACGCCGGTTTGGGCCATCAAATCTTGGGCAAAGTATGGACTATCATATATTTCTGGAAAGCCCAGGATGTCTACTTTCCAACGTCGTTGAGAGCGTGCCAATTGGACTTCTGTAGCTCCAGAAAATCTACTTCGAGTGCAGGGAGGTCAGAATCCAATAGCATCTGCAGTCCTTTTTAGTCTCTGAATCAGATTTTTGCTCAGGTCCCTCAATTTCAGCTAGAAAATACCTGAAATCACAGAAAAACACACAATCTCATAGTAAAGTCCAGAAAAGTGAATTTTAACTAAAAACTAATAAAATTATACTAAAAACTAACTAGATCATACTAAAAACATACTAAAAACAATGCCAAAAAACGTATAAATTATCCGCTCATCAGTATGCGTCCTAGGGGCTCCTAATTTTGTTTTGTTGTTTTTGTTTCTTTTGTTTGGGGTCTTTGACCCCTTTTTCATAAAAAAAAATTAGAACATTTATTATTACTATATTATTATTATTAGTTGCTGGCTGTATTCATTATTATTGTTGTTGTTATATTCATTATTGCAGAAGCCTCTTTATTGTTATTTTTGACTATTATTATTACTGTTACTATTATTATTATTATTATTATTATTAATTATTCTGATAAATATACTATTCACCTTTTAATATGGATTATTATTATTATTATTATTATTATTATTATTATTATTATTTTAATATCAAACCTTACATTTCTTTCTATATTAAAGAAAATCAGCCTTTAACTGATAGTCTATTTATTTTTTATTGGGATTGTAGTCTTCTTTTCTAATCTATTACCATATAATATTCTTAATTGTTCCATTGAAAACTCAAATTCTCAGGTCCTGAATATTGGATTCTACATATTATATAATCTATAAAAAATAAATAAATAAAAACAAATTTCATTTAAATTACTCTTTGGGTGAAAAAATGGAATTGTTTATTCTGATTTTGTTCATCATGAAAATCATGTATGAATTATCTCTTTCATATGGATTCCTAACCTGATTATAAATAGAGTTTTGTAATGTGATTTTAGAACTGTTTGATTATAATTTAATTATACCATAAAGTTAAATTTTGATTTAAATTATTTCAAAAGTTGTATACTTAAAACAATACAATAACTAATTTGATAATTAATTTTAATATACACTTAATATAGTTAAAAATTTATTATACAGATTAAACCACATTTTTGGTTTTTCTGCATTTAGTTTTGTCTGTAAACCCATTAATATATAATAGCCTTTAAAAAAAATAGTAAAATTACTTTCCCACTAGATATTAGTGTTGGGTTTTTCTCTCTTTTGTGAGGTCCAAGCCCAACATTTTGGGGGTGTATTCTTGCACCCTAGTGTCACAATTCTAATTCAGTTTTTTTGAAGTTTTTTGAGAGAAAGAGAGTAGCCACCAAAAGAGAGAAAGAAGGGAGAAAACAGAATTTTCGTTTTTGCCCAAAGCAGCAAATTTCAAATGGCAGTTTCTCAATTGTTTACCGTTGGATCGGCTTGAAATTTAAACTGCGTGTTCCTATCATCTTGTTCTTTATTATGGTCATTGGAGATGTTGATTGGATGTTTGCAGTAGGAGAAATTGGCTTTACAAGAGAGAAATTAGGTTTCCTATTTTTACACAGAGCAGCAATTTTGGAACAGCAGTTTCTCATTCTTTCACCGTTGGATCGACGTGAAATTTGAACTGTAGATTCTTCACATCTTGTTCTTCATTTTGGACAATGGAGATTTTAATTAGAGGTCTGCAGAGAGAGAAATTGACTTCGACAACAGCTCTATTTTTTGGGTATATTTCATCTTCTTGCTTCTTATTTGTGAGATTTGGTGCTTTGATGTTTTGGCTAGTTATATGCACATTTTTGTGCTTTATTTGAGACTCTCTTGTACCTCATTTGATTATAGTGGAGCTATTTCATTGGTTTGGACGACTCGTGATTTTTACCTCTCACATTGAGGGGGTTTTCCACGTTAAAATCTCGGTGTGTTCTTGTTATTGCTTTACTTGCTATATTTGCTTGTTATAGTTGCTACCATATTGTGTTGTGAGTGCTTCCATATTATTCTTGTGTTGGACATTTGTGTCGTTTCTGCTGCTAGGCTTTTTCATACTGGCATCAGAGCTTGTTGGTATTTTTCTGGGCTTGTGATTCTATGAGCAATGGAAGCTAATACTAATACTAGTAGGATGATCACTCTTAATGGTCCTAATTATGATTTGTGGAAGTCAAAGATGAAAGATTTACTTTATGTCAAAAATTTTCATCAACCAGTTTTTGGTACAGAGAAGTCTAATGATAAATCTGATGATAATTGGACCTTGTTGCATAGACAAGTCTGTGGATATATTAGGCTGTGGGTTGACGATAATGTATTGAACCATATTATTGGAGAGACACATGCTCGGACCCTTTGGATTAAGCTTGAACAGTTGTATACTCAGAAAACTGGAAATAATAAGATGTTTTTGATCAAGCAGTTGTTGGCTTTGAAGTATACAGATGGGACATCAATGACAGATCACTTGAATAATTTCCAAGAAATTATGAATCAGTTATCTTCCATGGGTATCAAGTTTGATGAAGAGGTTCAAAGATTATTACTTCTTGGCTCCTTACTAGACTCGTGGAAAATTCTCAGAATGTCATTGTCTAATTCTGCTCTTGATGGTGTAATCTCTATGAATCTTGCCAAGAGCAGTGTTTTGAATGAAGAGATGAGAAGAAAGTCACAAAGTACATCAACTACACATTTCAGATGTTCTTGTTTCTGAGTCTAGGGGAGAAACAAAAGTTGAGGTCCTAAAGGTAGAGATCAAAGCAGAAGCAAGTCTCGAGGAAAGTATAAGAATATTGAGTGTCATCATTGTGGTCAAAAGGGACATATGAAGAGATTTTGTTGGCAGCTAAAGAAGGAGAAAGCCAAGACAAGTAAAGACAAGAGCACAAATAAAGATGATGGTAGCAAGGAAGACAAGGTTAATGTAACTCATGATGATTTTCTTGTTGTTGAGGAGTTTGAATCTATTAACCTTGTTGATAATAGCACTAGTTGGGTGATTGATAGTGGTGCTTCTATTCATGTTACATCTAGGAGGGATTTGTTTACATCTTATACTCCTGGTGATTTTGGTGATGTGAAAATGGCTCATCAAGGTGTTGCAAAATGTGCTAGTGTTGGACGGGTTTGCTTAGAAACCTCCAATAGTACCAAGTTGACTTTGAAGCGTGTGAAGCATGTTCCAGATATTCTGTTGAACTTACTTTCTATTAGTAAGTTGTGTGATGAAGACTTAGATAGCTTATTCTCTCGTGATAGTTGGAAGCTCACCAAGGGTTCCATGGTTGTTGTTAGAGGTAATCGACACTCTACTCTTTATTTAACTCAAGCAAAGATTGTGAAAGTTATTGTTAATGCTACTGAGTTTGTTGATGAAACTGATTTATGGCATAAGAGATTATGTCATATGAGTGAGAAGGGTATGAATATATTATCCAAGAGGAATCTTTTATCTGGTTGTAAGATTGCTTTACAAAAGTGCAACCATTGCTTTGTTGGGAAACAAAATAGGGTTTCTTTCAAAAACCATCCGCCTTCAAGGAAGTCGGAGATACTTGACTTGGTGCATTCTGATGTTTGTGGGCCGATGAAGACAAGAACACTTGGAAGGTCTATCTATTTTGTAACCTTTATTGATGATCATTCTAGAAAATTATGGGTTTACACTTTGAAGACCAAAGATCAAGTTTTGAATGTGTTCAAGCAATTACAAGCTTCTGTTGAAAGAGAAACTGGGAAGAAGTTGAAATATATTCGTACTGACAATGGTGTGAGTACTCAGGTCCATTTGATGCTTATTGTAAAGAGCATGGTATAAGACATCAAAAGACTCCTCCGAAGACTCCTCAACTGAATGGCTTGGCTGAAAGGATGAACAGAACATTGATTGAAAGAGTTAGGTGCTTATTGTCACAATCTGAATTGGCAAAATCCTTTTGGGGTGAAGCTTTGAGCACTGTTGTTCATGTCTTGAACCGGACACCATGTGTTCCCTTGCAATTTGAAGTTCTGGAGAAGGTTTGGTCAGGTAAAGATGTTTCTTATGATCATTTAAGAGTCTTTGGATGTAAAGCTTTTGTTCATATTCCTAAAGATGAGAGATCTAAGCTTGATGTAAAGACTAGGCAATGTATTTTTATTGGCTATGGCATGGATGAGTTTGGTTACAGGTTTTATGATCCTGTTAGCAAGAAGGTAATTTGGAGTAGAGATGTCTTTGTTGAAGACCAAACATTGAAGGATGTTGATCATGCGGAGAAGCCAATGGTTCAGCCTAGTGATGATTTTTTTGACTTGGATATTACTCCCTCTATGCCTATGGTAGAAGATGGTAGAGTTGAAGCTCAAAATAATGAGCATGATACAAGTGCAGGTGAAGATAGAACAGTTGATTCGATACTTGATGAAGTTGGTGATGATGATCAAGATGAAGAACCAGCTTTGGAAATTCCTACAAATGCACTCAGAAGGTCTACAAGAGAGAGAAAGCCTTCGTCAAGGTATTCTCCACATGAGTTTGTTTTGTTGACTGATGGGGGAGAACCTGAATGCTTTGGAGAGGCTGTTGAAGATGAAAGCAAAGCTCAATGGCTTGAAGCTATGCAAGAAGAAATGAAGTCCTTGCTTGAGAATGATACCTATGAGTTAGTGAAGCTACCGAAGGGTATGCGAGTTTTGAAGAACAAATGGGTATTCAGAATCAAGAATGAAGAACACAATTCTAAGCCTCAGTATAAGGCTAGATTGGTTGTTAGAGGTTTTAGCCAGAGAAAAGGTATTGACTATGAGGAGATCTTTTCTCCTGTTGTGAGGATGTCATCCATTCGTGCTGTGCTTGGATTAGCAGCATCTCTTGATTTGGAGATTGAGCAAATGGATGTGAAGACAGCTTTTCTTCATGGTGATTTAGATAAGGAGATCTACATGGAGCAACCGGAGGGCTTTGTTGTTACAAGAAAAGAAGATTTTGTGTGCAAGCTTAAGAATAGTTTTTATGGGTTGAAGCAAGCTCCAAGACAGTGGTACAAGAAGTTTGAATCTGCTATGGGAAAGCATGGTTACTGTAAGACAACTTCAGATCGTTGTGTATTTGTGCAAAAAGTTTTCTGATGATGATTTTATCATTCTTTGCTTTATGTGGATGATATTTTGATTGTGGGCAAGAATGATTTGAGGATTAATGAGTTGAAGAAACAGTTGAGCAAGTTCTTTGCTATGAAGGACTTGGGTCCTACCAAACAGATTTTAGGCATGACTATTACTCATTATAGAGATTCCAAGAAGCTTTATTTGTCACAGGAGAAGTACATAAAGAAGGTGCTTCAAAGGTTTGGCATGAATGATGCCAAATGTGTTTCTAGTTCTTTTGCTCCTCATTTTAAGTTGAGCACCAAGTAGTGTCCAACCACTGATGAGGAGAAGCAAGCAATGGATGAAATTCCTTATGCCTCAGCTGTTGGAAGCTTGATGTATCCTATGGTGTGTACTAGACCAGACATTGCTCATGCGGTTGGTACTGTGAGTCATTTTCTCTCTAATCCAGGTAAAGAACATTGAAATGCTGTTAAATGGATTATGAGATATCTCAAAGGTACAACTAACTTGAGTTTGAGTTTTGGTAGTGAGAAACCTTTGCTAGTTGGCTATACTGATGCAGACATGGCAGGAGATATTGATTCTTGAAAGTCTACTTCAGGTTATTTGGTCAAGTTTGCAGGGGGAGCTATTTCATGGCAGTCAAGGCTACAAAAGTACGTTGCACTTTCTACCACAGAGGCAGAGTTTATTGCAGCAACTGAAGTATGTAAAGAGTTGTTGTGGATGAAGAAGTTTCTTGCAGCACTTGGTTTCAAGTAAGACCGTTATGTTATTGTGTGATAGCCAAAGTGCTATTCATCCTTCCAAGAATTCTACTTTTCATCCAAGATCTAAACATATTGATGTTAGGTATCACTGGATACGGAATGTGTTAGATTCAAAGATGTTGGAACTTGAGAAAGTTCACACTAATGACAATGGTGCTGATATGATGACAAAAGCATTGTCAAGAGAAAAGTTTGAAACATGTTTGATCGCCGGAATGGCGAGGGCCTCCACCTAGTCGAGAAGGGGGAGATTTGTTGGGTTTTTTTCTCTCCTTTGTGAGGCCCAAATCCAACATTTTGGGGATATATTCTTGCACCCTAGTGTCACAACCCTAATTCAGTTTTTTGAGGTTTTTTGAGAGAAAGAGAGTAGCCACCAAAACAGAGAAAGAAGGGAGAAAATAGAATTTCCGTTTTTGTCCAAAGCAGCAAATTTCAAATGGCAGTTTCTCT
The DNA here is from genome assembly GCF_000817695.3 of Arachis duranensis. Taxonomy (NCBI): domain Eukaryota; kingdom Viridiplantae; phylum Streptophyta; class Magnoliopsida; order Fabales; family Fabaceae; genus Arachis; species Arachis duranensis. Next base: position 98,331,319 of record NC_029780.3, read on the forward strand.
GTTGTTCACCGTTGGATCGGTTTGAAATTTAAACAGCATGTTCCTATCATCTTGTTATTCATTTTTGTTGGTGGAGATGTTGATTGGAGGTTTACAGTAGGAGAAATTGGCTTCATAAGAGAGAAATTAGGTTTTCCATTTTTACACAGAGCAGCAATCTTGGAACGGTAGTCTCTCATTCGTTCACCGTTGGATCAATGTGAAATTGAAACTGTAGATTTTTCACATCTTTTTCTTTATTCTGGACGGTGAAGATTTTAATTGGAGGTCTGCAAAGAGAGAAATTGACTTCGATAGCAGCTTTGTTTTTTTTTTTGTATTTTTCATCTTCTTGCTTTTTATTTGTGAGCTTTGGTACTTTGATGTTTTGACTGGTTATATGCACGTTTTTGTACTTTATTTGAGACTCTCTTGTACCTCATTTGATTATAGTGGAGCTATTTCATTGGTCTGGATGACCCGTGATTTTTACCTCTCACATTGAGAAAATTTTTCACGTTAAAATCTCGGTGTATTCTTGTTATTGCTTTACTTACTATATTTGCTTGTTATAGTTGCTGTCATATTGTGTTGTGAGTGTTTCTATATTGTTCTTGTATTGGACATTTGTGTCGTTTTTGCTGCTAGACTCTTTCATTTGGGAGGAATAATTTGAACTCCAAAAAACGGCCACCTTATTTAAAATTTATTGAAACTAGTTTAGTGTTCTATGATGATTATAAAATTCTTTAAATAAGATAAAGTAGCATATGTTTAATCTAGCTAGTTGGATAGCGGCACTACACAAACTAGTTAATTGTGATAATAGTGGGACTAATTCTCTCTTTCTCCATAACACACTGAATGTATAACAAATTTTTTAAGAATATTTTTATAATTTATAATTATTAATTTTTTAATAATTAAAAGAATTTATTCTCATTTTAAAGTATATCATCATATTGATATTTTAATAAATTTTAATCGTTAATCTTTTAGTTATATATTATATATCCCAATAAACTTTCCAAATGTATAATTGAGTTCTGATCCGTGTGACTGAGAATTGCATTAAAGTGGCTCTGATTCTTACCCTAGCAACACTGTTCTCAACCTTTTTTTTTTTAAAAAAAAAAAGATAGTTATATGATATGATGAAGTGTTAGGAGACAATAATGATTTGAGATATATACATTGGTTAATAATGTTACACCTCTGACTGCCCGCTATTTTTTGTTTGATTTCCATCTTCTGTATATTAATTATAATGTTTATTAATTGGTGTCTAAATTTTATTTAATTTATTTTTTATAATAAATTTTAATTTTTTAAAAATTATTTATTGTTATATTTTTTAAATTAAATATTATTTTTTAATTTTTTTAATAAATAAACACCACCTTTTAAACACCATAGCATTCATCAATTAATTATCCCGATTTATTCGAATCATTGAGGATTACACAAAAATAAAAAACAAATAAAACAAAGTTTTAAGAAATTAAAATGAGGTACAAAAGACTTAGTCACAAAACCATAAATTTAGTTACAGTTTGTAACGTAATTAGATCATTCTTTATATTGCTATTTAGTTAAGTATTGATATATCGTTAAATATTTCAAATCTATTAACAATAGCGAATTTGATTTTGATGCATTTTGTGTATGAAAACATTATACACACATTTGCCATTATTCAATAGCGAACAAACATGGACACAAACATGAATCAATACTTTGTCACTTTCATTCCTGGTTCATAATGATAATACTTATAAAATACTTGTAACTTATTTATAGTTAGGGTACGTTTGGTTGGATAATAAAGATAAATACTATAACATTACTACAAAATTCATCTATAACCCCATATCTGTAACTTTTGAGTTACAATGCAAATTATATAACCATGTTACATGAAAAAACAAACCATCCACAAGTTATTTATATAAAATATATATCAGAATATAACATATATACTTTAATTTTTTAAAATATTTTTAATTTGATAGACTAAAAGATTAATTTATCACAAGTTTAACTTCCATTCAAAAATTTGTTACTAGCCAATGAATTGCTGCATACACATTTTGACCAAATTTTCAACACTTACTCAAATTTGACCAAATTTGTTACTAGTCAATGAATTGCTGCATACAAAGAAAAATTCAAATTTCCAACACTTACTCAAATAGAAAAATAAATTAACCATTTGACCAACTCAAATTAGTTATATAAAATATATTAAAATATGTAAACTTTTTTGCCTCTCAAGGTAGGAAAGTTAAAAAAAAAAGAGTTCAAAATATAACAAAAATGTTATTAAAAAACTATAATATAGAGTATATATATAACTATATATCTTTTACATTTTAGTATTTTTTCAATTATGCCCTCATTCTCCCTCTTTTTATTGCTGGAAACCTCACTCATTCACCTTCTTGAACATTATATTTTAAAGTTTAGAGATGTTAATGTCTAATACCAAATATAAATTTTATATTTTTTAAATTAACAAACATAATTACACTAATATATACTCCTATAATATTGACCTAATATTGGTGTTTTTTTTAAGTGGCCCATTTTTTAGGCCGAAATCGCTGGATTGAGTCAGTAAACCCAAATGGTAGGAGCAAATTGATAGTTTGCCAAAAAAAAGTAAGAGTCACGTTAGAAAGAAGTAGAATATGATGGACATTTTCGTCTTTCAAGGGAACAAGGCACTGCTAGTAGCATTTTGACCTCCTGACGAAGCGAATTGTTGAGAAGACGTCAAGTGTCTAACATGCAGCTGCATTGGAGGGAGAGGAGACGCATTTATGGAATGATACTTTTTCTCTCTTTTGCTATATTGTACTCAATGAAAACAAAAGAAAGAAAGGTCATTTTTCAATTTTCATAATCATCTTCACTCACCAAATTTTAACAGAGAAGAAGAAAACTTCACCGTAAGTGTAATTAACAAAGTTAAAAGAATGAAATAAAAATAGTGATTCGTGATCTCACTAAACCTAGAGAATGCATAACAATGTCTTGACATGTTCTAAAAATTTGAATTGGATTGTAGTGTACGACAAATAGATATCAATGACAAAACTGATATGATCGCTGACTTAAAAATCTTAATCCAGTTATTATGTATAATGCGTCTGAGTTTTATATGAGTTGGTATAGAAGTGAATTTTCTTGTTACTTGCTATTGGCCAAGGCAATATTTTTGGTGACCAACACCACCACAGTAATATAACTCAATTTATTGACTAAAAAATGCGTACTTTCACTTGAGTTTTAATCAAATTTTCTCACTTTTCATACAACTTCAATTAGTTTTTAATTTTTTCTTCTAATTTTAATAATTGATAATTTGAATGAGTTTTGTCTTTGATTTGAGCATAATTGGTTTGATATCCAATTAGTGTTAGTGACAAATTTTATTTGAATTTTCGTATTGAAATACAGGGCATAGCTTAAAGAAAAAGTATCACAAAGAGTTATCGTGATTGGATTGGCGCAAACTTAGAGTCATGGAAAGAAAAATTCAAGCTCTACAACTTTTATGTTGAATACTTTCTTCAATTCTCAATGATTCTTGGTGTAATTCATAACTAAAGATTAGTGTTAAGAATTTTTCTGATGCTCTCAATCCTAACCTCTTCGTACTAATTTGATTATAACTTAAGTTATAGTGGTCCAAATAAGGCGGTTGGTGTTAGAAAACTAACATTCAGAGCTTTAAAATAATATGCATATGTATATAGTAGACAGTGAATATGAGCCGCGCATGCCACCATTTTTGTGCCACAAATTAAGCCTCACATAACACCACTAATGAAGTACGTGACTCATATTTTGGACCTCCAAAAGGCCCCAAACTTTAGGTTTTGGGAGTATTTAAAGAGAAGATATAAAGGAGAAAAGGGGAGGAGAGTTTAAAGTTAGTTTTAGTATGATATTCTTAGGTTTCTAGAGAGAGAATTTTTTCCTTCTTTCTAGAATTAGGGTAGATTTAGTTAATTTCTTATCAATTTCTTTCTAGTTTTAGTTTAGTTTTATTTACATTTTGTTGTTCTAGTATCTTAGTTTATTAGCACTTTCTTGTTATTTTCTTGTTATGTCATTTAGTGATTTAGTTTATAAATTGTTGTTGGATTTATGTATTTAATGTTTTATACTTTCCTATTGCTTAATTGAGTTGATATTATTAAATTCTTGTAGTGGGTAGTTATAATTTTTATTAATTCTTGAAATTTATAATGTTTTATATTTTTTCCTTCCAAGTATTTGATAAAATGTCTCATTTAGTCATAGAGTAGATTTTCATTCTTGACTTAAGTTGGAAACTTGGGTGATCTTGAGTTACTAATATCCAAGTTAATTGATAATTTAGAGATATTAATTAATCTTGTGTCTGCTAACGCTAATTCAATTAATAAGTTAGTTATGGCTTGTGGGTTAGGGTTAATTAAGCCTAATTGACTTTCTCAATTTGTAGAAGTTGACGAATTGGGTTTGCTATTCGTAATTATCAATTTGTGGTTAGTAACAAGGATTGTGATCCTTAACCCTCAACCATTCTTTTTAGCATTTAAATTTATTTTTTTCTACTAGTTAATTAACTGCTCTTATTTTAAACTCTTTTGACATTAACTCATTGCTTGTTCTTTTAATTTCTTCCTATTTAAATTGTTGTCAATTGCGAAGAAACTCTCGATTCTCATAGTCAATGATTGAGCATTTGATTGTGATTCAATAAGAGAACGATCCAGGATTAAATTCTCAGTTATTGTTTTGAATTGTCACATTTTTAACTAAACTTTGTGAGTATTAAATTTTGGTTTACACCTACAACGAACTTAAACTTTTAAACTTGTGAATTTTTTAAACCAGTCATATCACTCGTTACACATAGCTTTAAACCATGTCAGCAGAGCCTCATATGAGGTCTTCCAATCACCAAATATCTTCTCCACTGTTTTTTACTTAGCCAACCATGTCTTGCGGTAGCTCATCGTGTAATTGAACTTTACCTGAACATCTGCAATCATAGATTGCACTTTACACATAGATCATCTATAATATATCTGCAATCACAGCTTTTACTAATGGCTTTATCGCTTTTTACACATAGCTTTTGTTATAACATCTTATTTTCCAACAATATTTCTTTCGAACCAAACTAGTCCTGATAAGCCAATCACAGCTGTTTCCATGTTACTGTACACATTTGGTATAAAATGGCGTTAGTTCAGACTCGTAGACCCGGTAGTCAACTTCTATATGAATCATATAGTCTTTGATGGTTGCGATCACAATTTCTTTAGAACTGAATTCCATCCCAATAACAAATTCGCCGTCTACAACAACAAATGGGTCACTACAAGAAATATTAGTTTTAGCGACTAACTTTTAGTGGCAATAACTTAATAGCTGCTGTTTGTTTTATTTAAATTGTGTTTTTATGGCAATTATATATTTACCACTAATGATATATATTATAATGGCAATTATTATTATTGCCACTACAAAATATATAAAAAATACTTTTAGTTAGAAATTTTTGGTGGCCATAGTGTTATGGCTACTAGTATTCTTACTAAAACTTTTTTTTCATAACAATTGCCTAATTAAAGAACAAAAAGAGACATTGCCTGAAACAGAGATAGAAGAGAGAGAGCTCACCGCTGAAATTCTAAGTTCGTCACCGTCACCATCGGCATCGCCGTTGCAGTTCCAAAGGCTTCTGGAATCGAGCAAAGGCTCCTCTTCCGCCTCTGAGATTGAGAGAAAGGCATCTCCTCCGCGAACGATTCTTTGGACTTGATTTTCATCTGATCCGCCTCAGATCCGTATCGCAGTTCGTCTCAGATCTATGCGCCAAAGTCTTCCAGCCACCGTTGCTGCTCTTGTCGCAACACCGCACCTCTGCCGCTCGCACCGCCTCCGTTCTTGCTCGTAGACGCACAAGATCGTCGCCGCGGTAGATCTTCTCTATTTATTTTTTTGATTTTGGTTTGAATATTCAAAAGCATGTGATTCTCTCTCTGTTATTACTTTTTCTCTATTTTCTTTCTTGATCCTAATCAATCTGGCATATCAAGCTGAAATCAAAGTGTTTAAGTATTTCAGATTCTAATTTTTTGTTTGCTCTGTCTTCTCCGTTCTTGCTTGCTTGCGCTGTTCTTGCTTGCCTGCTCCGTTTATATTTGGATTTTGGTTTAAATGTTTGAAATACTTTCTACAGAGTTTCATTAAGATTATGTTTGTATTATTGCTCAGAATATAAGAGTAGAGGGTAAAATGGATTAACGCTACACCTATCGTTAAAGATTTGGTGATTCTAATGCCAAGTACAACTATTTCTACCCCTATTGATATTTTCTAAATCTTCTCTGCATTGTGATGACTGGGGTTAGAATAAAGAATTAAAAATGAAATAATGTTGTACAAATTGAAATTGCATTTGTTCTTATAAAATATTTTTTAATGCTAATACAATTTCTTTTGGGATCAAAACTAGAACTATTATATAGCCTCACTGCTTAAGTGCTGATTAACTTATTCTATGAAACTGATATTGAGCTTGTATTGGTAGTTGAGTATTTGGATTCTTGTCATGGATATCATCTTTGTTCCATGCTTACTGATTGCTAGGTGCACTCAAGCATGTTAAGTTGAAGCATGGCACAGACAATATTAAAGATCTCTAGTATGAATTTTCCTTTATACTTGGATTTTAGTTTGTCCCTTTGAAATAATTACGAGACACTTGATTTAATATTTTGTCAGCTTATTTGGTTTCTAGTTGAATCCACCATTCGATATAAGCTTCAAATTCAGTTTTTAAATTTACTTTATCATTTTAATTTGCTTTGTGGTGAATGTCACTGCTTATTCTTTTAACAGGCAAACCAAAAAGTTTCAAAGGCTGTTTTGTTGAAGGACTTGTATATGGAAATTAAGAGAATGAAAGAAGGTACATTCAACATTATCATCTTATGTTTTGGAATATAGGGAGAATCTTGTATCAGACCTTTTTTTTCAAAATAAATGCAGATGTGCGGGCTGCTAGGGAAAAGAATGGTGTATACATTTCTCACGAAAGATTTGCCAAGGAAGAAGCTGAAAAGAAGGTCAAGCATACTTGTTTTCAATATCTACATATCTACATCATTCTCTGATAAGAATAATAAGATTAAGGATGTCTACACTCCCAAGTTTTTAGCAGAAAGCTCAAATAATAAGATTAAGGATGTTCTGTATCTTGTGATATTTCCTATTTCAGTTTCCGCAATCTAATATTGGCTTGTTATCTATTTAGGCAAAAGATGAGAGGATAGAGCAAATAGAGAATGATCTCAGCCTTAGTCAAAAGGTATTCCGTGGAGTATATCAGGTTGACATTTTGCTATTCAGATTAAGAGTATCTTGTCTCAAATTAAACTACCGCTTCAGGAAAAATTAGAAAAAACTAGCAACTCCTTGCGAGATCTCCAAGAGAACTACAGAATGGTAGTTTCAACATTGAAGGAGAAGGAATATACAATTTCCAAGCTATTGAAATCAGGTTTATCAATTGTCGCATGCTGGCACATTTGTGCTGTTTTTGTTCAGTATATATGATTTGCTTTATTTTATCTCTAACAGAAAATGCCTTAGTCGTGCGTGCGAAGGAAATGTGTACTGATCTGCAGATCGCATAAGATCATATTGATTCACTATCCTCAAAATTAGGTATGATTTACTTTGCTCTGAACTTTGATGACCACCATAAGAAATAGGTACTCTTCATTTTTGCTGTCGCATTCGCCTTTCATTGACTCCATTGTTGTAGCTACATAATTTTATTGAAGGGCTCTTTACTTTCCTCATAAAGAGTAGTGGTTGTGTTTGGTTTCTTCTTAAGGACAAAGCCCTAATACAGAGGGTGGTAGGACAAACCTATTGGAAACTGTTCGGACTTCAGACTCTATTCCCTTTATTTTTTTTGGAAACTGTTTTAAGTTTTTGAAAATGTTTACTTTACTAAAACTTGTGACTAATCTAGTGGAGTTAAAGAGTGTTAACTGCTTGTTGCTACACTTAGTCAAAATCACAACTTCCTTTGCTGAAATCCAGCAGAAGGATCTTTGCTTTAGGTAAATCTTCAGTACCTTTCCAATTTTTAATGCATTTGTTTTATTGAAATATTTTATTTATTTTATTTTATTTTTGATAAAATTGTTATAAATTTTGCTTATTTGAAGATTGTGATATTTTCTTTCATGTAGAGCGAAATTTGGTGAATCTTCTCTCTTGGAGGAGATTTTTTCTATGCTTTATTGCATGGCAATCGTGAGGTCAGCTTCTATTTTTATTAATTCTGGAGTAGACAATTACACACTAGAATTAGGGTTCAATTTAGTATGTTTCTTATTTTTATTTTTAGATATCAGTTTATCTCATAAATGTTTTATACTGTGATGGATACAATTAATTCGTAGAATCCTTGTAGGTAATTTCTCACCCTATTTTTCTTCAATTCAATTAACACTGATTTGATTTCCCCTATCAATGCAGTTTATAATTTTTTTGGAAAATTTTCATTTGCTGAAGGATGTTTTGCTGCCTAACTTGATGGAGCTTTGTAGAATGTGAAAAGCTAGTTAGCTTTCTAGCTGCAAATAACTTGAATCTGCTATCTTATCTATCATGAGTGTATGAGGGGTTTTTAATAGAGACTCAAACATTAGAATGATTAACAGCAAATGGTTAACATGCATATAGACAAGATCTAACAAATTTAACTGTATGGCATGTGATGGCAGGTGAGATACAAGGGGCATATCAAATAAAAATTACTACAACTGCCCTGATTTTGTTGCTAGCCAGTAGGCACAATGAATTGACAAGAGTAAATATACTAGGCCATCTAATTAAGGTATTACAATATTATATTGATTCAATATATTCGTTTAAACAATCTTTTTGAAGTGGCTGCTGAGTAGTTGAGCTTATTTGCTTTTCAAAGTCTAATGTGAGAATAACGACAAGATCAAAAGCTAAATCAGCTTCAAATCAATGGGTAATGTTGCCATTTTCTACAAAGGTAATTCCATTTTATTACATATAGAACCTTAAATTGTATATGATATTATTGTTATCATGAGACCAAATAGAAGGTTCGTATTTAGCAATAATTTGACGATCTGTTGTTTGATTTTTACTATAATTATTGTTATCATTAGAAACTAAATTCAATGCATTACATTGAAGGAGAAATTTAAGGTCCTAATTATTGTTGTTGAAAATGATGAATTTTTTCCCAGAGGAAGGAGCACTTTGATGAATGTTGATGATGTAATTATTGAAACAAGTCTTGGCAGATCTATCTAGACTATGACGACAGAGGAAAGAGAGAAAAGAGGGATTGGTTTATAGCCTAACTTGATGTAATATAGTTATAGGCTTATAGCATTTTTGTTGTTTAAATTTGTAACATGATTTATTATTTTTCAAGAGAATTTTGTATATCAATATTTTGAGTTTAATGAAATATCTCATTTTATAGTAATTAAAGAAAATTAGTATAATATAACTGTTATGGTGGGTAACCGGAGATTGTCTGAATGGATGGCGTTGGCTGGCCCAAATGTGTGAAGGAGGAGGTTTCCATGTGAGTATGCAACTTGGGAGACTCCGTCCGACTTGTGCTCGTGAGTGAATGGGGGGTGGTACCTGCAAAGACACTCCGATGCCTAAGTTAGCAAGA
>NC_029780.3:98342653-98344704 GCF_000817695.3 Arachis duranensis
CGTGGGGTTCCTCCGAGAAGTGTGGGGGAGGGCCCCATATTTGGATACTAAAAAATTTCTTCAAGGGTCTCCGACCTTTGTCCAATCATAGCTAGGTAGTTTTTTCTAGTATGCTAAATTTCCGACTTGTTAACCCAACATTCCGACTTGTTTGATTCTTTAGCTATTGTTTTCTTTTTTTTTTTCAGAAATGGCAAAGACAAACGCTCAAGAATCTTTTCAGAGGGTCCAGGAGGCTAAAGCTAAGTCTCGCGCTCGGTCTGGTGGTGCCAGGGTTATCTCTCCTCCTCCTCCTCCTCGGAATGTTGGAACTCTTTCCAATCCTATGGTGATTTCTTCTTCAGCTCCCCCTCAGCCGCCCTCCATCGTCCGACCTTCTCCTGATCCCAAGAAGCGCAAGATCTTAGAGTCTGGCTCTTCTGGGGAGGTTAAGGCAGACGCCCTTGCATTCGTCCGAAAGAATATCTATCTTTATGCTCGTATAGGCATGGATGATATATCTGTTCGGGGCCACCTTACCACTATGATCGAGGAGAGCCTTAAGGCTGCGGGGGTCTGCGGCAAGCTCTTGGATATCTTTGATAGGGCTCCTCTCAGCTCTTTAGGGGCGACCTCGAGGGTCGAGGAGCTGGAAGGGAGGCTCCGTGTATATCAAGAGCATGAGGGAGAGTTGAGGAAGGAAATTGCTAAGCTGAAGGAGGAGAGAGATATCCTCCGGGAGAAAGGGAAGGCTTTGCAGGCCCAATGCAACATGGAGATGGAATTGAGGAAAACGGCACAGGCCAGCTATCAAAGCCTATTCAAGGATCTTGTGTCTGTAAAAACTGACCTGTTGAATTCTCGGAAAGCATATGAGGAGTTAGAGGACTCCATTGCCGATGGCGCCGAGGAGTCTTGGAGGATTTTCCTGGAGCAGATCAGAGTTATTGCTCCTGACTTGGATCTTTCTCCTTTACATCCTAACAAAGTTGTCATCGACGGTGCCATTGTAGATCCTCCTGTCCCCGTAATTGTTTCTGAATCAGAGTTGAAGACTCGGGGGCAGAGGATCATCGAGTCTCCTCCTCGCTCCAAAGATGCTCCAAGTACTTCGGTTATTCCTCCGACTTCCTCTTCTTCTCCTGTGGGTGCTTCTCTTCCTGGTCCCGGCGGTGCTCCTCCTGATTCTGGTGGTGGTTTGTCTGCTTCTGCTGTGAAAAAATGATCTAATGATCTTTGGCTATTTGGGGGTCCGGCTTGTGGTCCCTCCATTTTTGAACTCTTTATTTATTTTGTTCTTGGTTGTGCAGTTTGAACAATTTCTTTTGGCCTTTTAAGGCCGTAAACAAAATATTTCAGCAAGTGCCCTTTTTGAATAAGGGTTTAGATTAACAAAGCGAATGCCCTTTTTTGGATAAGGGTTTAAGTTACCTTATGCGTGTATGATTTTCTAATTTTGATATTTCAAAACCCTCTTGATCTTTCTCTGAAAACCTTTTTATTGGCTTGTCTTGTTTTTTCGAGCCTTTTAGTTTAAGGGCTTTTATGCAGCCTTTAAACCTAGGTTTTCCAATCTCTTTTTGTTATCCTTTATACTCAACTTTGTTTAGTGAGTTTTTATGACTTAGGTTATTTTTGTGATGCGTTTTTCATCTACTCGGAGTATTTCCGAGTTTGTTTTACTCGGGTTCTCATTTCGACTTAGGAGTCGGATTGTTCCCGAGTTTTTTACGATCAACTCATACAACCTCTTTACACCGACTTGTACCTCGTCGTTTTATCCTGACGACCATCTAGGTCGGTTCATGGGATTTTCACGTTTTGTCGAGCTTAAGTCGGCGCGTTTCGTAGAAAGACTTAGAAAAATAAAGAAGGAAATTATAAGAGATAAATGAAAAAGATCTTTATTAATTTGGGAGGTACCTTCTTGCTACTAAGGGTCTTGATAGCCTATTTCCCTTAGCCTCTACTATGATGCCTCGTTAAAAACCCTTCTCCAGAAAAAACCCTTTTGGGAAAAAATCATGAAGTTGGGAAAAGAGTACATCAGGGAGTAGAGTTCGCTTTTAACT
>NC_029780.3:98344869-98349447 GCF_000817695.3 Arachis duranensis
TCAGCCCAAGCTCCCTTTGCTTCCTGTAGTCTCTTCTTTAGTCCTGCCAGTATGATTTTGTTGGCTGCCTCGGCTTGCCCATTGGCTTGTGGGTGTTCTACCGAGGTGAACTGATGTTTGATTTTCATACTGGCCACTAAGCTTCTGAAGGTAGCGTCGGTGAATTGGGTTCCATTATCCGTAGTAATGGAATAAGGTATCCCATATCTTGTGATGATATTTTTGTAGAGGAACCTGCGACTTCTTTGAGCGGTGATGGTGGCTAATGGTTCTGCTTCTATCCACTTTGTGAAGTAATCTATTCCCACGATCAAGTACCTGACTTGTCCTGGCGCTTGAGGAAAAGGACCTAACAAATCCATTCCCCATTTTGCAAAAGGCCATGGAGAAGTGATACTAATGAGCTCTTCTGGGGGAGCCACGTGGAAATTTGCATGCATCTGGCACGGTTGACACTTTTTCACAAATTCTGTGGCATCTTTTTGCAAGGTCGGCCAGTAGAATCCAGCTCGGATTACTTTTCTGGCTAGAGATCTTGCTCCGAGATAATTTCTGCAGATCCCGCTATGTACTTCCTCCAATACCTCGGCGGTTCTTGAGGTCGGTACGCACTTTAATAATGGCGTTGATATCCCCCTTCTGTAGAGGATATTTCTCACCAAGGTGTAATGTCGTGCTTCTCTTCGAATCTTTTTAGCTTCTTTCTCCTCTGTAGGGAGGATGTCGAATTTCATGTATTCGACTAAGGGGTTCATCCATCCGAGGTTTAAACCGACTACCTCAAGTACCTCTTGCTTATCTTCTATTTTTGCTATCGAGGGCTCTTGGAGGGTTTCTTGAATCAGGCTTCTGTTGTTCCCTCCTGGTTTGGTACTTGCTAATTTGGATAGGGCGTCCGCTCTGCTGTTTAGATCCCGAGTTATATGTTTGATCTCGGTTTCTGCAAAGCGTCCAAGGTGCTCCAAAGTTTTTTCCAAGTACCTCTTCATGTTAGGGTCCTTTGCCTGATATTCTCCGCTTATTTGGGAGGTCACCACCTGCGAGTCGCTGTATATCATTACTTTTGTAGCACCGACTTCTTCTGCCAACTTTAGTCCAGCGATCAGGGCTTCGTATTCTGCCTGATTGTTTGAAGCCGAAAATTCAAATTTTAAGGAAACCTCTATCTGGGTTCCTCTTTCATCTACTAACATTATGCCTGCACCGCTTCCTGTTTTGTTGGAGGATCCGTCTACATAGAGTTCCCATGTAGTCGGTTTGTCCTCTTGATCCCCTGCATATTCTGCCACGAAGTCGGCGAGGCACTGGGCTTTAATTGCTGTCCGAGTTTCATATCTCAGGTCGAACTCGGAGGGCTCTATTGCCCATTGAACCATTCTCCCTGCAACATCTGTCTTTTGGAGGATTTGTTTCATGGGTTGGTTTGTACGGACTCTTATTGTGTGAGCTTGAAAGTAAGGTCGTAGCCTTCGTGAGGCTATTACTAAGGAGTAAGCAAACTTTTCTAGTTTGTGGTACCTTAGTTCAGGGCCTTGTAAGACCTTACTGATGAAGTAGACTGGGTGTTGTCCGACCTCGTCTTCTTTTATCAGGGCCGACGAGACAGCCTTGTTTGCTACGGATAAGTACAGAACGAGGTCTTTTCCTGGTGCTGGTCGGGTTAGGATAGGAGGTTGGCTTAAAAACTTTTTGAACTCCTGGAAAGCCTCCTCGCATTCAGGAGTCCAATCAAACTGACATCCCTTTCTCAATAAGGAGAATAGTGGAAGGGATTTTAATGCCGATCTTGCCAAAAATCTGGAGAGGGCTGCAAGTCGGCCATTGAGCTGCTGGACTTCTCTCAAACAAGTCGGACTTTTCATTTCTAGGATGGCTCTACATTTATTGGGATTGGCCTCAATCCCTCTTTGTGTTAGCATAAATCCTAGAAATTTTCCTGCTTCAACCGCGAAGGCGCATTTTGCAGGATTTAGTCTCATCCCATGCAACCTTATGGTGTCAAAGACTTGTGAGAGGTCGGATAAGAGGTCGACTTCTTCCTTGGTTTTTACTAGCTTGTCGTCGACGTATACTTCCATTAGGCTCCCCAGGTGGGGGGAAAACACTTTATTCATCAACCTTTGATATGTGGCTCCTGCATTCTTTAATCCGAATGGCATGACCACGTAGCAATAGTTGGCTCTGGGTGTGATGAATGATGTTTTCTCCTGGTCGGGCTCATACATCGGGATTTGATTATATCCCGAGTAGGCGTCCATGAATGATAAATATTGGTACCCTGAGCTGGAGTCCACTAGGGTATCAATACTTGGTAAGGGATAAGGGTCCTTAGGACATGCCTTATTTAAGTCGGTATAGTCGACGCACATTCTCCATTTACCATTCTGTTTTTTGACTAGCACTACATTGGCTAGCCACGTTGGGTACTTGACCTCTCTAATGAAGCCGGCCTCCCAGAGCGTCTGTACTTGCTCTTCTACTATTAGGGCTCGCTCTGTGCCGAGCTTGCGTCTTCTTTGTTGTACAGGTCGGGACCCTGGATAGACCGAGAGTTTGTGGGACATGAGCTCGGGATCAATCCCAGGCATGTCAGAGGCCTTCCAGGCGAAGAGGTCGGAATTATCTCTTTTAGAGTTTCCCCTAGGTTGGCTCCTATGTAAGTGTTTTTTCCTTCCTCTTTACCAATCTGTATCTCCTCGGTCTTTCCTCCCGGTTGTGGTCGCAGCTCTTCTCTGGCCCTTGCGCCACCAAGCTCTATTGTGTGAACTTCTCTGCCCTTTCCTCTCAGATTTAGGCTTTCGTTGTAGCATTTTCTCGCCAATTTTTGATATCCCCTCACCGTTGCTATTCCCGCTGGGGTCGGGAATTTCATGCAGAGGTGGGGAGTGGATACCACTGCTCCGAGCCGATTAAGGGTAGTTCTGCCGATTAAGGCATTATAAGCTGACCCTTCATCAATGACTATGAAGTCTATACTCAGAGTCTTTGATTTTTCCCCTTTTCCGAAAGTGGTATGAAGGGGCAAAAATCCTAGTGGTTTTATTGGCGTGTCCCCTAATCCATATAGGGTGTCGGGATAGGCTCTTAAGTCGCCCAACCCGTATAAGGTGTCGGGGTAGGCTCTTAGTTCTTTCTCATCCAACCCTAGTTTGTCAAAAGCGGGCTTAAAAAGGATGTCCGCCGAGCTTCCTTGGTCTACTAGGGTTCTGTGGAGATGGGCATTTGCTAGGATCATAGTTATTACCACTGGATCGTCGTGCCCAGGGATTATTCCTTTCCCATCTTCTTTTGTAAATGAAATGGTAGGAAGGTCGGGTGACTCTTCCCCGACCTAGTAGACTCTTTTAAGATGTCTTTTGCGAGAGGATTTAGTAAGCCCCCCTCCCGCAAATCCTCCTGAGATCATATGGATATGCCTCTCTGGAGTCTACGGCGGTGGGTCTCTTCTATCCATATCCTCTCGCTTTCTCTTTCCATGGCTGTCCGACCTCTCTATGAGATATCTATCAAGCCGACCTTCTCTAGCCAGCTTTTCTATCACATTCTTGAGGTCGTAGCAGTCGTTTGTGGAGTGACCATATATTTTATGGTACTCACAGTAATCGCTGCGGCTCCCCCCTTTTTTATTCTTAATGGGTCTGGGGGGCGGCAATCTTTCAGTGTTGCAGATCTCTCTGTATACATCCACTATAGAAACTTTTAGGGGAGTATAAGAGTGATATTTCCTTGGCCTCTCGAGACCGAGTTCTTCCTTTTTCCTGGCTTCCCTTTCCTTCTCTTTAGTTGAGGGAGGGGGTCCAGGTCGCCAACTCAGGTCCCTTAATTTGGCATTCTCCTCCATATTGATGTACTTTTCAGCTCTTTCTTGTACATCACTTAGAGAAACGGGGTGTCTTTTAGATATGGACTGTGAGAAGGGACCTTCTCTGAGCCCATTGACTAGCCCCACTATGACTGCCTCTGTGGGCAGGTCTTGGATCTCCAAACATGCTTTGTTGAATCTTTCCATGTAGGCTCGTAAAGACTCTCCGACCTCCTGTTTTATTCCCAGGAGGCTCAGTGCATGTTTTACCTTGTCTTTCTGAATTGAGAACCTCATCAAAAACTTCCTTGAGAGGTCTTCAAAGCTGGTGATCGATCTCGGGGGAAGGCTATCGAACCACTTCATCGCTGCTTTCGACAAAGTGGTCGGGAAAGCTTTGCATCGCGTCGCGTCGGAGGCATCAGCTGGGTACATCCGACTTTTGAAATTGCTCAGATGATGCTTGGGATCCGTGGTTCCATCGTAGAGGTCCATGTCCGGGCTTTTGAAATTTCTCGAAACTTTCGCCCTCATTATGTCCTCGCTGAAAGGATCCTCCCCACCCGAGAGTTGTTCTTCTTGTTCGTCGCGGGAGTTGTGACTCTTGAGGGAAGATTCTAGCTTTAAGAGTTTTCTTTCTAACTCTTTTCGCCGTTCCATCTCCTCTTTGAGGTACTTTTCAGTTTCCTTTTGCTTTTCCCGCTCTTGTTCTAATTGTTCCAGGCGGCTGTGGACTAACCCCATTAGTTCAGCCACGTGGGATGGTCCGCCTTTCT
>NC_029780.3:98349481-98356578 GCF_000817695.3 Arachis duranensis
TGGTCCGCCTTTCTCTGATTCGCGCCCATCTGAGGAATTTACCTTCGGGTTCTTCACTCCGGAGGTACCCTCTCTGTGTTGGTCGTTATCTTGTTGTTGGGCCATGTCTTCATTGTCATTACCCATGTCTAGATTCTCTTGTTCAGAATCTGTTTCCACATGTCCTTCTTCGTGGGATCTGTCCGCCATTAATGGATGATCTCGCGGGTCCCCAGCAACGGCGCCAATGTTACGGTGGGTAACCGGAGATTGTCTGAATGGATGGCGTTGGCTGGCCCAAATGTGTGAAGGAGGAGGTTTCCGTGTGAGTATGCAACTCGGGAGACTCCGTCCGACTTGTGCTCGTGAGTGAATGGGGGGTGGTACCTGCAAAGACACTCCGATGCCTAAGTTAGCAAGAGTGTGAGCAGGTCTAGAGAGTATTGGGTTTAGAGATACCTGAGGGGTGTCAGTGTATTTATAGTGGTGAGCCAATAACCACCATTGAAGTAGTGCCGTATCTTTAGGGTGCTAACCGTCCCTATTATCTTGGGGAGGTTAAGATATGGCTTTATGAAGCGGTTAGAGAGATTTTAGGGGCGGTTAATCATTTGAGTATTTATCTGCCAGTTTAACCTCATATCCGACTTCTTCAGACCAAGTCGTGGTACCGACTTCTTTAAAGGTTGATACCGACTTTCTTATGTGAAGGTCGGTACTTAACTAGGCTTAATCCTTTGGACTAGGCCTTTTATTTGGGCCTGGACCTTTGTTATCGGGCCAGGGTATGAACAATAACTAACAAAAAGTTTTAAGATTTTAGCGGTAATAGTAATGGCAACTAAAAATAAATAATATTACAATTTTAGAATTATTTTTAGTGGCCATATAAATTGCCAAGAAAATGGCCACTAATAGTTATATACATTTTGTGGCCATTAAAAAGGTCTTTACCGGTAAATATTATAATTTTCGCTAAAACCTTTTAGCGGCAAAGATAAGACGGCTAATGTCTAATTGCCGGTAAATGTATTAGCGGCTATTTTTATTGCCGCTAAAAACAAAATAAATGGCCGCTAAAAGTGATTTTTCTTGTAGTGGGTCTCCAACAGTACCACAAAAAGGAATTATACATTACAATTAGCAACCACAATAATAATCATATTATAGTACATAAAATATAGACATACTTGCTATAATATTCAAATATCTTGAACCAACTCATGTCCTCGATAGACAAGCACGGTTTCGAACTGCACAACTGCTAATGGTTCTTTTTTACACATCGCTTTAAACCATGTCTGTAGAGCCTTATATGAGGTCTCCCAATCACCAAATATCTTTTCCACTACTTTTTGCTTAACCAACAATGTTTTACGGTAGCTCATCGTGTAATTGAACTTTGCCTGAACATCTACAATCACATATTGCACCTTTACACATAGCTCATCTGTAATACATCTGCAATCACATCTTTCACTAATGGCTTTATCGCTTTTTACATATAGCTTTTGTTATAACATCTTATTTTCTAACAATGTTTCTTTTAGATCAAACTAGCCTTGATAAGCCAATCACAGTTGTTTCCATATTATTGTATACATTTGGTATAAAATAGCGTTGGTTCAGACTCGTAGACCCGATAGTCAACTCCTCTATGAATCATATAGTCTTTGATCGTTATGATCATAGTCTCTCTAGAACTGAATTCCATCTCAATAACAAATTCGCCATCTGCAATAACAGATGGGTCTGCAACAATACCACAAAAAAGAATTATGCATTACAATTAGCAACCACAATATAATCATTATCTTATAGTACATAAAAATATAGACATATTCTATTAACATCATATTCACATACTAGCATTCAAATACTCAAGATACTCTGGTGTATTCAAAGTGCAAGGTTTAAAGCGTGCATAAAAGACGGCTCCCCAAATGGATGTTGGCTTGTTAGTGCATTTTTCATTTCTTCTACATCAGCCTTATTAGTGCACTCAACATCGTCACCATCTACATTTGGATCATCTATCTCATATCGGCTTTTTCAACCACAAAAGGCAATTGTTTGAACTAAAGATGGCAATGGGTCCCAATAAGAGTGGGACCCTTCCCTCACTTTTTCTCCCTGTTTAGTAAAATACCCCCTATTCCCGTCACAAGTCCCCATTTATTTCTCCCTGCGGGGGAAGTGGATACCCACGAGTATCGATGAATAATTGGATATTATTAAGTTTTAATTTTTTGTTAAAAAATTAACACAATCATAATAAAATCCTATATAATTCAACCAAATATATCAAATCACACATAATTCAAATACAAATTTAATATAATAACATATACAAAATTTTCAACATATAAATTAGAATAAAATGAATTAGAGTTATTACTTACATAACTTATATATACAAGGACTTTTAAGTAAATATTTTTGCAGGGATTTTGAATGTTTCCGTGTAGCAGATACTTTAATCCCCGTCCCATTCCCATTTATTCGTGGGGGTAGGTCTTGTCCCCATGGAAATTTTGCAGGTCTTTGTTAACCTCTCCATTGTAGGTAATCTCCGTAGGTATCTGTGGGTGCTGATTTTTTTGCTATCCCTAGTTGGACTCAACATATTGCTCGATGACAGACTCTTGTGATCGACTTTCATGATATATTGAAAATATTTCTTACATCATTGTTTCATTAGTGACATGTTTTGTTTCAAATTGTATGAATCCTCCAAATATTATTACAGGATACATGTACACAACACTAGTCACTCTATTCAATATTTGAGGATCTATCCTTTCAAAAAATTATACCTTTTAGTTACTCAAATAATATTATAAAAGGAACAATAATATCACATGAATTCTCATACATAAATCTTACACCTTTGAATGTCTAAATAAAATTTAACAATTATAATATACTCTTAAAACTAATTTTAATTATCACTTTTTCTTTTCTCATGATATTTTTAAAATAAAATGCAAGAATAACAAAAACAAAAACACCAGAAAAACAAAAATAAAGAAGAAAAGGAGGAGAAACTGTAAATTGAATACGAATTCTCCATCATTTAATCCTTATTTGTAGTTGCTGAGATTCAAATTTTTTTATTTTTATTTTTATTTTGACAAGTGGCTCCCACCATATATTAAGTCATCTCACTGTACATCAAGCCTCTATTTTCTTCTTTTTAAAATTTTTTACGTCAATGCAATAATCGTTCTCTCTAATTTTCAATGTTTTTGTCTTTTCTTACTGTTTATAAATTGTAGACAATAATTTCTATTAATTTTAATATACTTGTAAAAGAATAAATTACTATTTATACCCATAAAAGATGAGAACGCTGACATATGTACCCATGATAAATCAAAACTAATTTTGTACCTACAGAAGATACCTTTCGAGTGATAAAAGTACCCTCTTTTGGTTATGCACTTGCTTCATTACTATCTGAACCTACGTGGCACCCAAAGATATTCATACGCTCCCACCAAAGATTCGAAGGACTCACCGCACTCAATCCTCCCTTCTCCTCTTTTTCTTCCACCACCGCCTCTTCTACCAATTCAACTAAAGACTCCAACAACTCTATCGTACATAAGAAGCTTCAGAAGCTCTCACGAAATGTTTTTGAGGCCATTGCGTCACTCAAAGACACTCTCAACATTCAAGACTCCAATACTACAAGGGATCTACTTTTCTCTTCTCTTTTTCTACAAATTCTTCGAAGATCAAAGGGTCACAAAACGTTGTGTGTGGCTATATTGTTTGAAACCTGACTCAGCTATATCCTGAAAGTCAGTTATCAGAAAAGCTCATGTCTAATATTCAGAAGCACTGTGATTCGCTGCCACTGAAGTTTGAACTAGAATTCAATGCTAAAATTTTGATCTTTTTTCGGATTCTGAAAATCCCATTTTCTTGATCTGAATTATACCCTTATGTCTACATTTTTCACAACTTGAAAACTTTAAGTGAAGTAAAACAAGAAATGAAAGTTTTTTAATAAATTTTTCCTAATTTTTACACTTTCTTTTTCTGGGTTTTGTTTGCTTTAATATTATAAACTCTCTCAACTTTTTTTTTTCATTTTCTTCTTCTGCAATCTGGGAGTTTCAAGTGACCAAAAAATAAAATGATGATTTTAATATTTAGTTTTTTTTTTTGTTGAGGGGAGGGGAGGTATTGTTCGATTTAATATTACTATGTTAGAACCCTCATCAGAATTTTACTTTTTTAGAATGTAAAAATATCAAGTAACTAAAGATGAATATTTTTCGCCTTCATTACACTTTATTTTTTGTTGATGATTTATTTTGTTGTTTCTATAGCTATGCACAAGCTGATTTTGATACGAAGGATGTGTTTCTTCACATCAAGCTGATGGAACAAGCATTAGCCAGTGACTACTTGCTTTCCTGATTCAAGAGGAGAGTGATGATGATGGTGGTGGTAGTGGTAGTGGTAGTAATAGTATTATTAAAGGGTTTGTGTTGAAGTTCACTTTTGCATATAATTTTTCAATTTAGGTAGATAGGGTGTAGAACTGTAGATAGGTTTTGGAAGGATTGGAGTCCTAAGTAAGTTTGGATAATAACAAAATAAGTGAATAATTAAAATAGAATATTTTTATCACACAGAAGACTTCTTTAGTGAATACAAAATCAATTTTAATTTATTATGGGTACATATATTAGTATTTTTATCTTTCATGAGTATAAATGATAATTTATTCACCAATAAAATATACAATTATAACATAATTATTATACATTATACCAAATATCAGTCCATATTAAATAAAATGACTCTGTAATATACTCTAAGTTTATTATAAACAATATTTTTAACTATCAAATTTCTCATTGGAGTTCACATAATTTAAGGTTAAGACTCAGAGATGTACCTATCAATAAAAAGAAATTATTGTTTAATTTAATCCTATAATATAGGTTCTATTTTATTTTATTAATGAGACACTTTCGATTTCTGTGTAAAGATCGCCGAAGGCAGCAATTACGTGCCTAACAAAAACAACACTTTCCTACATCGAATATGTTATATTTTTATGTCGCTCCAAAATAGCAATGATCCCATGTCTTCCATATTTTCTATATAAGGATATGGCCCTTAGTGTACTCAAAAGAGAAAGGGAGTGAAAAATATACTGTTAATTATCATATGAACTATCAACATTATTAAAACCATATATTTTAATTTTTTAAAAGGAGTGAAACTTTGAATTACGCACATAAAGCCCACGGGTTATCCTTATTGTCTACAATTTTTGAAGCAGTGTCTTCACTTTTCACTAAAAGAATTTAAGGTTATGCCAAGGGACTTCTTATTATAAAATTACAAATCTAAAGAATTATATGCAGTAGATATTTTTTAAATATTTTTATTTATTTGTTAATATATTTCTTAGAGAAAGTGTCAAATTTTATGTTCCAACTCAACATTAAAATATAGCGTTGGTAAATTCCCCATTCTATCGAAATGAAATTCGTAAAATCGTACCCTTAAATTGAGCCAGGATTTGATTTAATATCTACAACTTATAGATACAAAAATTCTAAATATAATTTTTTTTTAAATACATATTTATTTATCTACATATATTCTAGAGTAAATTATATATTTAAATAAAGTAGAATTTAAAATTACCCAATTACAATATTTAAAAAATGGTTATATATATTTCGGTTCTATATTTATTTTATATAAATTGCTGTTGGATAAAATTTTTTTAAAATTTATACATATAAATCGTTAAAGAGTGTAAAAATTTATATAACAATTCACTATTATCAGAAAGTTTTAGAAGTTATAAAAAATTTATGTAAAAGGTGACTACTATCACGAACCCTTAGAGGTTTAAAAGAAATGGGAATCTAAAACCATTGGTAAGTCCAATAGTTTATGTATATTTTGTTTTCTTCTTTCGTATGTCATCACTTTGAGTTTGTTTTTTGAAATGATGGTATGAAACAATTTACTCTTATATATGTGTGAAGCTAAAGTAGAAATAGGATATTCTTTTTGTTTGACAGAAACATAATTAATTTTAATACTGATTATTTTATTAAAATTTAGATATACTAGTAAGTTCTTTTAATATTTATAAAAAGGTGAATTCTACTCAACCCCCTCTGAAATAATATGTAAGTTACCCTTCATGATGTGTCACATTTTAATTCGTTATTATCTTAACTATAGTTGAGTTATTTTGTAATTTATTATTTTAGATGGGTAATTGTATAATTTTTTAAAATATTAAAATTCTACCCCGTTAATTGAAACACGTTCTCACGCAATCTCTTTCTACAGTGCATCGTTCCTTAACGGGTCATTGAATTATCATGACTCGTAACTTTTCCGTTCTTCTCAGTATAGCTAACGCCGACTTCATTTCTATCTCTTGTCCTCTCACTCAATCCCTTTTTTTGGCCATGACCCATGAATCACTCCTTACCAACATCAACATCATTAATGGTTAGTTCAGTTATTAAATTTTTTCATTAAAAAATATATATTTATTTAACTACATGATAGAAAAAAAATATATATTTATTTAATTACATGATGGAATATATATTCATATGTAAACTATAATATAATAAAATAAATCTATTCAAAATACTTAAAAGTATATTTAAAATCATAAACATATAAATATATAATAATAAAATTTGTACTCTAACCAAGTAAACATATTTTTTATCATACATAAATGATTTAAAAAATAAATATATTATTAAAATTAATAATACAAATTTAAAATAATAAAATCCAATTTTTACTATATTTTTTATAATATTTTTATTTTTTTAATTTACAATTTATTAGTACTTTATTATTTAATTAATGATTAAACAACTTATTTTTATAATTTTTTTTTGTATTATCTTAGAGAAGAGACCAACATAATAGTTTAAAAAATAACGTAAAAATAAAATTTTAAATAAAAATATTTAATATTAAAATTTTTAAATACAAAAATAATTTGTATAGATATTCAAGATATAAATATGAAATATATGTTTAAAATAAATAAAAAAGACAAAAATAATTATTTATTTCTCATGAGTACTCCTATTTTATCTGTT
>NC_029780.3:98356824-98357735 GCF_000817695.3 Arachis duranensis
TTACTCAGAATAGATTTATTTTATTATATTATATTTTTAATGAAAATTCCATATATTATTTTTAATGAAAAAATTTAATAACCGACCTAACCATTAATTATGTTGGTAAGGAGTGATCCATGAAAAAAAAAAGGGGATTGAGTGAGAGGATAGTAGATAGCAATAAAGTCGGCGCTGACTATACTGGGAAGAACGAGAAAGTTACAAGCCATAGAAATTTAACGACTCATTAAGGAATGATGCACTGTAAAAAGAGATTGCGTGCAACTAAGTCAGTGCTGCTTACCGGGTAGAATTTTAATATTTTAAGAAATTATACAATTACCCATCTAAAATAATAAATTACAAAATAACCTAACTATAGTTAAGATAATAACCAATTAAAGTGTGACACATCATGAAGAATACAATTAAAGTGTGACACATCATAAAAGGTAACTTACATGTTATTTTAGAGGGGGTTGGGTAGAATTTACCTTATAAAAATTACTTTTATAATTATTTTAGATTGAACATATAGAATCATTAGAATTTTTTGGAATAAAAAACAAAATTTTAAAATCATTAGAATTGCAAAAACACACAATTTGCACCTAATTTGAAAAAGGAATCAACTTAATAAGATTGGATAAGAAATAAGAAATACTAATTAATCAATAAGTCATCAGTGAGTAAATGACTAATAAGGTCAAAATTTAACTAATTTAATTTAATTTAGTTAATATTATTGTATTATATCTTAATCATTTTTTAACTAACTTATGCGGTTTTGAAATTCATCAATACTTTTGTTTTTTTCCTTATCCTACCTTATTGAATTTTATTTTCTTTCGTTTTGTTTTATATTCACATCTTCTATTTCCTTTACCTTCCATACATACATACATACATACATACATACATATATATAT
>NC_029780.3:98357750-98379212 GCF_000817695.3 Arachis duranensis
ATATATATATATATCATTTTTATCATAATTTCTTTTCTAATCATTTATCATATGTTCATTATCATTCTTGCACAATTTTCTCAGTATTTTCAGCCACTACAATCTCACTATTTCGTTTTTTCTTCTTTTTTTCACCAGGTGACGACTTAGTCTTATTTTAACTTTTTTTTGGTAAATGATTATATTTTTAAAATTCTAATAATTCTGCATGTTCAATTTAAAACAATTATGGAAGTGATTTTATAAATATTCAAAGAACTTAACCGTATATATAACTTTCAATAAAATGACTAGTAGTACTAAAACTAAGTATGTCTTTGCAAATAAAAAA
Organism: Arachis duranensis; assembly: GCF_000817695.3. NCBI lineage: Eukaryota > Viridiplantae > Streptophyta > Magnoliopsida > Fabales > Fabaceae > Arachis > Arachis duranensis. The sequence goes on from NC_029780.3 coordinate 98,358,082, forward strand.
GAATATCCTATTTCTACTTTAGCTGTACACGGGTATAAGAGTAAGTTGTTTCATACCATAATTAAAAAAAAAACTCAAAAAAAAATAATGGTATAAGATAGAAGAAAATAAAATATACACAAAAAAATGTACATAAATCATTGGATCTACCAACGATTTTATATTTCAATTTTTGACATGTTACAACAAAGATTTATGATAGCAGTAAACTTTTACATAAATTTCCTATAATCTCTACAAATATATGATACTAATCAATTTTCAACGTAAACTTTTACCGTCTTTAATAATTTATGTATAAATTTTAAAAATAATAAATTCTGCAATAATTTATACAGAATAATAAATACATAACCGAAATATAATCATTCTCTAAATATTATAATTAAGTAATTTTTAGTTTTACTTTATTTAAATATATAATTTGTTTATATTCTATTTATAATTTAATAATAAACTTAAGATACTGAATCTACATTGGATATATTCGGTGAATAATAAAAAGTGTTGTATGCAGCTGAAACGTATACATACATTTTAAACAAAAATGTTTGGATAAGATCGTCATATGGATTATGAAGAAGTTACTGTAGTATTTTGAATATAAAAAACAATAATGAAATTAACTTTTAATTTGTATTAAAGTATTTAAATATAAAATGCTAAATAAATTGCACCCATATTCCATAAAACAAATCTGCCATCCTTTCAAGTACATGTATCATCATGGTACAACGAACCATAGCACGTGGGAATGGGATGACAGAACAGATATACACAAGTGTCTTGCACTCCGATCCATCAATCATATATAAAAAGCCAAAAACAGTAAAGAGAATTTTTTTTTATTTTTACATTCTGCTATTTTTTTCTATTTTAATGCTTAAATAACTCTTAATTTTCTATCCTTAAGTTCAATTAAATGTCATAAATTATTTAATACCTATTTTTGTTGTAAAAAGAAGACAACTCAACATTAAATTATGAAAGATTAAAGATTTGGATTCCCCTCATCAGAGAGGTTATCTAGCACTTTAATTTGTGCATTGTTGATGGGATGCACAGGCAACAACGGAAATGCTTCAGACTGTGTTCAAAATGACATGAAATTTAATCAAAACTCTTCTTTAATTCAATTTAGTTTCTTTTCCGAAACAAAAATTCATGAAGCAAATCAATGAAATGTGTTGAACTCCTTTAATTTTAACATTCCAAAAGCAAAACGTTAATATCACATTATTACTATACAACATGTGCCTATATGACGGTGTTAAAAAGATTTATATATAGTATAACATCTAATCGAGCACTACCATTACACTGCCCTATTATTCATATGATTATACTATATAGTTAAATGGTTATAAAAATGGATCTAGTAAATTCATTTAATAAATTAAAGTATGATATAAAAATAAGATATATTATTATATTTAGGAGGAACCACTTTATTAATAATAATGCAAACAAGTGGGGAAGATCTACAAGAAGGAACTCATCATATTCCCAGATTTCTGCGCAGAAAGCAGCAATTTGGACTAAATAATATAAACAAACAAATATATATGTATAACTGATAAATAAAAGAAGCCTTATTCACTGTACTAACTGAACATTTTACACGACCAAAATTCCAGATTCACAAGTTCTTGGTACTTGGTGTTAATTTACACACAACAAATTAAACCCTAACCATGATGATCTCAGTAATTATAGAAAGTATGACAAGAATTATTACAAGGCTAGGTGAAAGAAAAATACCTGATGATGTTCAAAGTAATATCTACCCAATAGTTATTTAGAGTGTGTAATATATAAGACTGGAAACAAGTTAAAGAAACTTACCATAATCCCATATGTATGATGATGATTCTTTATTTCCTCCAAAGTCTAAACATATATACACCAATCTTCATGTGTTATAAGTCTAATCATTTGATGCCCCATCATTTATTTAAACTAAAGGCATACGAAGTGCATCTATCCATAAAATAATATAAATCAAAATAAAATAATAAAGAAATTCAAATAAACAAAGTTAAATGTGCATCCAAAGAGATTTATAAAAGGAAGTAAAAGGAGTTGGAGTTATGAAAATACCTACTAAATTATTCATAAATATATTTAAAAAAGATGCCCATGATCATCTTTTTTATTCCAAAACACAGAAACTAAAGATAGGGTAGAAAAAAAAGAAGCTTCATGATCCATATACATTGATAAAATAAACATTACTTGCCTCCATCTCCCAGTTCTTCACAACTATATATAATTAGTACTCTAACCTTTCAAATCTTTGCCCATTAATTCCTATCCTTCAAACAAAGTCTTCAAGCTAGAAACAAGAAAAGAGACGAACAACGAAATCATTTGAAGGTAACCTTGATTTGATCACACATCTCTAACACCTTAGCTTCTCTCCTTCAATTCATCACAAATTATAATCCAATTCAATAAGGTGGTCGTCCATGAGGCCAAGGATAAGCCTCATGCCCTACCTGCCCTCCATTAGGCATCAAATTAGGTGGCATGTTATACAAAGGGAGTGATGTTGGATCGGGAAGGCCACCACCGGCGTGTAGCGAATGATGGCCTCCACTACCTCCGATCCCTGGAAGAGGCTGTGGTGGTGGAGATCCACCACCACCTGCACCTCCTCCAGTACCACCACTGCTACCACCACCACCACCGCTAGGCCCTTCATCTTCCTCATCAAGTGGGAGCCTCTCATAGGTAGCATTAGCAAATGTGGCCGCAATGACCATAACAGGCCCAACAGCCACGAGTGACCCAACAACACTCCCTCCAATAACCTGACCTTGTCCGCCGGCCAGGTACACGGTTAAACCCGTGGACCCAGGAGGGGCAGGGCCAGGTAAAAACGCTCCTGTTAAAGATAAGATCTCGAACCTTCCATGAAGGACTACCGCGCCTGGCGCCGTAGGTTGTCGGATGGTAACATTGGCAACCGATCCACTCCCACTGAGCACACAAACTCCGCGTTGTCGCCTCCTGGCGAACTGCGCGACGCTCTCCGCCACGTCAGCACCACCTGCTATCTCCATGACGTGGCTCCGGAGGGCATTGGGGCTATCCCTTGTGACGAAGATGGGTGGTTTAGGCTTGTTCTTGGAACCCGGAGGCCTACCTCTGGGTCTTCGGGTTCCAACTTCGACTGCACCTTCTCTTGGTTCATCTGATCCGTTATCCCTATTATCTTCATCTTCAACTGTGGGGGCTCTGTCGGTGTGCCCCTTGCTGCTTAAGCCAGGTGAATGGTTTCCTGGGTCAACCCCAGATAACCCCACCTGGGTTCCGGTCCACCAAGGATTAGCCAGCTTTCTAGCTAGGTTTTTTTTCTATGATGATCAACAACTACCACACCAGTTCACACTGCTGCAAGATTATCTTCTTTCACTTCTATGTGAAGAACATGAAGGGAAAAGCAAAAGTCAAACCCAAGCAGCTTCAATTCTCATCGTAATAAGAAACAAAGGGCAAGCTAAGCTCTAGCTTTTTCTTCTATCTAAATTAAGACCTAATAATCAACCACACATGATTCTCTTACTCAATCAGAAGAGAGAGTAAAGCTAAGCTGAGGAATTATGAGAGGTTCTGAGAAGAGAGAATTAGATTCAACGATTCTAAGGGAATCAAGTAAAGGGTATGAAAGCTAAGGGCTAATTGCTTAGAATAGGTAAAATAATAATAGGGATTAATTCAAGATCAAACGATCATGAAGTGCTCTACCTTTCTTTTTTTTTTTTTCCCTTCTTTTCCCCTTTTCTCTTTTGATTTGTTTATAATAATATTTTTGGGTTACTTATATTGAGTATACATGAGAAGATAGAAGTGAGTCTCTGTGAGTGGATACAAGATGGAACAGATGCGAAATTAAACCTTTTTTTGGGCAGAGAATCAAGCACAAAGAGTGAATACGAGGGCACAAACAGAAGAAGAGAGAGAGAGAGAAGAAGAGAGAGAGAGAAAGAGAAGTAAGAGAGATGGATGAGACAGAGCATATAGAATAGAATTGTAAAAATAGTAGAGACACACTATCTAACAATAAGATATAGTACAAAGAGAAGCAACACTGCACAAAAACACAGTTTGACGCAACAACAACAAAGGAGAGAAGAGATGATATGTTCTCTTTATCTCTTTCTTTGTTGGTGAATCTATGAGACCTGTGTTGTCATTTAGGGAGCTCACATGTTTTATTTCTTTAATTAATTTTTTTTATAGAAATATACTAAAAATAAGTTTAGTTTATATAACTAATATTATATGTATTATTCTTCATTTAGAGATAATAAATAATATAGAAAAAATTAAATATTATTATAATGTAAATAAGACAAATATTTTGAAAATTTTAAAAAGATAGAAATACTATTTATATTTTAAATTTATTTTAGAAATGTTGAATTTGGTTGTTGGTGGTATTAGTGTAAATAAAAGGGAAATGAAGAAGGAACAATATATGCACTGCTTTTGGAGGAGTGTCTCGAAAATTAGGGTTTTTAATTTTGAGATGTTGGTGGGGTCGCATGCGCGTGGACAGGGTGGGGAGCACGACGTCGTTTTCTCGGGCCCCGATATATACCAACATAACGTTGCAAAAGACTATATATATGTGTGAGCATTGCCATTATGTATTTCTGAACCTTGTAAACTATATTGTATTTTCACCTGTTATTGTAAACATGGATATTCGTCATCATTTAATTTCCTCAGCTTGCTTTTCCCAAACTATTTTTCTTTTATAAGAACTAGGCTAAACTACTATAATATAATTCATGAAATTTATCAATTATATATACACTTGAATTTTTTTTTATGGTGTCAATAAGAAATTATAGAACTGAGTTTAATTTGTAGGACTCGATGATCACAAATATCATATTATAATTGAATAGGTTTAAATCCCAAAAGGTAATTCATATGATGGAAATTAAATTATTTCACATTTATAAAACTTATATATTTCCAAATTTGAATACGAAAGAGAGGATTTTGTTAGGTTTTTGATAATTAATATAAAATATTATCGAATTTTCATGATAAGAATCAAACAGGATATTGTCCTAAAATTAATTAGGTTGTCACCCATAAGTAACTTATTATATAGTTTGAGTATAATGTTAAATGAGTAAGGGTTGTTTTGGTATTCAAATATAGGAGTTATAATGGGTATGGTAGTATATGGTTTGGAGTCAATCCTAATTCTATCTGCGGTTTGAGATTTTTTATATAAATTTAATCCTATTTTATCTGCGCGTTGACAATATTCCAACGCTAATCCTATCCGCTCTTAACTCGTGAGTACCCAAATCTACCTGTGAATTAGAAAAAAGATGCAATATTATTATATAATTTGATAATAATTTAAAATAGTACTAACTTTTATATAAAAAAATTATTAAATTATCAATTAATAATTTTTTTTAATGACTAAAGATTTTTTTATATTTAATGAGAGATCTTTAATTCAATATCCACTTAAAATATATATTTATATATACAAGTATATAACATATACATATATAGAGTATGGGTTGAACGAATAAAGTTGAAACTCAATCTGCACTCTACTCGACCCGCACTCTACTTGTTATGAATCGGGTTGACAACCCTACTCACTACAAATCGAGTTGGCGTGGGTCGAATTGGTCACTCGTGCATAGAATACATGTTGTCACCCCTATCTACAATATATAGTTCTCACTATTATGACTTGCCAAAACAATAAAACCAACTAGTAACATATTCATCAATACACAGTAACTCTACTAATAAAGGAGGGATGAGATTGGGGGTCAACTATTGGAAGACTGAGCTCTGCAAGTTCTAGCAACAAGTAACTTGTCAAGATCTGTTGAGGAAAAGAGCAATAGCAGTGGGGCTCAGCCTAGAGGTTTGCGTCAATGAGAAGAACAACGAATGGCCATTATCGTAGGCGGAGGTCTGGGATCCATCGGATTAACAATTCTACTTGTCTGAATAGAGTCAAATTAAGTATCCACGAATGAAATATATATTGCTATTCCTACTTAAATATAGTATAAAATGAACATAAATTTTTACTTTTACGTTTTTTATTAAGAGATGAGGATAAATAAATTAGTAGACAAATATAACAAAAGAAGTAATTAAAGATAACAATAGAGACGATCTAAATACGCAATTTGAAATATGGAATATAGGCATCCTAGTATAAATAAAGAGATTTAAATATCTTGTGTATATTTATAATAGAAAAATAAAGAAAAATGTAGTAAATCATAGGCTTTAAATAAGTCGGTCAAAGTAGGAGAATAATATCTTTAGTTTTATATGTGAAAAAATACCTTTGTAACTTAAAAGTAAATTTTATTATTGTTATGAGACTAACTATGTTATATAAAACGTAATGTTCAGCAATAAGTGGTAAGCAAGATGAAATTTAGTATTAAACAATATAGATTATACTTAGATGAATGAGTAGTCAAATACATATGAATAGAATAAAAAATAATAATATATAAAAAATTTGAACTAGTTTTTATTATTAAAAAAATAATAAAATATCGTTTTAGTTAATTTTAACATATAAGCAGAACAAAAATCTGCTGAATATCTAATTAAGAAATAAATTAGATGAACGATAGATAAATAACGAAAAATATAAAGAGACCTAAATATGTCATACACGAAAAATAGTAACAAAAAAGATATATGTGTAAATCAATTTTGCTATAAATATGATGTGTTATAGCAGAATATAATAATGTCATTCGATTTATGTAGTTATTTTTATCTCGTGGGCTAAAAATTTTGTTGATATTGTTTAGAAACATTTATAAACACCATAATGGCCATTTTTTTTAATAGATATTAAATTTGCACTAAAAGTTTTTAAAAAAATAAAATAAAAAAGGAACAACACAAAACAAGGACTGTATGTGATAAAACCAAAACAATTTAACATTGTTAAAAGCGACTAGACTAATCTCCATGTTGGAGAAGAAAAGAAAAACAAGAGCTAGCAAATTAAAGGAAAATGAAGAAAACTCCGTTGATGGTATAAGTATAACCGAAAGAAAATTGAGAAACCTAGTAGTCTTCGAATCTTTCTAATTAACAATTTGGCTCCCAATTGTTTTCCTCCAAGCTCCCAAGTACTAAATTGTTCAAAAATCCTTTCAAATTAAATTTGGCCATTGTTAACATTTTATAATCGGACATTTCGTTAAGTTGTCGTATCTGCGTGTTGGATATATTTTGGACATAATATTTACCGACACTTATTCGACACGTGTATGTGTTATGTCTAATCGTGTCTTAATAAAAAGTAAAAAATTCTTTTTCGAACACATTTAGACACACCTAAATACTATCATGTGTTAGCGTGTCCAGTCTTATTCTTAACATATATTCTTGAAATAAATTTAGATATAGTATATATTATTATTTATTAAAATAAAAAATTTAAATATTTGATATAATTAAAATAAGATATTAAAAATAATTAAAAAAATTAATTTATATTTTAATATTAATAAAATATTAAAATATCATTACGATTTATCTAAAAGTTATTTTATATTTTATATGTATGCGTGTTTTCGTATCTTATAAAATTTTAAAATTTACGTGTCCACGTATCTCATATTATATCGTGTATCCGTACATTATAGACGATAGACAATGGTCAATCATGCTCTACCTCTGTCCCACACTCCCATGGCACCATACCCTACCTCACTACTAGTCACTTCACCCCCTTTTTATTTTTAACTCTACATTTTATTTTAGGACGCTATTTCAGTGGTATTCTATTTTTATAATTTTTCTTTATGAGAAACTTCTTAGAAGCTAAGTGAAAAAGTCTCTTTCATTTTTTATTAGAACTTTTCATGTTATTATAAATTTAAAACTTCCAAAAGAAAATTATTTAGTGTTTTTTGAAAGTACATTATATATCGAACTACTTTAAAGAAAAAGGAAGCATTTTTTTTTCAAAACACACAAAGAATTACTTATAAAATAATTAATGTATTCAAATACAAAATATAACTTAATATTCAAATGAGATGTGTATCTTTCATGCCGAAGTAAAACAATTAAGGACGATCAAGCATGTAGATAATAGATATGCAAATTCTAACACCCTAGGAGCTAATTATGATGATGATCGCAAATTAGCACATCAGATCAATAATAACAATTTGACGCAAAAGACCCTTTTAGTTTTATTTAATTTTGATGTAAAATCCTTTTCTTGATCATCCTCCACCAGACTACACAATCATCATTCCATTAATTACTTCTATTATTTAATGGGAAAATAGAAGTAATTAATAAAATTTATAATTATTTAAGACCCAATTAAATATATATAATTGAATAATTTTATTAATAATATTTTAAAGTATAAAACATTATTTTATCTTCAAGGTTTGAGTATTAATATTATTTGTAATTTTTTTGTCATATTTATGTTTCAAAATTTCAAAAAACCCTCAATATTATTTTGGCTATACCGAGGGTTATATATATACGCCGTTATTGTTATTTTTGCTGGTTTAAAAGTTGGGATATTATTAAATACTTTTGAAATGTTGAGGCTACAAAAGAAATAAAAAACAAACATCATAAATAATATTTATTTATTAGATATAAGTATTCATGTAATTTTATCATTATTGAGGAGGTTTTGCTATTGGGAGCCATACCTGTGTCGTCACGAGAAGCTGGAGAGTTGGGATGCAGCAGCAGAGTTGATGATGCGGACGATAAGGGAGGAAGAACAGATGAAGGATAGAGTTGTAATATCCTCGAAAGATTTGAATGAGTGGTGTAACGAATTTTTGAATTCTAAAATGGTAAGGGCTACAATCAAGGATTTCGGTCTCAATATGACAAAGGCTGCTATCGCGGGATCCCTAGCTAATGGTGCAGATGCTGATTCAGATAGAACTATGTCGTGGGACTTTGTTAGGGGGCGGGTGGATGCTAAAGTAGATGTCACTAGTAATTTTAGGAGTGTGGGTCCTAGTGAGATCTCTTGTGTTCTTAATAGTTTTGGGGCCCAAAGTATGCTAACCAAGGCTAAGGAGAACTACTTGGGCCTAAAGCTCTGCGACCCACATGCTGGGATTGAGAGGGGGCATTTGATGGACCAGGCTGCTAGTAACTTGGAGCGGAGGCCTTGCAGGGTTAGACCTAAAGACTGGGTAAATGGGAGGACGAGGGCCGATAGTGGTGAGAACCTCCAAGGCAGCACAGACTGTTCCGACGTAAAGAGGAAACAGACAGCTCATGATATGTTCAATTCAGAGGAAGGAGCTGCTCCAGGTGACGCGGTGGGTTGAAGGCGGCTGGGTCGCTCGATGCTGTACAGTGAAGGGGATAGGTCAAGCAAGGACCATGCTGGCAGTGGGAGTCTGATTCCGTTGCCGTTGGACGCTTTGCTTGTTGATGTGTGAACGTAATCACTGGTGGCGACGAACAACAGGTTTGGCCATGCCTGGACCACCATCACTTATGTATTTTCAACGGTGGAGTTTCTACACACCATAGATTAAGGGTGTGGAGCTCTGCTGTACCTCGAATTTTAATGCAATTACTACTATTTTCTATTCAATTCGGCTTATTCTTATTCTAAGATATTCGTTGCACTTTACTATGACGAATGTGATGACCCGTGATACTCATCATCATTCTCACCTATGAATGCGTGATTGACAACCACTTCCGTTCTACCTTAGACCGAACGCATATCTCTTGGATTCCTTGATCAGAATCTTCGTGGTATAAGTTAGAATTGTTGGCGGCATTCATGAGAATCCGGAAAGTCTAAACCTTGTCTGTGGTATTCCGAGTAGGATTCAGGGATTGAATGGCTGTGACGAGCTTCAAACTCGCGATTGTTGGGCGTGATGACAAACACAAAAGAATCAATGGATTCTATTCCGACATGATCGAGAACCGACAGATGATTAGTCGTGCTATGACAAGAGCATTTGGACCTTTTTCACTGAGAGGATGGGAAGTAACCATTGACAACGGTGATGCCCTACATACAGCTTTCCATGGAAAGGAGTAAGAAGGATTGAAGGAAGGCAGTAGGAAAGCAGAGATCCAATAGGGACAAAGCATCTCCATACACTAATCTGAAATTCTCACCAATGATTTACATAAGTATTTCTATCTTTATTTTTTGTTTATTTATTATTACTATTCGAAAATTCCATAACCATTTATTATCCACCTAACTGAAATTTACAAGATGACCATAGCTTGCTTCATACCAACAATCTCCGTGGGATCAACCTTTACTCACGTAAGGTTTATTACTTGGACGACCCAGTGCACTTGCTGGTTAGTTGTGTGAAGTTGTGAAGAAAGTGCTGAGTTATAAACGCGCATACCAAGTTGAGCGCCATTGTTAGAGATCACAATTTCGTGCACCACCGGGAGGGCAAGATCATTATTGCGGAAACAGATCTGAATAGAAGTGAGGGGTGGAATAATGTGTCTGGTGACTTGGGTGTGGAGGATAGGTAGCGGGTCAAAGGTGGTATGGTGGCGGGCAGCCATGGATGGGAACCTCATCCTGGGCATGATGGATATGGTGAGGTTGATGAAAGGTGGCAAGGGATATAGGGATGTGATACTGTAGGGGTTGGAATAAGGTTGGGGGACTCAGTTGGGAAGGTTCAGTGGAAAGGGTATGGTGCAGGCAAAAGGTGCAATGCTAAGGAAGTGGATGATATACAATGAGGAGGATGATCTGCAATGCTAAGAAAGGCAAGAAAATAGAAAGGCTTGGGACCTAGCTGTGGAATCTGGAGCCGTGCAATACAATGAGGAGGATGATATAATGGCGATTCTCCAGGCACAGAATGAGGCAATAACGCTGAAGAAAAAGCAGCCTAAACAGAAAGAGAAAGTTAGAAGAAGTCGTCCGAAAAATAGAAAAAAGGTGTGTACTACTGTTTTAAAATGATTTTTGCATCTTGAAATGTTAGGGGCTTGGCGGGGATTAGAAAATTGAGTATGGTGAAGAACTTTAGAAAGAAGTTTAATTTGCATATGTTAGGCTTGATAGAGACAAAAAAAAGGTTGTGACGAAATTTGATGTCGTGCAACTGTGGGGTAATGCCGTAGTGGGTTGGGAGTTTGTGGGAGTGGAAGGTGCTTCTGGCAGACTGTTGTTGATGTGGGATACAACAGTATTTAACATAAGCAACTGTTATAAAGGAGCTAGATGGTTATGTGTGGATGGAGTGCTGTTAAAAAAATAATTTTTGGTGTGCTTTCTGTTTAGTGTGTGGTGAGCATGTTAGGGAGGAAAAGCTGGTTGTGTGGGAAGAGTTGAGCTTCTTATCTGGATTATGTGAAGTACCTTTTTGTTTTATGGGAGATTTTAACGATATTGTTCAAGTGGAAGAGAGAAAAGGGGCTTCTTCTCTGCCGGTGTCTGCAGTAGTGATGAGCGGATAATTTATACGCTTTTTGGCATTGTTTTTAGATAGTTTTTAGTAGGATCTAGCTACTTTTAGGGATGTTTTCATTAGTTTTTATGCTAAATTCACATTTCTGGACTTTACTATGATTTTGTGTGTTTTTCTGCAATTTCAGGTATTTTCTGGCTGAAATTGAGGGACCTGAGCAAAACTCTGATAAGAAGGCTGACAAAGGACTGCTGATTCTGTTGGATTCTGACCTCCCTGTACTCGAAATGGATTTTCTGGAGCTACAGAACTTCAAATGGCGCGCTCTCAACGGCGTTGGAAAGTAGACATCCAGAGCTTTCCAGTAATATATAATAGTTTATACTTTACTCAAGATTATACGACGTAAACTGGCGCTCAACGCCAGTTCCATGCTGTATTCTGGAGTCAAACGCCAGAAACACGTCACGAACCAGAGTTGAACGCCAAAAATACGTTACAACTTGGCGTTCAACTCCAAAAGAAGCCTCTGCATGTGTAAAGCTCAAGCTCAGCCCAAGCACACACCAAGTGGGCCCCGGAGGCGGATTTCTGCATCCATTACTTACTTCTGTAAACCCTAGTAGCTAGTCTAGTATAAATAGGACATTTTATTATTGTATTAGACATCCTGGATTGTATTTTTGATCCTATGATCACGTTTTTGGGGCTGGCCATTCGGCCATGCCTGGACCACCATCACTTATGTATTTTCAGCGGTGGAGTTTCTACACACCATAGATTAAGGGTGTGGAGCTCTGCTGTACCTCGAGTTTTAATGAAATTACTACTATTTTCTATTCAATTCAGTCTATCCCCATTCTAAGATATTCGTTGCACTTAACCATGACGAATGTGATGATCTGTGACACTCATTATCATTCTCACCTATGATCGTGTGACTGACAACCACTTCCGTTCTACCTCAGACCGAACGCATATCTCTTAGATTCCTTAATCAGAATCTTCGTGGTATAAGCTAGAATTGATGGTGGCATTCATGAGAATCCAGAAAGTCTAAACCTTGTTTGTGGTATTCCGAGTAGGATTCAGGGATTGAATGATTGTGACGAGCTTCAAACTCGCGATTTTTGGGCGTGATGACAAATGCAAAAGAATCAAGGGATTCTATTCCGGCATGATCGAGAACCGACAGATGATTAGCCGTGCTGTGATAGAGCATTTGGACCATTTTCACTGAGAGGATGGGATGTAGCCATTGACAACGGTGATGCCCTACATACAGCTTACCATGGAAAGGAGTAGGAATGATTGGATGAAGGCAGTAGGAAAGCAGATATTCAAAAGGAGCACAGCATCTTCATACGCCTATCTGAAATTCCCACCAATGTTTTACATAAGTATTTCTATCTTTATTTTCTGTTTATTTATTATTATTATTCGAAAACTCCATAACCATATATTATCCGCCTAACTGAGAATTTCAAGATGACCATAGCTTGCTTCATACCAACAATCTCCGTGGGATCGACCCTTACTCACGTAAGGTTTATTACTTGGACGACCCAGTGCACTTGCTGGTTAGTTGTGCGAGGTTGTGAAGAAAGTGCTGAGTTATAAATGTGCATACCAAGTTGAATGCCATTATTAGAGATCACATTTCATGCACCAAGTAGGATTCAAGATAAGGAGCTAGTGGAACTAGTTTTATCTGATCGTCAGTTCACATGGTTCAAGGGCCAGTCATGTAGTCGTATCGATAAAGTTCTGGTTAGTTTGGAGTGGTTAGAAGAGTTTCCTGAAACAAGGTTACGAGGATGACCAAGAGGATTGTCAGACCATTGTCTAATGATTATGGTTGTAACAAGGTTAGGAGGGGGTCCGAGGCCTTTTCAGAGTTTGGATTTATGGTTTACTCATGATGGTTTTCTGAGTATGGTGAAGGAGGAGTGGAGGAGCATAGGGGAGGTTCAATTCATGGACAAATTGAATGCTATGATGATTCTGCTAGGCAGATGGCATAGAAAAAATCTTGGAGATCTGGACATGAGGATTAAAAAGTTTGAAGAGGAGATCAGGATAGTAGATGATATGGTGAGCAATGGAGTGTATGATGGAACAATGGAAGCACAAAGAAAGGTGCTTGTGAGCTTTTGTAAGAAATGGTATATCAGAAAGGAGATACATTGGAAGCAGATGTCACGATCCAGGCATGCTAAGAAGATGAACAAAAATACTAGATACTTGCACAATCTAGCCTCGGCTCGAAGGAGGAACAATTGGATTGATGCTTTGGGGATCCATGGAAGATTGTGAGGAATCATTCCTAGATTAAGGTTGCTATAAGAGATTTTTATAAGGACTTGTACCATAAGGAGATCTTACATAATATAGGTTTTCGAGATGGGCTGGTAAGGCGGATAAATGAGGAAGAGGCAACAGAGCTGGAATTGATGCCAACTACTGAAGAAATAAAGAATGTAGTGTGGGATTGTGAGTCAACAAAAGCACCAGGAAGTGATGGGTATAACATGAATTTTATTAAGAAGGCTGGGTAGAAGTTGGGAGGGAATTCACTAAAGCAGTGTTGGGGTTCTTCCAGTCAGCTATGCTACCTAGGAATTCAAATGCCACTTGGGTGGCATTGGCGCCAAAATTTGTTGGAGCTACAGAAATAAATGACCTTCGGTCGATCAGTATGGTGGGTTGTGTGTATAAGGTCATATCTAAGGTGTTGGTTTGAAGGATACAGAATGTGATGCCAGGTTTAGTAGGTGAGACTCAGAGTGCTTTTGTGCAAGTCAGGAAAATTCATGATGGGGCTTTGATAGCCTATGAAACTGTGCAGTGGCTAAAGTCAAGAAAAAGGATCTCAGCGATAATTAAGCTGGATTTTCAAAAGGCTTATGATAGGGTCAAATAGAGTTTTGTGGATATAGTCTTGCAGAAGATGGGCTTTGGCCATAGGTGGCAGGGGTGGATCAAGGAGTGTGTCTGCTCTGTGTCTATGTCGGTTCTTATAAATGGGTCCCCCTCTAAGCCCTTCAAAATGGAAAGGGGTTTACGACAAGGAGATTATTTATCTCTCTTTCTGTTTGTACTTGTTGTTGATGTTCTTCATAGAATGATCGGGGAGGCAGTGAGGAATGCGTGCATCTCTTTGCTGCTTGTTGGACGAGATAACATTGAGTTGTTGTACTTGTAGTTCACGGATGATACTATACTTTTCTATCCTCCAAAGGAAAAGACTATCAGAAATTACAAGCGTCTACTGCACTGCTTCGAGATGATGTCTGGGTTGAGTATTAATTTTGAGAAGTCCAGTTTCATTCCGGTTAATTGTGATCAGCGTTGGGCGCGTAAGATGTGCCTTTTGCTGGGATGTAAGGAGGCCTTTTTACCAGTCCGGTACCTTGGCATCTCTCTGGAAGCAAATTCGAGACTAGTTAAGACGTGAAAACCAGTGATTGATAAGGTGGAAGAAAAGCTGAGTCTGTGGAAAGCAAATACCCTCAATAAAAGCAAATACTCTTTCTTCTTAGCCATGTAGGATAAAAGTCGAGCCCATTGGCTCGATATATCCATTTAAGTGGATATAATGGCCAAGTCTTCCTTGGCCTTCGGGACCAATTTGATATCATAGGTCCCTACATAGCAACCTTTGATGAGAGTAAGGTCAAAGATGCTCATATCAATATCCAGTGGTCGAACACTGGTATGATATTTTTTGAAGTTGACATTCATTTGTTCGACATAGCAGGGGATATAACCAGTTTCAATTTCTTCAATCCTTTCATCCTTGTCCCATAGCACCAATTTCTGATGCAAAGTCGAGGGAATTGCCCATACATCATAGATCCAATATGTTCCCAAAAGCATGTTGAAAGTTGCCTTGGTAGGTTGATGCGTGAGCATATTTTCTATATCTTCTTATTATTTTAAAAATAAATTTATTGAGTTTTATTTAGATTTTAGTGTTTGAAGCTTACTTGGATGATACTCTGAGCCGTACTGTGGTTTTATTAATTTCAGAAAAGATTCAGGTGAGTTTGACAAGTTCGTACAGAAAAAAAGGAAGAAAGTGGATGCTGTCAACCTTGACCTCCTCGCACTCCAACGAGCATAACTTGAGCTACAGAGGTTCAATTGATGCAGTTCTGGTGGCATTAGAAAGTCAACTTCCAAAACTTTCCAACAATATAATAGTTTATACTTCTCTTCTGGCATCACGGCACTAAATGCCACGACTTAGCGTTTAGAGCCAGGTGCCTCGTAATGTGTATGAGCTCACTGCCTCGAGAAGCGCTATACGCCAAGCCTGGCGTTTAGCGCCAGGAAGACAGCAAAGATTGGAAGCTCACTGCCTCGAGGGATGCTAAATGCTAATTCTAGCGTTTAGCTCTAGTAGCGCGGATCCAATTTTATGAAGAGGCGTCATTAGTTAGATTTAGGTTATATTTATTGTATTTTATTTTGTTTTAGTTATTTTTATTCCCAAACACAATCTTTTGGGCTTTAGTAGCTATTATTTTATTTTATTTTTAAATCAAATTAGGTTAGATATAAAAGGAAAAAGATTTAGCCTTCCGGATTTTCTTTCTTCTCTTCTCCCTCATTCTAGTTTTCACACACCTTTGAACGCTAGTTTTTAAAACCAATTTTATGAAGAAGCTCTGTTTATTCTATAGATTAATACTATTGTCACTCTATTTTAATTACTGTATTGATTTAAATTCAAGGATTACTTTCATTCTTCACCTTATGAATTTAAGTGTATTAGAAAATAACTATTGTTCTATATGAATTCTTGTTGATTCTTGGGAAAGTTATCTCACCTGAATACTAGTTTGAAAGTAAATTCCTTCTAAATCACTACTTGCTTGGACTTAACGGGATACGTGATATATATTCTTCTTATATTTGGATAATTAGGATTTTTATGGCTAATAAACTAGAATTGAACTTAACCCTCTAATATATTTTAAGTGACCAAGGAATTGGCGGTTGATTAGGTTAGAGGAGACTATATCACTAAAAAATTAGGGTTTAGTTAATTACAGTTTGTCATGAATTGAATCTTGCATGATTAAAATAGTTGGCAAGAAATATAAATTCAGAAAAATAAACATCTCTGAAACCTTAACTGTTCTCTCACATATTTTTCACACACCATAGGTACCACTATAAACATTGTTGGTCGTTTAATATTTCTTACTTTAACCCTGAGTGGGATCATTCCTAGGGCTGTTATTGACTTACCATTAAATCCAATAATAGCAAGATTTTTCTTAATCAAATCCTTGACTATTTTTTTAGAATAATGGGAACATACTTTTGGGTAACAAATTCATTGCTACTCCTCCATCGATCAAGATGCGATTAATCACCATCCCTTCAACTATTGCCTTAATATGAAATGGTCAAAGATGACCTTTGGTGATATCATCAAGCCTTTCAAATAACCCCTCCTTAATCATGTCATTTTCGACAAATCGGTATTCGTCACCTGGAATTATATCATCACAGTCTCCTTCAAGACAATTCCAAGATCCTTCAAGATTGCCTGGAAATCGAAAGGGAGAACAGACACCGTGGCAACATACCCAAAACATCTTTCTCCAAACATCACATCTAGATCATCCTGAAGACCAGAGTCAAAGTTTTTTATCAGCGGCTCTTCTTCTTCTTTTTCTTTGGGGATCGACTTGATAGCCAATATCTCCTTCGACTCTTTCGACACATTGTCTCCTTTCTGTTCCTACTTATGAGGTGATTTACTTTCTCTGTGCAATTCAAGATATGGCACTTGTATATCAGCCTCATCATTTTGCGTTTGGAGCATAGGTCTTGGAATGAAGAGAGCTCTTTCTACAAAATTGTGTCGAGGCCTTCCTCAGCCATTACCTTTTATAACCACTCTTCGTCTTGAACCTTCTCTTTTTTGGGCCTTAGTCTAATTTTCAAAACATCCCCTAGGAACATGTCCAGCTCGAATTGCTCATCGTTCTTTATAGGTTCGACAAAAGCCATGTTAATTATAAATACCACTTTTTCGGTTTCAGTGAAATTTGATGTGACTTGAAAGGAATCGAGATCCACCTTCATTTTAGGCTTATTAGCAAACTTAAGTCAACCTTTGTCAATAGCCTTTTGTATCAAGTCCTTAAAATGAACACAATTGTTAGTATAATATCCAGAAGCTTGATAAAATTTGTAAAACTTTTTAATCCTAATTTCAAAAATAGATGGCATTGCTTTTTCTTCAGGGAGCACAAGTTGTTTATCTCTTAACAACATATCAAAGATCTGTTCACCTTTTGTTAGGTCAAAAGAATAATTTTTTTCTCCTGATAAAGGAGTCTTATTTTTTGCCGGATTAAGAGATTGACACACATAAGGAGGCTCGTTTTTAAATTTTGCAGCAAAAGCAGATTCAATGTTTGACTCTTTCTCACTAATGCAATGAACGTAGTTAACATTTTTGTTGAAAAAGGATTTTCTTTTATTCGACTCTAATTCATCTTTTTCTTTATTCAATTTTTTAATTTACTGGACTTTATCAGCCAACTAAGCTAAGTCGAGGAATGTTGATTTACCAATTTCTTTCGAATATTGAAACCAAGCCTTAACCATTTGGACTATCTTAGGTTTAGAAATAGGTGTGAAATATTTGTTTCTCATATTCTTGAACCGGATAAAATAGTCATCGATTGACTCAGCCTTTTCTCTCTTCACTATGAATAAGTTGGACAAAGTTACCTTCATTTTTCTCCTAAAGAATTGATCATGAAAAATTCTTTCCAATTAAACCCAACTATGGACCGAATTAAGTTATAAATTTGAAAACTAGGTAAAATTATTCTTTGTTAGTGAAGAGAAAAATATCTCATTTTCAAATATTTATTATTGGCCAACTCGCCTATTTCGATTGAATATCGAGCAATGTGCTCTACAACCGATTTTCCACTTTTTCTCGTAAACTTTGTAAGAGATTTAGGAGTTTTGACTCTCTTGGGGAGTTCAGCCTATAAAATATAATTTAGGAAAGGGGATATAAAATAAGGTTGATTTGTTATCCGAATGTTTAATCTTGCTCTATTCAAGATTTGCTTGACAACTTGAGTTATATTTTTACTATAAACATGAGCATCATTGTTTGCTCTAGCTTTGTTCAATACCCTATTTGAATCGTCTCCTCTATTCAACATGAGAGGAGGATTATTAATATGAACTCCCCCAAAAGATTGAACTAAAGGTTGATTAATTACTCCTGCAATATCATCGACTTGTGGAGAAACTTACTCTATTCTGACATTGTTATTTTCTAACATGAAATTTAATACTGTAGCCATCTATTGTTTAAGAATATTTACTAGATCATGATGGCTATCCTCGATTTGTTATATAAATATAGCCAAAGATTCGACTAGATTAGGCAAAGATGTCCCAAAGAATCTACCTTAACATTTCTGAAAATATAGAGATATGTGTCCCTCCTGTCATTGTAATACCCGGTCTAACTGAAATTAGTTAAATAATAAGTTAAATAGGAGCGAATATGATTGGAAGATTTGGCAATTAGAATTTGATGATTTAAATATGATATTTGGATTCAGTGAATTTTTCCGAGTTAGAAAACACAGTTTTCTGCGTAAAAGCGCGCAGTAGAATTTTGACCGGAAGCACTGGCTGAGATCTGTCTGGTACTGCAGCTGAGAAAATTGATTATGAGTAAATAAGATTAAGAAATGAGGAATTATAATTAGGGAAGGTAGAAATATTTGAAGTGCGATTTAGAGCGCTAATCTTAAAGGTTTTGGTCCAAAATTGGGCCAACGGACAAAAATAAGTGAACTGGGCCTAAGTGGGCCCAAGACCCAACATATATAAACATTAGTTATGAGCATTTCAGCTCATTTTGCCCTAAAGAATGAGTGTTGGGCGCTGAATTGAGAAGAGAGAAGAGAAGAGAGAAAACCTAACTCTCTTTGATCTTCAAATTACCATAACTTGAGCTACGGAGCTCCGATTGACGAGCCGTTTGCGGCCACGCATCACTCTTCTCATCCTCTACATTTCTATCTAAGTTTTGTGGTGAGTATTCCATTCTTCTCTGCCCAATTTTCGAAACTTCCCACTGTTACACGTTTTTGGGAAGTTAGTGTTGAAATCTTGTGATTTTGGGTGTTTAGGGATACTCCAACATAGATTCTAAGTGAGTTCTATCCCTACTTCATATGGGATGAGGTAAGAAGTGCTCAAAACCTTGTGATTTGTCATTTTTATGAGCCCTAGGTTGTTGTATGTATGTGATATTGGTTATGTTAGTGTATTTGATGGTTTTGGTGCACAATTGGGAGATTGGTGTTGCTTGAGGAGCTTTGGTGAGGCTTGGGGCTAAGGTTGGTGGAGACTTCCAAAGAAGAGGCTCAATTGATTTGGCTACAAGAGGTATGGTTTAAGCTTCATTTAAGTACCATGTGGTGTGATGAGAATTCCTAGGCTAAATGCCCCTAGGATTAAGTTTGGATTGTGTAAATGGTTGATGCTAATATACATAGTTGGTATGTAATGTGAATTGATGATTGGGTTGAGAATTGTGTGGCCTTGTATGCTTGGTGTATTGAAAATTTGATGTATTGGGTAATGAGTATTAATTTGTGGTTTATGCATTTAAATTGTGAAATTGGGCCGGAGGCCATAAATTTTGGGCCGGAGGCCAGAAAGAGGTAAGGAAGGTAAGTTGATGTATGCATTGTATGATAACACAAGTGATTGGATGAATTTCAGATAATGAATATATGAATGATTGGGTTGGTTATTGAATATTGAGGTTTGAGGAGTTGAAGTGTGGAAATTGGTAATTTTGGGTGAAATTGTATAGATGAGGTATGTTTGATTTTGGTTGAGATATATTAGAAATTGAGATGAGGAAGGATGTATGACATGTTGATATGTTTGTAATTTAGCCATTTGCTTGAAATGGGTAAAGATGGTTATATGGCGGTTTTGTGAATCGTGGTAAAGTGTTAATGCATGAGTTGAGGAGGCTTGATGTTGATTTTGGTATATTTTAATTGGTTTCAAAAAGGGTTGAAATTGGCATGTTTTGGTTAATTTTGAAAAGAGTTGAAAATGGCTTGTTTTGAAAATGGCACTTTGTGGTTTTATATGAAAAATATGGTTTTTGGACATGCTTTGACGGGACATAACTTGGACTACGGATCTCTGTTTTGTGCCAAATCTGTTTAGAAATGAAATTCGATCCGGGATGTCTATGCCGTTTGAAGAACGGGTGAAAAACGATTTAAAATGAGAAAGTTATGTCCGTCGGAAGATTGGGGGTTGAATCTGTGAATTCTGCAGCTTTTAACTTAGAAATTTTTTAGCAGAATAACCCTCCACGCGTAGGCGCACTTGGCGCGTATGCGTCATTCTCCGAGAAGGCACCATCCACGCGTGCGCGTGGTGTGCGCGTGCGCGTTGATGCGCTGCACCCAATGCCCAGCCATTTTCCCGAGAGTTGTGCCAGAGTTGTGTCAGTTTTGTGCCTGGGGCGCAAATGCACCCACTCGTACGCGTGGCTGACGCGTACGCGTCGTCTGGCTATGTTTCAAATCCGCGCATCCGCGTGTATGACGCATACGCGTCGATGAGCTTTGTGGCCATCCACGCGTGCGCGTGGAGTAC
>NC_029780.3:98379353-98380006 GCF_000817695.3 Arachis duranensis
ATCTCACCCTTTATGTATTAAATCATTATGATATGCCTAGTAATGAGAAAGGAGCTAGGGGATGTGGTAACTTGCGAGTGAAGCAAGGGGAAAAGTTATGATCAATGATGATCAACGATGATTATATGAGATATGGAGGATGACGGTGGGAGTACCGTGTATGCCATGAGCCGAAGGGCTATATTTATTGATAAATGGCTGGTTCTTGATTGGACCATGAGCCGGATGGCTGAGTTATTGCCGGGTCACGGCAAAGCCATTATTGATTGTGGCTGAGTATAAATGCATATATGATTAATGAATGAATGTGTTAAATGGATAATAATGGAAAATGTTGAAATGTGATGTGTAACCCCGGGTAGTAGGCAGTGGCGTTGTCCACTTGCTCCGGGTATGAGACGGAAAATGATGTTTATGATAAATGAGTTGATTATGGAGTTTTAAATGAATGTAACTCTGATACCTGGGTAGTATTAAGGGTTGGGGTCTATCCCACTTGCTCCAGGTTAATGTTTGAGATTTGATAACAATGAGGATTGATAATATGAATTGAGATTGAATGAATATATGTTTGAGATACCTGGGCAGTAGCAAGGGTTGTGGTCCGTCCCACTTGCTCCAGGTCAGAGATTGTGACACCTGGGTAGTAGCGG
>NC_029780.3:98380028-98382240 GCF_000817695.3 Arachis duranensis
TGGGCAGTAGCAAGGGTTGTGGTTTGTCTCACTTGCTCCAGGTCAGAGATTGTGACGCCTGGGTAGTAGCGGCAGTAGTGGTGAATCCACTCACTCCAGGTTGAGCTTTTAAGCACCCACCTGGGTAGTAGCCGCAGTAGTGGTTGTTCCACTGGCTCTGGGTTGTGCGGGTAGTAGCAAGGGGGTTGTAGCTCAACTTACTTGCTCCGCAAGGGGTGTTTCTGTCCAATGGTTAGCTATCAGGACATGTCGGGTTGGCTATATAACCGACAGATGATATCATCAGCCATAGGGCAGACATACATCATTTGCATATGTTTGAATTGTTTGGGTTTGCCTATTTGTTTTAGATTTCTATATCATACATGCTATGTTACCTGATTACGTGCTACTTGTTCTACTTGTACCTTATTTGTGTATTACTTGTCTGTATTGCTTGTGTTTGTACAACTGAGAGATCCCTCATGTTGGTGTCGGTGGATGTTGGGGGCTATTCTTGATGAGATGAATTGATAATGCGATTGCATTATGATGATGATTTTTGAATGAGATAATTTGAGCCCCCTGGGTATACGCAGTGATGTGATTTCACTAGCTCCAGGCGAGGGTATGATGTATTGATATAGAGTTACTGAGGCAGAACAACTGGTGATGGTTTTGCTTATGATTCTGAGTCTGATTCGTGGAAGAATCAGCGAGTTGGGAAACATGTGTAACATGAACTAGATTTAGTATCCCCTTACGACAGATGCCTATTTATGGATTAGTGAGAATCTAGGCTGGATACTTGGTGAAAAGGAGTTTAGGATGCTTAGTGAGTTTTTATTGTAGTGCATTGTATTTATTTGACAATTTTACCGTACTGGGAACCCATGGGCCCGGGGTTCTCATTCCGTATATATCTCTTGTTTTTCAGATACAGGTCCAGGTGCTCAGATGTGAGCTGTGATTCGTCTAAGAGACGGCAAAGATATTTATTTTTTCTACTTTGTGTTTTGTTTAGAATCTCTCCACCTTTGTTTTGAAAAGATTATATTATGTGTTGAACTCTTTTGGAACTTGCCTATAGAGGCTCTTATGTTTCCTTTGGGAGAGATTAGGATGTACTGTTGTCAGTTACTTTCATACTGTACCCTAGCCGGCCTAAACTTCGCGGGTCGCGACTAGTGGCTATTTACTTATGTTATATATATCTATCTGTTATCTATCTCTTAATCTCCTTTATGCCTTGTCCGTACATTGCTTTCGCCTTCACGTTTTATCTTTTCGTTGTCAAAACGTGAGTGATACGTCTACGCGATTTTATTTCTACTCTTTTCAGGCTTCTCGATTAATATTCCTTTCGAAATTACCTATGTTTATATATTAAAAAAATCCACCTGAGAGTCGTACCACCATAATATCATTAACTTATGACTCGAGCATAAGGATTTGAATATTAGGGTGTTACATTATGGTATCAGAGCAGTTCGTCCTCGTGAGTTTGAGGGATGGAACTGCTTATGCTTCAATGCATACTCTGAGTTTGTGCCTGTGCTGGTTAGGGTATCTAACCGATACATCTAACTGTGCTAGTTAGGGTATCTAACTAATACATCTAGCATGAAGTCCATGAGTGTACCTTTGGTACTTTGAAGTACTATACTTCCGATATTGAGACTGATCAACTTGATATCGATTGTTTGGTGTGTATAGGAACCAGATGGCGCCTCGTAGACCCGGTCGGGGACGTGAGAGAGATCGTACTAGCACGCTGATGAGTGGATAATTTGTATACTTTTTGGCATTGTTTTTAGTATGTTTTTAGTATGATATAGTTAGTTTTTAGTATATTTTTATTAGTTTTTAGTTAAAATTCACTTTCCTGGACTTTACTATGAGTTTGTGTGTTTTTCTGTGAT
Organism: Arachis duranensis; assembly: GCF_000817695.3. Taxonomy (NCBI): domain Eukaryota; kingdom Viridiplantae; phylum Streptophyta; class Magnoliopsida; order Fabales; family Fabaceae; genus Arachis; species Arachis duranensis. Next base: position 98,381,930 of record NC_029780.3, read on the forward strand.
TTCAGGTATTTTCTGGCTGAAATTGAGGGACCTGAGCAAAAATCTGATTCAGAGACGGAAAAGGACTGCAGATGATGTTGGATTCTGACCTCCCTGCACTCGAAGTGGATTTTTTGGAGCTACAGAAGCCCAATTGGCGCGCTCTTAATTGCAATGGAAAGTAGACATCCAGGGCTTTCCAGCAATATATAATAGTCTATACTTTGCCCGAGATTTGATGGCCCAAAATGCCGGAACTGGCACAAAAGTGGGAGTTAAACGCCCAAACTGGCACAAAAGCTGGCGTTTAACTCCAAGAAGAGTCTCTACAC
>NC_029780.3:98386775-98387121 GCF_000817695.3 Arachis duranensis
ACTGAGACCATAGAGATTCCATTGGACTTACTTCTGCCATTCATGAGCTCTGATGAGTACTCTTCCTCTGAAGAGGATGAGTATGTCACTGAGGAGTAAGTTGCCAAATACCTTGGAGCAATCATGAAGCTAAATGACAAGTTATTTGGAAATGAGACTTGGGAGGATGAACCCCCTTTGCTCACCAAAGAACTGGATAACGTGTCTAGGCATCAATTACCTCAAAAGAGGCAGGACCCTGGGAAGTTTTCTATACCTTGTACCATAGGCACCATGACCTTCAAGAAGGCCTTGTGTGACTTAGGGTCAAGTGTAAACCTCATGCCCCTCTCTGTAATGGAGAAAT
>NC_029780.3:98388892-98388989 GCF_000817695.3 Arachis duranensis
GGGAGAAGAAATAGAAGTTCATGAGGTTATAGCCCAAGAACTCTATAAAGTGGCGGACAAGACCTCCACCTTGGCAAGGTTAGCCTTCCCTCATCTC
>NC_029780.3:98389055-98389575 GCF_000817695.3 Arachis duranensis
GGAGTTGACATAGAGGGAGACATCCCCATTGATGAGGACAAGCCCATCACCAAGAAAAGGATGGAGTACACAAGAGATTCCACTCATCATGAAATCCCTGAAATTCCTCAAGAGATGAATTTTCCTCCACAAAACTATTGGGAGCAACTACACACCTCCCTAGGAGAGTTGAGTTCCAACATGGGACAACTAAGGGTGGAGCACCAAGAACACTCCATCATCCTTCATGAAATTAGAGAAGATCAAAGAATCACGAGGGAGGAGCAACAAAGACAAGGAAGAGACATTGAGGAGCTCAAGCACTCCATAGGATCTTCAAGAGCAAGAAAGAGCCGCCATCACTAAGGTGGACCCGTTCTTTGATTTCCTTGTTATTTGTTCTTCTGTTTTTCGAATTTTATGCTTACGTTTATCCATGTTTGTGTCTTGTGATCATTAGTGCCTTAAAGTTATGAATGTCCTATGAATCCATCACCTTTCTTGAATAAAAATGTGCTTAATTGAAAAAGGAAGAATTGCA
>NC_029780.3:98389675-98390346 GCF_000817695.3 Arachis duranensis
ACGACCCAGTGCACTTGCTGGTTAGTTGTGCGAAGTTGTGTAATGCCATGGTACTGAGCTACCACGTTTTTGGAGCCATTATCGGGGATTATGAGAGTTGTGAAAAAGTATTGTTCACAATTTCGCGCACCACACACAGGAACCGGAAGTCAACCGAATAACCCGGTAAACCTTATGGCAGCGTTGGAGAATATGGCTGCTGCTATGCAGGCCACTGCGGAGGCTCTTGGGCAGCAGATAAACAATAATGGCAATAGCGGAAGTGTAGCTCAGGGCCCGATGACACTGGCAACTTTCTTAAAGGTTAATCCACCTAAGTTCAAGGGAACCACCAATCCGACTGAAGCTGATACTTGGTTTCAGGCCATGGAGCGAGCACTGCAAGCGCAGTTGGTGCCTGAAGAGCAGCGTGTTGAATTTGCTACCTATCTGTTCACGGGGGAAGCATCGCATTGGTGGCAAGGGGCTCGACGTCTCCTGCAACAGGGGAATGATCCTATCACTTGGGATGCCTGGTGGACGAAATTGTGATCACTATTCTTTAAGTTGTTTTCATTGTAAAATTATGGAATTTGAAATTGGCACGAGTGGGCACAACTCCGTTCAACTAACCAGCAAGTGTACTGGGTCGTCCAAGTAATAAACCTTACGTGAGTAAGGGTCGATCCCAC
>NC_029780.3:98390437-98391237 GCF_000817695.3 Arachis duranensis
TTTATGGTTTCGAAAATAGAAATAAGAAAATAGAAGAAATAAAAGGGATAGAATACTTATGCAGATTCATTGGTGGGAATTTCAGATAAGCGAATGGAGATACTGTATGGCTCAAGGACGCCTATTTTCCCACTTCTTCAACTCAATCCTTCTTACTCCTTTCCATGGCAAGCTGTGTATAGGGGTTCACCATCAGCGGTGGCTACTTTCAAACCTCTCAGGAAAATGATCCTCTGCGGCTGTCACTCGCATGGCTAATCGTCTGGAGGCATCACCCATGGTTGATGGCTACATCCCATCCTCGCAGTGAAAACTACGCTCACGCGCTCTGTCACAGCATGGCTAATCACTGGTTGGTTCCCGCTACTACTGGAACAGAATCCCTTGATTCTTTTGCGTCTGTCACTAACGCCCAGCACTTGCGAGTCTGAAGCACGTCACAGTCATTCATTACCGGAATCCTACTCGGAATACCACAGACAAGGTTAGACTTTCCGAATTCCCAGGATCCTACTCGGAATACCACAGACAAGGTGAGACTTTTCGGATCCTCATAAATGCCGCCATCTATCTAGCTTATACCACGAAGATTCTGTTGGGGAATCTAAGAGATACACATTCAAGCTCGGTTGCAGGTAGAACGGAAGTGGTTGTCAATCACGTGCGTTCATAAGTGAGAATGATAATGAGGGTTACTTATCATCACATTCATCATGTTCTTGGGTACGAATGAATATCTTGGAATAAGAATAAGAGAGATTTGAATAAAAAAGAATAGAATTGCATTAATACTTGAGGTA
>NC_029780.3:98399758-98405154 GCF_000817695.3 Arachis duranensis
ACTATTATATATTTCTGGAAAGCTCTGGATGTCTACTTTCCAACGCCGTTGAGAGCGCGCCATTTGGAGTTCTGTAGCTCCAGAAAATCCATTTTGAGTGCAGGGAGGTCAGATTCCAACAGCATCAGCAGTCCTTTTGTCAGCCTTTTTCAGAGTTTTGCTCAAGTCCCTCAATTTCAGCCAGAATTTACCTGAAATCATAGAAAAACACACAAACTCATAGTAAAGTCCAGAAATGTGAATTTAACATAAAAACTAATGAAAACATCCCTAAAAGTAGCTTGAACTTACTAAAAACTACCTAAAAACAATGCCAAAAAGCGTATAAATTATCCGCTCATCAATGCCTTCTAGGTGGAATTCTATAAGAAGTACTTTCCGAATTCCGCCAGAACAGTCAAGGAATTGGAGTTACTGCAGCTGAAGCAAGGTGCTATGTTCGTATCCGAGTATACAGACAAATTTGAGGAGCTATTCAAGTTTTCCCGCATGTGTCAGGGAGCTCCGGAAGACTTCGAGGAATGGAAATGCATTAAGTATGAAGGAGGGCTCCGGAGCGACATCTTGAGTTCAGTGGGACCAATGGAGATCCGAACTTTTTCAGAGTTGGTGAATAAGAGCAAAATTGCTGAAGAGTGTGTGAAAAGGAGGGTTACAGAGGAAGGAAGTCATAGAAAGCACAACCAAGGATTCGCACCAAGGGGTCGAGAGTTTAAGGAGAGAGGATACATACAACACTTTCCCCAAGGACGGAATAATTTTGCGATGAGTGAGAAGTCCCAAAGGAATGGTAAGGGAAAACGGACAACGGCTACTTCTGATGTTTCGAGCTGTCAGAGATGTGGAAGTCATCACCCAAATAGGCCTTGCCGATTGGGGTTAGGCGTATGTTACAAGTGCGGGTTACCAGGGCATGTATCAAGAAATTGCCAACAACGAGAGAGTCAGGATGCGGGCCGATTGCGGCAGTAAGATTGAGGTAATTGCAATAATCAGGCTTAAATGGCAGTGTGTGATTTTATAATACCGCCTGTACAGTAAAACTGGGAATGTCGAGCTTAATATTAGACTGAGAAGCAAACCGGATGGTCCGAGTAAGGAATTACCTTAATACAAATGGATAAATGCCTGTGATGTAAATGATTTTCTGTTAAGAATGATGTGTTGTGTTTGTTAATTTTCTGTTGAGAATGATGTGTTGTGTTTGTTTTGTAGTTGGTTGATTTCAAGATTTTTGGTAAAACAGATTGAACCTGTGACTTTTAGTTCCTTTGATTTAAATAGATAAGAAATAGTCCTAAATGATGGATTTAGAAACGTTGATTTGAAATACCAGTCATGCTAAGTTGTGGTTGGGTACTTGAGGAAATAAGTGATGGAGCTAATACTTGACGAGAAATCAAAGTGGCATAGCGGAAGCTTGCTAAAAGCGTTAGCATAGTATGGTAATAATAAGGAAAAGTGGGGTATGATTAGAAATGCTTTATGCTTTGAGTACTTAAAAGTTTAGTGAGCTTATACAGATACTGATTCTCGATAATTGGAATTAATTGCGGCTGTGAGCCTTAATGGTTCTGAAATGGATGAGGAAATTATCATTGATGCATAGTCGGATTTAGATGATGATTGAGTGCAAGTTGTTGTGTTCGAGAGATGAGTGCTATGATGTTTGGTCATGGTGACCTTGGATTTAGATCAAGATTTGTAATGATCAGTTTCAGAGGAATAGTTTGGAAACCTTTAAATTGCAATGCTAATGCGGTACTGAGATTGGTTTGAGGGAACCCGTGAAGGGTGGTAAACTCCAATTTTTGGGGATAAGGAACGAGGCTGTTGGTCGGTGTTGAACAAATGACCGAGACCCTTGGAGATAGAGAAATCAGAGCGCGGCAACGGAAGCGCGTAGAGTAAAAGGACCTTGGAACTGTTATGCGTTTGATATAAAGGCATACTATGCTCGCGTACTCGTAGGGATGGATGGAATTTTCGAGGGCAAAAATTTCTGTTAGGGGGGTAGAATGTAATACCCGGTCTAACCGAAATTAGTTAAATAATAAGTTAAATAGGAGCGAATATGGTTGGAAGATTTGGCAATTGGAATTTGATGATTTAAATATGATATTTGGATTCAGTGAATTTTTCCGAGTCAGAAAATATAGTTTTCTGCGTAAAAGCGCGCAGTGGAATTTTGACCGGAAGTACTGGCTGAGATCTATCTGGTACTGCAGCTGAGAAAATTGATTATGAGTAAATAAGATTAAGAAATGAGGAATTATAATTAGGGGAGGTAGAAATATTTGAAGTGCGATTTAGAGCGCTAATCTTAAAGGTTTTGGTCCAAAATTGCGCAAACGGACAAAAATAAGTGAACTGAGCCTAAGTGGGCCCAAGACCCAACATATATAAACATTAGTTATGAGCATTTCAGCTCATTTTACCCTAAAGAAGGGGTGTTGGGCGCTGAAATTGAGAAGAGAGAAGAGAAGAGAGAAAACCTAACTCTCTTTGATCTTCAAATCACCATAACTTGAGCTACGGAGCTCCGATTGACGAACCGTTTGTGGCCACGCGTCACTCTTCTCATCCTCTACATTTCTATCTAAGTTTTGTGGTGAGTATTCCATTCATCTTTGCCCAGTTTTCGAAATTTTCCACTGTTACACGTTTTTGGAAAGTTAGTGTTGAAATCTTGTGATTTTGGGTGTTTAGGGATACTCCAACATGGATTCTAAGTGAGTTCTATCCCTACTTCATATGGGTTGAGGTAAGAAGTGCTCAAACCCTTGTGATTTGTCATTTTTATGAGCCCTAGGTTGATGTATGTATGTGATATTGGTTATGTTAGTGTATTTAATGATCTTGGTGCACAATTGGGAGATTGGTGTTGCTTGAGGAGCTTTGGTGAGGCTTGGGGCTAAGGTTGGTAGAGACTTCTAAAGAAGAGGCTCAATTGATTTGGCTACAAGAGGTACGGTTTAAGTTTCATTTAAGTACCGTGTGGTGTGATGAGAATTCCTAGGCTAAATGCCCCTAGGATTAAGTTTGGATTGTGTAAATGGTTGATGCTAATATGCATAGTTGGTATGTAATGTGAACTGATGATTGGGTTGAGAATTGTGTGGCCTTGTATGCTTGGTGTATTGAAAATTTGATGTATTGGGTAATGAGTATTAATTTGTGGTTTATGCATTTAAATTGTGAAATTGGGCCGGAGGCCGTAAATTTTGGGCCGGAGGCCAGAAAGAGGTAAGGGAGGTAAGTTGATGTGTGCATTGTGTGATGACACAAGTGATTGGATGAATTTCATATAATGAATATGCGAATGATTGGATTGATTGTTGAATAATAAGGTTTGAGGAGTTGAAAGGTAAAATTATATAGATGAGGTATGTTTAGTTTTGGGTTAAGAAATATTATGTGGTCATATATGTGATTATGATTATTGATGTCTTATTTTTTCTTTTTTCTCAGCCATGACTTTGTCTTGATTATGAATATTTTTACCCCTAAATTTTGATACTCACATCTTCTCTAACTTATCAAATCTCGTACTCATGTCCTCCCCTTAATTTTAAAGGTCGAGAAGCAAGTTTAGAAGTATAAAAACAGATACCAAACTGTTTTTCAACTTCGACATTTTTTGTATTATGTTTCACTTTAGTTTTATTCGTTTCCGAAATCGAAATTATTATTTCTATAATTAAAACTATTGGCGTCAAAACGTCCACATGATCTTATATAAAAAAAAAAAAAGAAATCATTTTATGTACCAACGGTATGAAAAGACAAAGGGATTATTTCAGCCATCATACATTTACTAGAAATCCCTTTTCGGGGCTAGGCTATGCTATGCATACACACAGGTTGACTTATTCTAAATTATTAAAAACATTATTTAATTTATTCTACCCGCTTGACACATGCCCGACAATTGTTTTATTAAATTCAGATAAGAGCATTTGTGATCAAAATATATAAAATTCAATTTAAATCTTTTAAATGAGTAGTTTTATGATACATCTGCCGACAAGTCAAGTTTCATATCCTAATTCTAATGCAAATAGCATTCATTTTAAAAATATTTCTAATTTAGCATTCATAAGTATCAACCTTAATTGGCTTGTATATCGCGTAGCCATTAGGTTGTTTGAGTAAAATTAAAAAAAGGGCATAAACAATTAGTTAAGAGAATAATTCTTTTCATTTAAATATTGTCACTTTAAAAATTTAGTACCTCTAGAATTTAATATATTTTTAGACATAACTGTTTAAAGTACATGAATTTTTAATAATAAAAATTTCTAAAATAAGAAATATTTTAGAACCAGTTGAAAAGAATAAATAATAATAATAATAATAATAATAATAATAATAATAATAATAATAATAATAATAATAGGTGTTTCCAACCATATAGCTAGATCATAGTCAATTAATAAATAAAGAAACAACCCGAGATTAAAATATAATTATATGAGGCCATGGACATACATGAGAAATTTTCATTGTGTTGAATTCACCCTGTCCAATACTTTCACCTTTCAATAATCTTCAACTCGAAAATTAATTAATTAAAAAGCAATGTTACCTTTATGTTTGTCTATCCAATTTGTAAATAAGAAAGCTTCAAGACAATTGGTCTGAGAGTACACATTGAGAGGTTAAAAATGGACAAACTTTATCTTCCAATTCATATGTGTTGTGTCCCAACCGGGTAGAGCCTTACAACTTTATAATCATATATTATAAGCAAACAACTAACTATATGACAATAAAGAGTCCAATTAGAGAGTTATCTTTTTTTTTTGTTAACATCAGTTAATTTTTTATTTTAAATTTTAAATTTTAAATTTTTTAAAAATAAACTTAAAGAATAATTTTATAAAAAAATTAAATAATATTGACTGCTTAAAAATTAATTCTTTATATTTTCCAACTAGAAAAAGAGCAAAACAATACAAACTTAAAACCAATTAAATTGATCAATTTCTGTATGTATGTGTATTAGCGTCTAGGTGTTTGTTTAACTATTAAGAGAATATATATATATATACTAGTGTTAAACCCGTGCGATGCACGGGCTTATATTTAAATTTGATAAATTAAATTAAAAAAATATTTTATAATCGTATATTTTTTAAATTTAGTATAACACTATCATTATCGTTATATAATAAACGTGTTAAATATGTTATTTTATCTTTATTCAAAGTAAAATATGAATAGAAGAGTTCGAAGTTTATAATATTCTTGAACCATAAGGAGGGAGATAAAAAAAAAAAGAACATATATAACTATAATAATAGCATGTTAATTTTACCCTAAATTTTATATCAAAAAGCTAATAAAAATTTATCAACAACCTAATATCTTACTAACTTCATTAGAAAATCATT
>NC_029780.3:98409726-98411002 GCF_000817695.3 Arachis duranensis
TTTTTGAATAAAATTAAGATCTAATTTTGAGAGAACAAACAAAAAAAATATTTTTTGAACAAATACCTTAGTACCTTCTACTTTCTCCCCTTCAATGATTGAGGATGTCTTTGAAATTAGAAACAAAGCACCGGTGTAGTCAACATCCTAAAATTATAATTAATTATTATTTATAAATTAGATACTACTAATGACCAAGAAAGCAAAAAATAAATTAATTTTTAATAAAAGTACACTTATATATACTCACAATTTGAATAGGGTGAGTCTCTTTGAATTTATTTATGAGATTCACATTATTAGTCATCTTCTTAACTTTATAAGAAGGTGAAAAATATGAAATATCATATATTTGAACTTCAATGATGAAGAGAAAGATCTTATCAATTAGGTTGAATAAAAGTGTAGGTGTATCTGATAGATCTCCTTTCTACAGGATATTACGTAATATATTAATAATAAATAATATAAAAAGTACCAATAAAAATATCTTCACTAATGCTTTTAGAAATAAATATTGGTTAGATCTTACCAATAGGAGTGGATCAAGTATCTCTACACAACTCTTTCCTAACCCCAAAATATCTTATTTGGTAAGATATTATCTCTCTTAGCAAATTCACGAATCGAGGCATAGAAGCTCTCTTAATTGAGGAGCGTGTATTATTCCTCCCTATAATTGATAAAAAAAATTAAAGAACAATTAAATGGGGATAGACAAACAAATTTAAAATATAAATAATATAAATTTAAAATAATATAAAAAAATTAGTAAGAAACTCACGTTTTCATCGAGCCAAACCATCTCAATTGAGTATGGCAATGGAGAATTTTCGTAACTTGATAGTGTCCATAACCATATCACTCGTATACGTACACACAAATTGTAGATTGTAGGATTGATGTTAGCAATTTTGTGAATATCAGCCATTGGAATAAGTAGGGAGATTTTGGATATATGTAAAGAAAGGGATTGATGTACTTTAAATTGTGGTGCTTTACATCTCTCATAACTTATCCTTTTATAGTTGCATCATAACTAAATTTTTTAAAATTTGGTTGACTTTAATTTAAAATTTAAAAAACAACAAACTAAGTTAAACAACCCAAATTTAAAATTTAAAAATAACAACTTAAATAAATAATAATTTAAAAATTCTAAACTAACGTAAATATTTATTTATTGTAATATTAGTATGTAACAACCGAAGAATAATTAACGTAAATTTTTTTAAAACTCTAAATTTCTTTAAAAGAATTTATGTAGCTACAATTT
>NC_029780.3:98411158-98416775 GCF_000817695.3 Arachis duranensis
ATTCTCTTAAAAGAGTATAATCATAGATGTTCTCTTAATACATCTGTAGCTTCCTATCTGGATTATATACTCTAATTAAAAGACTTTGGAAAGGATTTTATTATATATATAAAAGAGAATGGCAAATTATTTAAAATTTTCTTAATTTAAAAAGTTAACACTACACTTTGCTTTTTGACAACAAATTCCATACTTACTATATTGGTCAATAACCATCACAAACAATTCAAGTTTCTGAGCAAACAAAGAATTTATTTTTCATTCTTAGATTCTTTGTAAGAATTATATTGATACAACTTATAATAATTTAAGAAGCTATGTTTCACTAAAAGTAAATAAACATAAAAGATAAGCATAAAGTAATATTCATTGAATTATCATGTAACTCAGGGATTTTTCACTTATATAATTGAAAAAAAGTACTCCATTATCTCTTTAAATTATCTTGACATATGTCATATTTTTAAATAAGTAAATCACATTGAAGTTGGGTCTTTTTACACTTAAATCGCATCAAATTAAAAAGATTTATCTAGTTTCTCAAAGTACGGACATTTTGTTATATAATTATTAAAATCAGACTGGATTGACCGATTTGACTAAAAAACTGGTTAATCAATAATTTAGTCAGTTCAGTTAGTGAATTGAACTGAATTTATAATTTAATCGGTCAACAGTGATCAAACCTATTAAAAATTATCCGATTCACGCTTCAAAGCAAACCCGAGCGCTGTCGAACCATTATAGGAGCTCCCGTCCACCACAATTCCAAAAATGCTTACTAGGAGGTCCGAACACTGGATCAAGTGTATGTGACACCTCCCTCTTTTCACTGTATCATCTTGTTTCTCAATAATATAAGCTATAAAAAATAAATATATAATAAATTATGAATGAATTTTTATTTATTTTTTATTCTTTTAAGCCTAGATTGATATGGATATCAAACAAACAACAACACATGATATATAAATATATTGATATATTCATATTAATTGTGTTATTTTTTGTTATTTTTTATTCATTTAAATTGAGAAAATATTTTGTATTAGTGACTAATTTATTATTTCTTTTTGTACCATAAATTATATTTAAGAATTAATATTTAATTGTTATTAATATATTTTTACAAACATGCATTTTAATTTTAATTTTATTTTTATAATTTTATTTTTTTATTTAATTATGACCGGATCTACCGGATAAATCAGTGACTCACCGGTTGAACCAGTGACCTAGAGACCCAATCGTATGAGTATGCTTCATTGAATTACCGTGTTCGTGTGTCTGTCTATCGGATACATTTTGGACACGACACTCGTCCGACACGTGTATCTTCCGTGTCTAATTGTATCTTAATAAAAAATAAAAAATCTTTTTTTAGATACGTTTGGACACACCTAAATACCATCACGTGTTAACATGTCTAACCTTATTCTTAACATGTATTACTAAAAAAAATTAGAAATAGTATATATTATTATTTTTTAAAATAAAAAATATTTTATATATTTTATATAATTAAAATAAGATATTAAAAATAATTAAAAAATTAATTTATATTTAATATCAATAAAATATCAAAATATCATTACGATTTATCTAAAAAATACTTTATATTTTATATATATGTGTGTGTGTCTCTGTGTTTTATAAAATTTTAAAATTTGGGTGTCGACGTGTCTCGTATCGTATCGTGTCCCGTATTTATGTTAGTTTCTGTGCATCATAAAAAATAATTGAACTTAAATCGCACCAAGGTGTGTCTTTTCCAACAAAAGAATGAAAATCCCTCTCTTTCAATGCAATTTAATTGGGGAACATTGAACTCCTCCAACTTGATGAGAAGAAGTTTTCCTGTATACTGGTGCACGAAGTTGACTCTGTAATATTCGCACAGATAGACTAGCAAGTGCACTGGGTTGTCCAAGTAATACATCAGGTGAGTGAGGGTTGATCCCACAGAGAATGTTGGTTTGAACAAGCAATGACTATCTTGTAAATCTTAGTCAGGTGGATAGAAAATATAGTTATTGTGGAAAAATGCATAAAAACAGAATAAATAACGTATTACTGGATAGGTGTGAAACCAATGATAAGAGAACGGTTGAGCCTTCGAAGATGCTTCCTCCTTTTGGATCAACTTTTCTCACTGTCTACATTAACTTCTGATGGTTCATTCCATGGCAGGCTCTAAGTGATTAACGCCAGGTCAGTGGTCATTAATCTATTTTGCTTCAGATCAAATGCCAGGTCAGTGGTCATCCAATTTGAACGGGGGTGAAGCTCTTGCAGTCTATTCCCTTGGTGATCCTACTTAAAGCGTCACAGACAAAGTCGGATCTTTCGGATTAGAGAGTGTTGTGTCCTTATTCTAGTCTATACCACCAAGACCCTAATTGCCCCGTACCTCGGTTGAACTGATGTCTCCAAGTCCCCAACAAAGTCTTGGATTATCCGTCTAAGAGATGTATAATCAAGCATGTGGTTAAGTACTATCCCGTCAAGGACTCGCAAGAACCCATGTAGAATAATAGGGAAGACAGTCAAGTTACACTCCCAATTCATTAGGATGAAGAATGAAGATACATCTTAGAACAGAATCAAGCATAGATTGAAATAGAACAATGATATTATTAATCCATAAGAATCAGCATAGCTCCTAACCTTAACCTAGGAGGTTAGTGACTCATACTGTACAATTATGTTCCAAAGTAAAAGTGGGGGAAGAAGATCGCCATCAACATGGGTGATCTTCTCCTATTTATAATAACCTAGTAACTAAGAAGTACAAAAATATGATAGAATAGACTAGAGTTGCGAAAATCCATCCTTGGGCCTACTTTGATTGAGTACTTGGGCTGAGCTTGGCGTCCACTTTGAGGAATGGGGAGTGAACCACGCTGCCTTCTGTTTGTGTTGGGCGTTGAACGCCCACTAGGGGGTGGTTGTCATTCAACGCCAGCTTTGGGGCTCCTTTGGGGCGTTGAATGCCATCTAGGGGTAGCTTCTTGGCATTCAACGTCCAGAATGGACAGGCGCCTTCGAAGAAAAGTATAGACAATTATATATTTCTGGAAATTTCTGAAAGTTAGCTTTCCAACGCCATTTAGAATGCATCATTTGAACCTCTGTAGCTCTAGAAATGCTCATTTGAGTGCGCGGAGGTTAGAATCTAACAGCATCTGCTATGCTTTCCGTGCCTCTAAATCGGACTTCGCCAAGACTCCTCAATTTCAATAAGAAAACATCTAAAATCATCATAAAACACACAAACTCAAAGTAGAATCCAAAAATGTGAATTTTGCACTAAAACCTAGAAAAATATAATAAAACTTAAACGAAAGATAATGAAACTATATGAAAATGATGCCAAAATTGTATAAAATATCCGCTCATCATATACTAAGCAAATAGAAGAACCAAAATGAATTGAATAATATATTGATGTAAAACTAATGTATAATAATAGGAATGAATCACAATGAGTTAGTCTACCACTCTTTATATAGAAGCTAAGTGAAGATTTATAATTGCTTAATCAACCTCTAACAACTCTAACTTACTACTTTTGGAAAATTCTATTTTTTTTATTACCAACACATTTCTCATCTTCACTACACCTCTCACCCCCCAACTTAGCATTGGACATTGTAAATCCTAAATTTGTGTCGGAATTTATCAAAGATTGATAAAGACCGAGGCTTTATCAAGATATTCGTGAGTTGTTCTATTCCAAGTATATGACCAACCACGACAAAAATTACTAGAATAGCGATCGATTTTAGTGACTGAAAAAATTAGTTGCTAATAGTAATTGATTTTTAGCGATTGTTATAGAATTTCTAGGACCAAAAAAATATTAGTCGCTAAATTACATTCAGTAAATAATTTTAGCGACCAATAAAATCGGTCACTAATAGCAACCGAATTAGCGACTGATAAGTTTTTAATACAACCAGAACAAAGTTGGTCACTATAATCGGTCGCTATTTTTTAATCTAGCGACCGGATTAGCAACCAAAACAAAAGTAATGTCTTTGGGACTGTTGGTCACTAAATCGGTCGCTATATTTTATTTTAGGACTGATTTTGTAACTGATAGTGAAATAGGGTGAACAACTATTTGGTCGCTAAAGCACTGGTCGCTAAATCGATTACTAATTGTTAAGATAGCAACTGATTTTAGCAACCGACAGAATCAGTCACTAATAGCAACCAAATTAGCAACAATAAGTTTTTAGAACACCAAAATTAAGTTGGTGACTAAAATCGATTGCTATTTTTTAATTTAGCAACTGAATTCGCAACCAAAAAAAGGAGGGAATGTATTTGGGACTCTTGATCACAAAATCAGTCGTTATTTTTTAATTTAATGGCCGTTTTTGCAACCGCTAAGAAAATAAGGTGAAAATTGATTGGTCGCTAATTTGGTCACTAAAGATATGGTTGCTATATCAGTTGCTAATTTTTAAGACAGCAACCGATTATATAAACTAAACAGCCACTAAATCGGTCACTAATTTAAATAAAATAAGATATTTTCTAAGTGATCCCCACTAACCCTAACTCACCCACGCCATTCTCATATTCTCCAAATAGTTACTGAGTTACCATTGTCGTCTTCATTAGCGCCATTGTTGTATTCTTCATTGCGGCGCTGTCTCCTAAGGTTTTGTCATCGTCGTCTTCTGCGGTCTTGGCACTGTCACCTTTCTCTTCTGATATCTCAGTGCCATAATGATGAGCGGATAATTTATACGCTTTTTGGCATTGTTTTTAGTATGTTTTAGTTAGTTTTTATTATATTTTTATTAGTTTTTAGTTAAAATTCACTTTTCTGGACTTTACTATGAGTTTGTGTGATTTTCTGTGATTTTAGGTATTTTCTGGCTGAAATTGAGGGACCTGAGCAAAAATCTGATTCAGAGGCTGAAAAGGACTGCATATGTTGTTGAATTCTGACCTCCCTGCACTCGAAGTGGATTTTATGGAGCTACAGAAGCCCAATTGGTGGGCTCTCAACTACGTTGGAAAGTAGACATCCTGAGCTTTCCAGCAATGTATAATAGTCCATACTTTGTCCGAGATTTGATGGCCCAAACAGGCGTTTCAAATCAGCTCAAGAATTCTGGCGTAAAACGCCGGAACTGGCACAAGAATGGGAGTTAAACGCCCAAACTGGCACAAAAGCTGGCGTTTAACTCCAAGAAGAGTCTCTACATGAAAATGCTTCAATGCTCAGCCCAAGCACATACCAAGTGGGCCCGGAAGTGGATTTTTATGTCATTTACTCATTTCTGTAAACCCTAGGCTACTAGTTCTCTACAAATAGGACCTTTTGCTATTGTATTTTCATCTTTAGATCTTTGAATCTTTTGATCACGTTTTGGGGGCTGGCCTCTCGGCCATGCCTAGACCTTTTATGTATTTTCAACGGTGGAGTTTCTACACACCATAGATTAAGGGTGTGGAGCTCTGCTGCACCTCAAGTTTTAATGCAATTACTACTATTTTCTATTCAATTCAGTTTATTCCTATTCTAAGATATTCGTTGCACTTCACCATGATGAATATGATGATCCATGACACTCATCATCATTCTCACCTATGAACG
>NC_029780.3:98417285-98418442 GCF_000817695.3 Arachis duranensis
CACAGAAAAAGCTGGGCGTTCAAAACGCCCAATGAAGAAGGAAAACGGGCGTTTAAATGCCAGCCAGGGCACCTGGCTAGGCGTCTAATGCCCAAAAGGGTAGCATTTTGGGCGTTAAACGCCAGAATGTATACCATTCTGGGCGTTTAACGCCAGGATGGCACAAGAGGGAAGATTTTGTTTTCAATTCAAATTTTTTTCAAGTTTTCATAATTTTTCAAAATCAAATCTTTTTCAAATCATATCTTTTCAATCATATATTTTCAAAATCAATTGTTTTCAAAAATACTTGCTAACAACTAATGATTTGATTCAACATTTCAAGTATGTTGCCTTTTCTGTTGAGAAAGGTTTAATGTTTGAATCATATCTTTTCTTGTTAGCCAAGTCATTGATTTTTAAAAATCAAATCTTTTTAAATTGTTTTTCAATCATATCTTCTCAATCATATCTTCTTAAAACCATAACTTTTCAATCATATCTTCTTAATCACATCTTTTTCAAAATAGTTTTTAAATCATATCTTTCTGATTTCCAATTTCAAAATCTTTTTCAAAAATTACTTAATTTCTTTCCCACTCTTGGTTTTCGAAAATCAATTACCATTTTTCAAAATTTCTTTTAATTAATTCACTTTAATTTTCGAAAATTTCTTCCCCTCTTCTCACATCCTTCTATTTATGGACTAACATGTGCAATTCGAACTCTATCTTTCTAAGTTCGAATTCTTCTACCTCTTCCTTCTATTTTTCTTTTCCTCTGACACCTCAAGGAATCTCTATACTGTGACATAGAGGATTCCATATTTTCTTGTTCTCTTCTCTTTCATATGAGTAGGAGCAAAGACAAAAGCATTCTTGTTGAGGCTGACCCTGAACCTGAAAGGACCTTGAAGCGAAAGCTAAGAGAAGCTAAAGCACAACTCTCTGCAGAGGACCTAACAGAAATCTTCAAAGAAGAAGACATGGCAGCCGAAAACAACAACAATGCCAACAATGCAAGGAAGGTGCTGGGTGACTTTACTGCACCTACTCCCGACTTCTATGGGAGAAGCATCTCTATCCCTGCCATTGGAGCAAACAACTTTGAGCTTAAGCATCAATTAGTTTCTCTAATGCAACAGAATTGAAAGTTCCATGGACTTCCATTGGAAGATC
>NC_029780.3:98419221-98422129 GCF_000817695.3 Arachis duranensis
CTTGGTGACTTTACTGCACCTACTCCCGACTTCTATGGGAGAAGCATCTCTATCCCTACCATTGGAGCAAACAACTTTGAGCTTAAGCCTCAATTAGTTTCTCTAATGCAACAGAATTGCAAGTTCCATGGACTTCTATTGGAAGATTCTCATCAGTTTTTATCTGAGTTCTTGCAAATCTGTGACACTGTCAAGACTAATGGGGTTGACCCTGAGGTCTACAGACTTATGCTATTCCCTTTTGCTGTAAGAGACAGAGCTAGGATATAGTTGGATTCACAACCTAAAGAAAGCCTGAACTCTTGGGAAAAGCTAGTCAATGCCTTCTTGGCAAAGTTCTTTCCACCTCAAAAATTGAGTAAGCTTAGAGTGGAAGTCCAAACCTTCAGAGAAAAGGAAGGTGAATCCCTCTATGAAGTTTGGGAAAGATTCAAACAATTAATCAGAAAGTGTCCTTCTGACATGCTTTCTGAATGGAGCATCATAGGTATATTCTATGATGGTCTGTCTAAACTGTCCAAGATGTCATTGGATAGCTCTACTAGAGGATCTCTTCATCTGAAGAAGACGCCTGTAGAAGCTCAAGAACTCATTAAAATGGTTGCAAATAACCAATTCATGTACACTTCTGAAAGGAATCCTGTGAACAATGGGACCCCTTCAATGGAAGAGGTGAATTACATGGGAGAACCCTATTGAAACACCTATAATCCTTCATGGAGAAATCATCCAAATCTCTCATGGAAGGATCAACAGAGAGCTCAACAAGGTTTTAACAACAATAATGGTGGAAGAAACAGGTTTAGCAATGGCAAGCCTTTTCCATCATCTTCTCAGCAACAGACAGAGAATTCTAAGCAGAGCCACTCTGGCTTAGCAACCATGGTCTCTGATCTAATCAAAACCACTCAAAGTTTCATGACAGAAACAAGGTCCTCCATTAGAAACTTGGAGGCACAAGTGGGTCAGCTGAGTAAGAAAGTTATTGAACTCCCTCCTAGTACTCTTCCAAGCAATACAGAAGAGAATCCAAAAGGAGAGTGTAAGGCCATCAACATGGCCGAAATTAGAGAGGAGGAAAAGCCAGTGATCGCCACTGAGGAAGACCTCAGTGGACATCCACTGGCCTCCAATGAGTTCCCTAATGAGGAACCATGGGAATCAGAGGCTCACACTGAGATCATAGAGATTCCATTGGATTTAAGCTCACACTGAGACCATAGAGATTCCATTGGATTTACTTCTACCATTCATGAGCTTTGATGAGTATTCTTCCTTTGAAGAAGATGTAGATGTCACTGAAGAGCAAGTTGCTAAGTACCTTGGAGCAATCATGAAGCTAAATGACAAGTTATTTGGTAATAAGACTTGGGAGGATGAACCCCCTTTGCTCACCAAAGAACTGGCTGACTTGTCTAGGCAGAGATTACCTCAAAAGAGACAAGACCCTGGGAAGTTCTCAATACCTTGTACAGTAGGCACCATGACCTTCAAGAAGGCTCTGTGTGACCTAGGGTCAAGCATTAACCTCATGTCTCTCTCTGTAATGGAGAAGCTAGGGATCTTTGAGGTACAAGCTGCAAGAATCTCACTAGAGATGGCAGACAATTCAAGAAAACAAGCTTATGGACTTGTAGAGGATGTTTTGGTAAAAGTTGAAGACCATTACATCCCTGTTGATTTCATAGTCCTAGAGACTGGGAAGTGCATGGATGAATCCATCATCCTTGGCAGATCCTTCCTAGCGACAACAAAGGCTGTGATTGATGTTGACAGAGGAGAATTGATCATTCAAGTGAATGAAGAATCCCTTGTGTTTAAGGCTCGGTGATATCCCTCTGTAACCATGGAGAGGAAGCATGAAGAGCTTCTCTCAAAACAGAGTCAAACAGAACCCCCACAGTCAAACTCTAAGTTTGGTGTTGGGAGCCCACAACCAACTTCTAAGTTTGGTGTTGAATCCCCACATTCAAACTCTAAGTTTGGTGTTGGGAGGTTCCAACATTGCTCTGAGTACCAGTGAGGCTCCATGAGAGCCCACTGTCAAGCTAATGACATTGAAGAAGCGCTTGTTGGGAGGCAACCCAATGTTATATTTATCTAATTTTCTTTGTTATTTTATGTTTTTTTGTAGGTTGATGATCATGGGAAGTCACAAAATCAATTGAAAAAGCAAAAACAGCATGAAAAATAGAAAGAAAAATAGCACACCCTGGAGGAAAATCCTGCTGGCGTTTAAACGCCTGTAAGGGCAGCAAATGGGCGTTTAACGCCCAGTCTGGCACCATTCTGGGCGTTTAACGCCAAAAAGGGGCACCAGACTGGCGTTAAACGCCAGGAAAGGGTAAGAAGCTGGCGTTAAACGCCAGAAATGGGCACCAGCCCGGCGTTTAACGCCAGAATTAGCATAAAGAGCATTTTTGCTCGCCACTTGGTGCAGGGATGACTTTTCCTTGACACCTTGATCTAGCCATAAACTTATAGCTACGATTTTAGGAAATTGCACGATCGGCAAAAATTCCTTCCGGCAAGTGCACCGGTTATCGTCAAGTAAAAACTCACAATTGAGTGAGGTCGAATCCCACAAGGATTGGTTGAATGAGCAATTCGGATTAGAAGTGTGTTCTAGTTGAGCGGATCAAGATTTAGATGAGAATTGCGGAATCTTAAATTGCATGAATTAAAGAGCTAGAAGTTAAAGTGCTGAAATTAAAAAGGGATGGGGGTGATTGCATGAATTGAAATTTGCAGAATGTAAATAGAAAGGGATAGATCAGAGAGAGGGGTTCATTGGGGTCAGGAGATATTGAAATCTCCGAATCAAAACATTTTCATCTCTTCCTCAACCAATGCATTCATTGAATCTTGCTTGGCAATCTTATATGATTGGATCCCAATCCCTTGGCTC
>NC_029780.3:98423480-98427217 GCF_000817695.3 Arachis duranensis
TCTTCCCTGAAATCATCCAAACAATTGCATCAAAGTCTTGTAAAATTTCCTGAGAATTCTTCCATTCATAGCATTCAAGTAATATCACTAAAAACTCATGGAATTTGCATCAAAATGATACTGTTTGGATGGTTCATTGCTTTGTTGTTCATTTAACCATTCTTGGTTACTTTAAGCTCAAGAAAATGCATAAAACAACTAAAACTAACAGAAAATTGCTAGTGAAACTAGCCTAAGATGCCTTGGCATCACAAAACCAAACTTAATACTTGCTTGTCCCTAAGCAAGTCCTGAGTTAATTGAGAAGAAAGTATGAAACAGAAAGCAATTACATTGGCTATATTAGCAAGCATTTGAAGTTCATCAGAAGGGTTTTATGCAGAAAGTTGCAGTATCACTTTTTCATTCTTATCAGGTAAAATTATCACTTTTTCATTGCATTCATCAAACATTGCTATGGCCTCTTGTTACTCTTATGTCTTTGGCACTTTTCCCTTCTTTGTTTTTCTTTCTTTTTCTTAGAGCTCCTTTGCTCCTTGTTTGCTCAGTGTCATGTGTTGCACAAGCCTTTGGCATTTTCTTTTTCTTATTAGTGCACTACACATATCCACTACAGGCATTTTAGTTCACATTTCTTCTTGAGACATTGGTGCCCAGAACCTCTTTGTGTGACTAAATGTTTTGTATTTAGGTTGCTCTTGATAATGGACTTTTGGTTGATAATCCCGGGTTAGTTAACCCAAGTTACCAAGTGTTGAAACACTCCTCAGAACCTATTCATCCAAGCATATCCTTAATACAGAAACACCACAGGCATTTGTCTCAGAAGTTCAAACCATTGGTGCCTAGTTTTTTTTTTTTTGCTTTTTGGTTGCCCTTTTTCAGTGGCTTTTTCTTCTTCTTTTTCTTTCTTTTTCATGGCCAAAGACATTTATTCACCAAGATCCATAGACAGTATTCAAATTTCTACACAAAAATGATAATTCTACACTCCATTTCTAGCGATCTGACTAAACAATCAAGCATGCATACCACCACTTAATTCTACTTGATTTGTCACTAATTGAGCCAAGTTACTTTTGTTCAAACTTTTCTTTTATTTTTGGAAACAGAACAAGCATGGCAAGCATTTGTTTAAGAAGGTGAAGTTATATCCAAACATCTAGGCAATTCACTTTATTCAAAGTAGTAAACAAACAAACATATTAAAAACTTCACATTCCAGAAAGATTCAACAATTACAGTTTAAACCAGAACAAGCATGCTTTTGTTTGCCTTTTAAAGAATGGTCAAGAAAAAATACCACCTTGTGAAATTTCTTGTTTTCTCTTTGTTGCCAGGAAACAATTTGATTTCTCCTTCTTCTCCTAGTCCTCGGGTTGGGTTGCCTCCCAACAAGTGCTTCTTTAACGTCACTAGCTTGACGGTTGTCTTCCTCAGTTGAGGTGATATTTAACCTTGTCCTTCTCCTCCACATCTCCCAAGTAATGTTTGAGTCTTTGACCATTCACAGTGAAGGTTCGTTGTGACTTTTCTTCCATGATTTCTACTTGTCCATATTGGGAGACCTTGGTGACAAAGAATGGTCCAGACCACCTTGATTTTAGCTTCCCTGGAAATAGCTTCAGCCTAGAATTGTAGAGCAATACTTTTTGTCCTTCTTCAAATTTCCTTGGGGCTATGTTGCTGTCATGCTTCTTCTTTGCTCTTTCTTTGTAAATTTTGGCATTCTCATAAGCTTCAGCTCTGAATTCTTCCAACTCTTGAATTTGCAACATCCTTCTTTCTCCAGCAGCCTTGCTATCCAAGTTCAAGAGTTTCAAGGCCCAGAATGCCTTGTGCTCCAACTCCAGTGGCAAATGGCAAGCTTTTCCATATACTAGTTGGTAAGGAGACATTCCAATTGGTGTTTTGAAAGCTGTCCTATATGCCCAAAGAGCATCATCTAGCTTAATCGACCAGTCCTTTCTTGAAGTTCCCACAGTCTTTTCCAGGATTCTTTTGAGTTCCCTATTAGATATTTCGGCTTGCCCACTTGTCTGTGGATGGTATGGTGTGGCTACCTTATGTTTGACTCCATATTTTAGAAGCAATGCCTCTAATGGTTTGTTGCAGAAGTGGCTTCCTCCATCACTGATGATTGCTCTTGGAAACCCAAAACGACAAAAGATGTGTTTTCTGAGGAAGTTCACGACTACCTTATTATCATTAGTTGGAGTTGCTATTGCTTCAACCCACTTGGAGACATAGTCTACTGCCACAAGAATGTAATTATTTGAGTATGAGGTAGGAAAGGGTCCCATGAAATCTATCCCCCATACATCAAACAATTCAAGTTCCAGAATGAATTGTTGTGGCATTTCATTTCTTCTTGGCAGGTTCCCCGCTTTCTTGCATTCATGGCAGTGCTTCACTAGTTCCTTTGCATCTTTGAAGATAGTGGGCCAATAAAAACCACACTGCAACACCTTGGCTGCTGTTCTTTCTCCTGCAAAATGTCCTCCATAAGTGGAGCCATGGCAGTCCCATAAGACTTCCCTTCCTTCTTCCTCTGATACGCATCTTCTGAGTATGCCATCCGAACATTTTTTGAACAAGTATGGTTCGTCCCAGATGAAGTATTTGGCATCATTTACTAATTTCTTCTTTTGATGCTTGTTAAATTCCAACGGCAAACTCCCAGTGGCTTTGAAGTTTGCTATGTCTGCAAACCAGGGTGCTTTGTGAATTACCATGAGTTATTCATCAGGGAAGCACTCATTTATATGTGTGCTTTGTGTGCTTCCTTCTTTACATGGTATTCTTGATAAATGGTCTGCCACCTTGTTCTCTACACCCTTCTTGTCTTTGATTTCAATGTCAAATTCCTGCAACAAAAGAACCCATCTAATAAGTCTTGGTTTGGATTCTCGTTTAGCAAGTAAGTATTTTAAAGCTGAATGATCAGTGAAGACAATGACTTTAGACCCAATGAGATAGGATCTAAATTTGTCAAATGCAAAGACTATTGCCAAGAGTTCTTTTTCAGTGGTTGTGTAATTCCTTTGGTTATCATTCAAGACCTTACTGGCATAATAAATCACATGTACCAAATTGTCTTTCCTTTGTCCTAACACTGCCCCAATAGCAAGGTCTGATGCATCACACATCAGTTCAAAAGGTAAGTTCCAATCAGGTGGGGCAATGATAGGTGCAGAGGAAAGTTTTTGCTTCAAAAGTTCATAGGCTAGCATGCAATTTTCATCAAATACAAAGGGTGTATCAGAGACAAGCAAGTTACTCAAAGGTTTGGCTATTTTAGAAAAGTCTCTAATAAACCTTCTGTAAAAACCAGCGTGTCCCAAAAAACTCCTAACTGCCTTGACATTACTCGGTGGAGGTAGTTTTTCAATGAATTCCACCTTAGCTCTGTCCACCTCAATGCCTCTATTAGACACTTTATGGCCAAGGACTATTCCTTCTGTGACCATGAAATGACACTTTTCCCAATTTAATACTAGGTTGGTCTCTTGGCATCTCTTAAGCACCAAGGCAAGGTGGTGTAGGCAACTAGGAAAAGAATCTCCAAACACAGAAAAATCATCCATGAAAACCTCAATAAATTTTTCAATCATGTCCGAAAAGATGGACAGCATGCACCTTTGGAAAGTGGCAGGTGCATTGCACAATCCAAAGGGCATGCGTCTATAAGCAAAAACTCCATATGGACAAACAAATGATGTTTTCTCTTGATCTCT
>NC_029780.3:98428199-98429083 GCF_000817695.3 Arachis duranensis
CTGGATCCTTCAATTTCTGAGGCAATTTGTGCTGGATGATGGCACTGCATTCTTCAGTTAACAACACAGTTTCCTCATTTCTCCAGCTTCTCTTCTTGGTCATTAATTCCTTTAAGAATTTTGCATAGAGTGGCATTTGCTCTATTGCCTCAGCAAAAGGAATGTTGATTTGAAGCTTCTTGAAAATCTCCAAGAATCTGGAGAATTGGCCATCCTTTTCACTTTTCATCAAACATTGAGGATATGGTACTTTGGGTGTATAAGGCTTCAGGACCTCTTTTTCTTTTATGTATAAGGCTTCAGGACCTCTTTCTCTTTTTCTTTTGTTGCAGACGGTGTAAAAGATTGTCCCTGTTCCTTGTCTCTCACATTTTCCTTTGCTTCATCCTCTGTGGTTTCCTTTGAGATCTCCTTTAGCTTCTTTCCACTTCTGAGGGTTATGGCCTTACATTCTTCCCTTGCAATTGCCTTGGCAGCATGAGAAACGCTTGGCCCAGGGGTTTGCTTAGACAAATACACAATTTGATTTTCTAGCTTCTGGATGGCAGCTCCTTAGTTTTGCAAGTTAGAATTTACTTCTTCCTTAAAAGCTTTCAATTCTGTTATGTCTTGACTCATGGTTGCAAGCATTCCTTCTATCCTGTTTAATTGATCTTGAAATTGTTGGCTCGGATTAGGTTGGGCAGGTTGATTATTTTGGCCATGATATGGTGGTTGGGAGTAAGTGTTTTGTGTGGCTTGGTATGATCTTTGGTTGGAGTTTTGGTATGTGGAATGGTTGTGTTGGTTGTGGTTGTAAGGTTTGTGGTTTTGTGGTTGGGTTTGCTGGTTTCCCCACCCAAAGTTTGGGTGGTTTTTCCAGCCTGGGTTGTAAGTGTTGGAAT
>NC_029780.3:98429249-98430637 GCF_000817695.3 Arachis duranensis
ATGAATGGTCTACAGCCTTCCTTGATTCATAAGAAAGTCCATCATAGAAAATATGCAATTGCACCCAGTCATGGAACATGTCTGGTGGGCATTTCCTTGTCAAATCCTTGAACCTCTCCCATGCCTCGTAGAGAGTTTCACCATCTTGTTGTCTAAAAGTCTGAACCTCAGATCGAAGCCTATTGACCTTTTGTGGGGGGTAGAAACGTGCCAGAAACTTGCTTTCCACCTCATCCCAGATTGTTAGGCTCTCCCTTGGGAATGATTCCAGCCACTTAGCTGCCTTGTCCCTAAGTGAAAATGGGAACAAGAGCAGTTTATAGGCATCTTCCCGGACTCCATTGGACTTCACAGTGTCGCAAATTCTCAGGAATTTTGTGAGATGTTGGTTTGGGTCTTCATTAGCACTCCCACCAAATGAACAATGATCCTCCACCAATGATATTAGCTGTGGTTTGAGTTCAAAATTGTTGGCCTGAATGGGTGGTTTCTGAATGCTGCTACCACAATTCCCAGAGGTTGGGTTTATGTATGAACCAAGAACCCTCCTCTCGGGAATGGCATTGTTTCCATCAGCTCTCTCATGGTTGTGAACTTCTC
This sequence comes from Arachis duranensis, assembly GCF_000817695.3. Classification (NCBI taxonomy): domain Eukaryota; kingdom Viridiplantae; phylum Streptophyta; class Magnoliopsida; order Fabales; family Fabaceae; genus Arachis; species Arachis duranensis. Next base: position 98,429,850 of record NC_029780.3, read on the forward strand.
TATCCATGTTGAGATCCCTCTCATGGTTGTGAACTTCTTTATCCATGTTGAGATCTAGAGCTTCCTCAAAGTTGTCCTCAGATTCTCCTTCAGATTCTTCTTCTCTCAGTACTCTCTTCCCTCTTGCTTCCCTTCTAAGTTTATGAAGGGTCCTCTCTGGTTCGGTATATGGAGGAGTTGTTGTCTCTCCTCTCCTACCTGTCATACAAGAACACACCACAAGCAACAAACAAGTGAATACTCTTGGTTAATGGAAGAGTATGGTTAGAGCAGTTGAGGAATTAATTCAAATAGTTAGTGGGTCAGTGAGTTAGTTGCTTGAATTGAAAGGCATAAGAAAGAAAAAGCAAGTAACAGAGTGCAGAAATTAAAAATTCAACAAATAACTTGAACTAAATTAACAAAACAAGAAAAATGCTCAATCTAGTTAACTTCCAATTTGAGAATTGTCAATCGAAAACCAATCCCCGGCAACAGCGCCATAAACTTGATCTAGCCATAAACTTATAGCTACGATTTTAGGAAATTGCATGATCGGCAAAAATTCCTTCCGGCAAGTGCACCGGTTATCGTCAAGTAAAAACTCACAATAGAGTGAGGTCGAATCCCACAAGGATTGGTTGAATGAGCAATTCGAATTAGAAGTTTGATTAGTTGAGCGGAATCAAGAATTGGGTGTGAATTGCATAAAGTAAATTGGCGGAAAATGTAAATTGCAAGGAATTGAAATGACTGAATCTTAAATTGCGAGAATTAAAGTGCGAGAAGTTAAATTGCTGAAATTAAAA
>NC_029780.3:98432390-98435397 GCF_000817695.3 Arachis duranensis
GCCACTTGGTGCAGGGATGACTTTTCCTTGACACCTCAGGATCTGTGGACCCCACAGGATCCCCACCTACCCCACCACTCTCTCTCTTCTTCACCCATTCACCAATCACCTCAACACCTCTTCCCCAAAAACCCCTCACCTATCAAATCCACTATTCCCCTCACCACTTACATCCATCCTTCATAAAACCTCACCTACCTCACCATTCAAATTCAAACCACTTTCTTTCCCAAACCCACCCATAATGGCCGAACCCTACCCCTCTCTCCAGCCCTATATAAAACCATCTTCACTCTTTCATTTTCACACAACCTAAACACTACGTCTCCCCCTTGGCTGAACCACAAAGCCTCCTCCATCTCCTCCATTTCTTCTTCTTCTACTATCTTCTTTCTTCTTTTGCTCGAGGACGAGCAAACCTTCTAAGTTTGGTGTGGTAAAAGCATTGCTTTTTGTTTTTCCATAACCATTTATGGCACTTAAGGTTGGAGAAACCTCTAGAAAGAGGAAAGGGAAGGCAAAAGCTTCCACCTCCGAGTCATGGGAGATGGAGAGATTCATCTCAAGGGTGCATCAAGACCACTTCTATGAAGTTGTGGCCATAAAGAAGGTGATCCCTGATGTCCCTTTCAAACTCAAAAAGAGTGAATATCCGGAGATCCGACATGAGATCCGAAGAAGAGGTTGGGAAGTTCTTACCAACCCCATTCAACAAGTCGGAATCTTAATGGTTCAAGAGTTCTATGCCAATGCATGGGTCACCAAGAACCATGATCAAAGTGTGAACCCGGACCCAAAGAATTGGCTTACAATGGTTCGGGGGAAATGCTTAGATTTTAGTCCGGAAAATTTAAGGTTGGCATTCAACTTGCCCATGATGCAAGGAGATGAACACCCTTACACTAGAAGGGTCAACTTTGATCAAAGGTTGGACCAAGTCCTCATAGACATTTGTAAAGAGGGTGCTCAATGGAAGAGAGATTCAAGAGGGAAGCCGGTTCAATTGAGAAGGCATGACCTCAAGCCCATGGCTAGAGGATGGTTGGAGTTTATACAACGCTTAATCATTCCCACTAGCAACCGGTCCGAAGTTACTATAGACCGGTGATGATTAGATTTTTGACGGTTTAGAATTTCACAAATGAAATCTCGTTGCAAGTATAGTTCCTAAACCAAGCAATAATCCTTTCATACAAAAAGTTGTTTGTCACTAAAACAAACCCCTAAATTTATAAACCGAAGTATTTGAACCTCGGGTCGTTCTCCCTAGGAATTACATTAAAGTGTCTTGTTATTGGTTTGAGTTGTTTTGGGGTTTTGATAAGAGGCATAAAAGTAAATGACAATGAAAATAAACTAACAACTATAAAAGGCTCTTGGCAAGGTATGAAAATTAGAAGTCCTATCCTAGTTATCCTTCTCAATTGTGATGAGAATTGTTCATTGCTACCACTTAGTTAACCTCTAACCATGGAGGAAAGTCAAGTGGATGAATCAAATTGATTCCTCAAGTCCTAATCAACTCCTAAAGGAGAGACTAGCTTTAGAGGTATTCAAATCAGTTAGCAACTTCTAATTATCAATCAACAAAGGAATTAGATAACTTAAGTGTCACTAATTACTCTACCTAGGCCAAGAGGGACAAAACCTACACAAAAATCCAACCAAGCATTTCATCAAACACTTGGAAGGCACAAAAGGGAAAACATAGTAAATCAGCAACAAGAATAGAATCTAACAACAATTATTGAAAGGAATTAACAACAACAATCAAGGAAATCACAATTATCAAGAATCACCTCAAATTGCATTATTGAAAGAAAACAAAGGAACAACAATCTATCCAAAACAAAATTAAGAATTACAATTATTAAAGCACATAACTAGAAAGAGGGAGAGGAGAAGATTAAGAATTGGTAAATGAAAAGTGAATCAAAGCATGAATTAAACCTAGATTTAAGAGGGAGATTAACCTAAACCTAATCCTAATTCTAGAGAGAAGTGAGAGCTTCTCTCTCTAAAACTAACTCTCAAACTAAAACTATGACTAATTGTTGACTAACTTCTCATAATGTCTTCCCCTTAAACCTTCATCCTTTTATTCCTTTCTCCTAGCAATTGGCGCCAAAAATGGGTTCAGAAACCCTCTCAAATCGCCAGGCACGTGTTGCATTAATGAAGTCATGTGCCACCATCGGCGCGTGCGCGCACGGTACGCGTGCGCGTCCCTGGCCAATTCTGCAATGTGCGCGCGAGCGCCTTGTGCGCGTGCGCGTGCTTGGCTTAGATTAATTCTTTTGTCTTTTGTGCTTCTCTCCAATTGCATGCTTCCTTCCTTGCTCCTTTGATCCATGCCTAGCATATTTCAATCCTGGAATTACTAGCAAACACCTCAAGGCATCTTATGGAATCAAGGAGAAATTAGAATTTATCAAAATAAGGCTTAAAAAGCATGTTTTTACACTTAGGCACAAATACGGGAGGGATTACAAAACCATGCCAATTCATAGGTTAAATGCGAGAAAAAGGTTATCAAAATACTCTAAATTCAATACAAGATAAACCGTCAAATTGGGGTTTATCACCGGGCTATCATGATTCATAGCATCATGATTAGAGAGGAAATAGAAGTTCATGAGGTTATATCCCAAGAACTTTATAAGGTGGCAGACAAGTCCTCTACCTTGGCAAGGTTAGCCTTCCCTCATCTTATTTGTCATCTCTGTTATTCAGTTGGAGTTGACATAGAGGGAGAGACCCTCATTGATGAAGACAAGCCCATCACTAAGAAAAGGATGGAGCAAACAAGAGATCCCACTCACCATGAAATTCCTGAGATGCCTCAAGGGATGCACTTTCCTCCACAAAACTATTGGGAGCAAATCAACACCTCCCTAGGTGAATTGAGTTCCAACATGGGACAACTAAGGGTGGAGCATCAAGAACATTCCATCCTCCTCCATGAAATTAGAGAAGATCAAAGAATCATGAGAGAGGAGCAACAAAG
>NC_029780.3:98437069-98437497 GCF_000817695.3 Arachis duranensis
GGCTTCCCTCTTGAATCTCTCTTCCATTGAGCACCCTCTTCACAAATGTCTATGAGGACTTGGTCCAACCTTTGATCAAAGTTGACCCTTCTAGTGTAAGGGTGTTCATCTCCTTGCATCATGGGCAAGTTGAATGCCAACTTTATATTTTCCGGACTAAAATCCAAGCATTTCCCCCGAACCATTGTAATCCAATTCTTTGGGTCCGGGTTCACACTTTGATCATGGTTCTTGGTGATCCATGCATTGGCATAGAACTCTTGAACCATTAAGATTCTGACTTGTTGGATGGGGTTGGTAAGAACTTCCCAACCTCTTCTTCGGATCTCATGTCGGATCTCCGGATATTCACTCTTTTTAAGTTTGAAAGGGACCTCGGGGATCACCTTCTTCATGGCCACAACTTCATAGAAGTGGTCTTGATGCAC
>NC_029780.3:98437664-98438492 GCF_000817695.3 Arachis duranensis
CAATGCTTTTACCACACCAAACTTAGAAGGTTTTCTCGTCCTCGAGCAAAAGAAGGAAGAAGAGACTAGAAGAAGAAGAAATAGAGGAGATGGAGGTGGCTTTGTGGTTCGGCCAAGGGGGAGAAGTAGTGTGTAGGTTATGTGAAAATGAAGGAGTGAAGATGGGTTTATATAGGAGTGGAGAGGGGGTGTATGGTTCGGCCATAATGGGTGGGTTTGGGAGGGAAAGTGGTTTGAATTTGAATGGTGAGGTAGGTGGGGTTCCTGTAGGGTCCACGGATCTTGAGGTGTCAAGAAAAATTCATCCCTGCACCAAGTGGCGAGCAAAAATGCTCTTTATTCCAATTCTGGCGTTAAACGCCGGGCTGGTGCCCATTTCTGGCGTTTAACGCCAGCTTCTTGCCCTTTCCTGGCGTTTAACACCACTCTGGTGCCCCTTTCTGGCGTTAAACACCCAGAATGGTGCCAGACTGGGCGTTAAACGCTCATTTGCTGCCCTTACTGGCGTTTAAACGCCAGCAAGTTTTCCTCCAGGGTGTGCTGTTTTTCTTTCTGTTTTTCATTCTATTTTTGCTTTTTTTTCAATTGATTTTGTGACTTCCCATGATCATCAACCTACAGAAAACATAAAATAACAAAGGAAACATAGATAAATATAACATTGGGTTGCCTCCCAACAAGCGCTTCTTTAATGTCAGTAGCTTGATAGTGGGCTCTTATGGAGCCTCACAGATACTCAGAGCAATATTGGAACCTCCCAACACCAAACTTAGAGTTTGAATGTGGGGGTTCAACACCAAACTTAGAAGTTGGTTGAGGCCTCCCAAC
>NC_029780.3:98438638-98439108 GCF_000817695.3 Arachis duranensis
GGATTCTTCATTCACTTGAATGATCAATTCTCCTCTGTCAACACTAAACACAGCCTTTGCTGTGGCTAGGAAGGGTCTGCCAAGGATGATGGATTCATCCATGCACTTCCCAGTCTCTAGGACTATGAAATCAGCAGGGATGTAATGGTCTTCAACTTTTACCAGAACATCTGCTACAAGTCCATAAGCTTGTTTTCTTGAATTGTCTGCCATCTCTAGTGAGATTCTTGCAGCTTGTACCTCAAAGATCCCTAGCTTCTCCATACAGAGAGAGGCATGTGGTTTATGCTTGACCCTAGGTCACATAGAGCCTTCTTGAAGGTCATGGTGCCTACTGTACAAGGTATTGAGAACTTCCCAGGGTCCTGTCTCTTTTGTGGTAATCTCTGCCTAGTCAAGTCATCCAGTTCTTTGGTGAGCAAAGGGGGTTCATCCTCCCAAGTCTCATTACCAAATAACTTGTCATTTAG
>NC_029780.3:98439339-98440616 GCF_000817695.3 Arachis duranensis
CCTTCCATGAAAGATTTGGATGATTTCTCCATGAAGGATTATAGGTGTTTCCATAGGATTCTCCTATGTAATTCACCTTTTCCATTGAAGGGTTCTCAGGATCATAAGCTTCTTCTTCAGATGAAGCGTCCTTAGTACTGCCTGGTGCAGCTTGCATTCCAGACAGACTCTGAGAAATCATATTGACTTGCTGAGTCAATATTTTGTTCTGAGCTAGTATGGCATTTAGAGTATCAATCTCAAGAACTCCTTTCTTCTGATTTGTCCCATTGTTCACAGGATTCCTTTCAGAAGTGTACATGAATTGATTATTTGCAACCATTTCAATTAGTTCTTGAGCTTCTGTAGGCGTCTTCTTCAGATGAAGAAATCCTCCAGCAGAGCTATCCAAAGACATCTTGGACAGTTCAGACAGACCATCATAGAAGATACCTATGATGCTCCATTTAGAAAGCATGTCAGAAAGACACTTTCTGATCAATTGTTTGTATCTTTTCCAAGCTTCATAGAGGGATTCACCTTCCTTCTGTCTGAAGGTTTGGACTTCCACTCTAAGCTTACTCAATTTTTGAGGTGGAAAGAACCTTGCCAAGAAGGCATTGACTAGCTTTTTCCAAGAGTTCAGGCTTTCTTTATGTTGTGAGTCCAACCATATTCTAGCTCTGTCTCTTACAGCAAAAGGGAATAGCATAAATCTGTAGACCTCAGGGTTAACCCCATTGGTCTTGACAGTGTCACAGATTTGCAAGAATTCAGCTAGAAACTGATGAGGATCTTCCAATGGAAGTCCATGAAACTTGCAATTCTGTTGCATTAGAGAAATTAATTGAGGCTTAAAAGAGATGCTTCTCCCATAAAAGTCGGGAGTAGGTGCAGTAAAGTCACCCAGCACCTTCCTTGCATTATTGGCATTGTTGTTGTTTTCGGCTGCCATGTCTTCTTCTTTGAAGAATTCTGCTAGGTCCTCTACAGAGAGTTATGCTTTAGCTTCTCTTGGCTTTCGCTTCAAGGTCCTTTCAGGTTCAGGGTCAGCCTCAACAAGAATGCCTTTGTCTTTGCTCCTGCTCATATAAAAGAGAAGAGCACAAGAAAATATGGAATCCTCTATGTCACAGTATAGAGATTCCTTGAGGTGTCAGAGGAATAGAAGGAGGAGGTAGAAGAATTAGGATGTGAGAAGAAGAGAAGAATTTTTTAAAATAAGTTAAAAAGATTTTAAAAACATTTTGAAAAATTGAAGAATGATTTTCGAAAAATATGATTGGGAAAGAAATAAA
>NC_029780.3:98440673-98442358 GCF_000817695.3 Arachis duranensis
ATAAGAAATTAAAAAGATATGATTGAAAACTATTTTGAAAAAGATGTGATTAAGAAGATATGATTGAAAATATATAGTTTTGAAAAGATATGATTGAGAAGATATAATTGAAAAACAAATTAAAAAGATTTGATTTTTAAAATCAATGACTTGGCTAACAAGAAAAGATATGATTCAAATATTAAACCTTTCTCAATAGAAAAGGCATCACACTTGAAATGTTGAATCAAATCATTAATTGTTAGCAAGTATTTTGAAAAGTGGAAAGGAATTGATTTTGAAAATATATGATTGAAAAGATATGATTTGAAAAAGATTTGATTTTGAAAAATTTTGAAAACTTGAAAAAAATTTGCATTAAAAACAAAATCTTCCCTCTTGTGCCATCCTGGCGTTAAACGCCCAGAATGGTATCCATTCTGGCGTTTAACGCCCAAAATGCTACCCTTTTCGGCATTAAACGCCCAGCTAGGTGCCCTGGCTGACGTTTAAACGCCAGTTTTCCTTCTTCACTGGGCATTTTGAACGCCCAGCTTTTTCTGTGTAATTCCTCTGCTGTATGTTCTGAATCTTCAATTCTTTGCATTATTGACTTGAAAAGACACAAATGAAAACTTTTTTGGATTTTTAATGACGAGGAAAAATCAAAATGCAACTAAAATCAAATAGACAATGCATGCAAGACACCAAACTTAGAAGTTTGTATACTACTGACACTAACAAATTGAGAGTGCATATGAGAAACAACAAAACACTCAAGACAAGAGAATTTAAAGATCAAAGCAAGTAAATCATCAAGAACAACTTGAAGATCAATGAAGACACATGATAAATGCAAGAAGAACAGAAACATGCAATTGACACCAAACTTAAAATGAGACACTAGACTCAAACAGGAAATATTTTTGGTTTTTATGATTTTGTAATTTTTTTTGGTTTTTTCGAAAATTATGTGGAAAAAGAAGATAAAGAGGATCAAAACTTTTAATAAGAATTCCAAGATAAACTCAAACAATCCCCGCAATGGCGCCAAAAACTTGGTGTTGTTGCCGGATCAAAACTTGGCACTGTTATTGCAGGGAACAAATGCGAAACTGTAGTTAGGACATTTAATTCCCCGGCAACGGCGCCAAAAACTTGGTGAACAAAATTGTGATCATCAATGGCGCCATCAACATGGTACGCTCAATTGCAATCTCAACTCTTTATCACAACTTCGCACAACAAACCAGCAAGTGCACTGGGTCGTCCAAGTAATAGACCTTACGCAAGTAAGGGTCGATCCCACAGAGATTGTTGGTATGAAGCAAGCTATGGTCATCTTGTAAATCTCAGTCAGGCAGATTCAAATGGTTATGAATGATTTATGAATAAAGCATAAAATAAAGATAGAGATACTTATGTAATTCATTGGTGAGAATTTTAGATTAGCGTATGGAGATGCTTTGTCCCTTCCGTCTCTCTGATTTTCTACTGTCTTCATCCAATCCTTCTTACTCCTTTCCATGGCAAGCTGTATGTTGGGCATCACCGTTGTCAATGGCTACAGTCCCGTCCTCTCAGTGAAAATGTTCAACGCACTCTATCACAGCACGGCTATTCATCTATCGGTTCTCGATCATGTCGGAATAGAATCCAGTGATTCTTTTGCGTCTGTCACTAACGCCCCACAATTGCGAGTTTGA
>NC_029780.3:98442513-98447784 GCF_000817695.3 Arachis duranensis
GGTTGTCAGGCACACGTTCATAGGTGAGAATGATGATGAGTGTCACGGATCATCACATTCATCAAGTTTAGGAGCAAGTGATATCTTAGAACAAGAATAAGCTGAATTGAATAGAAGAACAATAGTAATTGCATTAATACTCGAGGTACAGCAGGGCTCCACACCTTAATCTATGGTGTGTAGAAACTCCACCGTTGAAAATACATAAGAATAAAGTCTAGGCATGGCCGAGAGGCCAGCCCCCATGATCTAAGAACTAGACGTCCAAAGATGATCTAGAGATCTAAAGTGATCAAAAGATGTAAATACAATAGCAAAATGTCCTATTTGTAGAGAACTAGTAGTCTAGGGTTTACAAAGATGAGTAAATGACATAAAAATCCACTTCCGGACCCACTTGGTGTGTGCTTGGGATGAGCATTGAAGCATTTTCATGTAGAGACTCTTCTTCGAGTTAAACGCCAGCTTTTGTGCCAGTTTGGGCGTTTAATTCCCATTCTTGTGCCAGTTCTGGCGTTTTACGCCAGAATTCTTAAGCTGACTTTGAATGCCTGTTTGGGCCATCAAATCTCGGATAAAGTATGAACTATTATACATTGCTGGAAAGCTCAGGATGTCTACTTTTTAACGCAGTTGAGAGCGCGCCAATTGGACTTTTGTAGCTCCAGAAAATCCACTTCGAGTGCAAGGAGGTCAGAATCCAACAGCATCTGCAATCCTTTTCAGCCTCTGAATCAGATTTTTGCTCAGGTCCCTCAATTTCAGCTAGAAAATACCTGAAATCACAGAAAAACACACAAACTCATAGTAAAGTCCAGAAAAGTTAATTTTAACTAAAAACTAATAAAAATATAATAAAAACTAACTAAAACAAACTAAAAACATACTAAAAATAATGCCAAAAAGCGTATAAATTATCCGCTCATCACAAGGGTACAAAGATCATAAAAGGATTAGCCGTGGAGGGAAAGGAGGTCCTGCAGAGGAAACTTACAATGAGAAAAAAAATCTACGATACATAAAACTGGTGCTTTGAGAAATAATGGTCTTAAGATTCCTTTTAGAGACAAAGTGATTGGAGAAGTTGAGCTGAAGCTTCTAGTCATAGATGAATTGTTGAATGATGAACGGTTAGTTGTGGTGATAGGTAGACAAGGGAATTTGACTCTATTGAAAGTCATATTTTTGAAGGAGCAAAAAAAAGCCTTACCTGAACCATATGTAGACTCCATTATCATTATAGTCCTTGGTAAACACGTTAGCTACACATACTTGACCCATAGGTTGAAGTTCATTTAGAGAGTTAAGAGAGATTATGAGATATCGGATGTAGGTAATGGGTACTTTCTAGTCAAATGCGACATGAAGAAAGATAGAGAGAAGATGTTGCTTGTAGGTCTTTAGATGATTGATTGTCACTACTTTGCAGTCAGACCATGGTCGCTTTTCTTTTGATCAATCTAAGATTCCTTTGAAATGACTTTGGTTTAGGTTCATATCACTGGGTTGAATATTCATTACTATTAGAAATGAGTTATACGACAGATAGCTACAATGGTTAGAATCCAAATCAAAGTTGATACAACAACAAAAGAGGCAAAGGAGGGAATTTTCCAAGAGCTTGCATCCAACTTGTTTGGGATCACCAGTCATAGACGAAATAAATGTGGACAACATTATTTACAAGGTGGAGCATGAAAGTTTGGGTTTAATCTGTGAGGCATGCAGATGTTATGACCATCTTTCTAAAGGTTGTAATAAGAAACTAGTTGAAACTCGAATGCCAATAAGCAAAATTTAATTGATGGGAAAATATTTAAATTTGGAGCTTCTAGTGCTGCTAATGCTGGTAATAATAAAGTTAAGAAGATGCATAGTAGAGAGAACGTGGTTCTTGAAAAGGATAATATTGGACATGAATTTGTTCTCAATAATTCCAATGTTACAAATACAGACCATACGTAAGTGAAGGTGGAGCACCACATTGACAATCCACAAGTAGAAGAAGGGGAGTGGATTAAGGTTAATCAGAAGAGAAAGGGTAAAGAGGTAATTTTACCTCTAAAATATGATTTTCATGACATGGTTGCTGATTGCAAAGAGATTGGAGCAAGGAAAGTCAAAGGGAAAGTCAAGAATGGGACAAGCAAATCCATGATCAACCATAAGCCAAATTCTAAGGGCAAACAATACAAGCAAAACATCTCACGGTGCAAGTCCATTTGGCAAAGAAATGTGTCATAGTTATTCTGGCAATTAACAAACATAAGCGACAAATGCCACTCTCATTACAAAACTCACTGGAAAATGGTGGAGTTGAGGTAGAGAAACCTTCCGATATCTCCTTAAATGGCGACAGGGTATAGCCTAGGGAGGCAAAAGTGTCACCTGATAGAATCAGAAGTTAGCTCTTATAAGATTGGAGTTACATTGCATGCTATTTTTATAGATTTTTCAAATATACTAACTTAGAATGGCAAAGGAACAAGTAATAAAATAGCTCGTGTTCATCTAAAACAACTAGTAAACTTATATAATCCTAGTATCCTTATTATCATGGAGACTCATTGTCCTTTCCAGAATATGAAGTTGTTTTAGAATATGTTAATGTATGATGCCGTTTATATTAAGGAGGATTGAGTGGATAGTGGTGGCATTTGGTTTCTTTCTTCTTGGCCGGGTATTTCTTGTAATGTTCTGAGCTACTGCTCTCAGATGGTTTGTCTGGAATTTTTTTTGGAGGTGTGGAATGAGCTTGCACAACTGTATATGCATAGAGATAGCAATGGGGTAAGGTGAGACAGGAGATGCCTTTCTGCTCCCCATTCCTGCCCCTAGATTTACTACCCTTCCCCACCTCTAATCCTTATTGTAGGGGAATATTACCCTCATTCCCATTCTCTGCGGGGTTCTACTCCTCATCTCCCTATATTGATAATTTATATGAAAATTCTAATTAAAAATTTAAAAAATCACAAAATATTATTACAACATACAAATAAAGTATTGTTCAAGATTACAAGTCTAAAAATATAAAATAACCATAGTCATGGAGAAAAGGCACTAGGGAGTGGAACGATGCAGTGTTAGTGTTATGGAGAGAAAGAAAGATACTTTTTAAATTAGGGTTATGCTTAGATCTTTGGCCTACTTTAAGGGAATTACGCCCCTATCCCCATCCCAGCAGAAAAAATTTTCCGTCTTTGGGTCCTCATTTGGGGCGGTCCCTACGCTTTAGGGAGTTTTTCCATCCCTAGTATATGCAAGTCTTGTGCCAAGCCATAGAGATGAAGCGTGGGAATTTCTCCTTTCCTCAGAAGTGAGAGGTGGAAACTTCTGCAATCGCAGAGCGGACATATTTGGGAAAATAATTACAAACTATAGACTTGTGGATCTTGGCGCAATAGGCTTCCAGTTTACTTGGGTAAGACAAATGCAGGTTAACAGAGTTATTTCTAAAAGGCTCGATAGAGCTTTGAGCATTGACTGTTGGTGCTTAATGTTTTCAGAATGTTTTGTTGAAAATCTACCCAGAACACGCTCTGATCACTGCCCACTTTTGTTGCATTGCAAAGGGAGAGATAAACCTTTTGCTAGTAAATCTTTTTAGTTTCAAGCTACTTAGGCTTCTCATTCGCTATTCCATGATGTAGTTTAGAGAGCTTGGGCCAAAAGGTGACCATCTGCGACTACTTGTTTATCCAAGGTTTCGGAAGATGCTATAGTTTTCAATAAGAAAGTATTCGGTAAAATTTTCATCAAAAGAAGGAATTGCAGAGGCGGATAGCCAGTTTACAATAACATATGAAGAGAGTGGATGCTATTACTTTGAAGAGGAGATCTAGAGCTTCAAGACAAATACTCAAAAATACCCTTTCAAGAGGAACTATTGTAGTATCAAAAATCTAGATAGAATTGGGTTCACCTAGGAGATAAAAACATGAAATTATTTCACATGCTGACAGTTATGTGCAGAAAGAAGAACAAGATTTACATGTTATTTTTACAAGATGGGTCTTGGTGCACTGATCAAAATGAACCTAAAGCTGAGGCTTTGAGGTTTTACAATAAGCTTTAATTTCTGTAATGATCTTCAAGTGAACTTGGAAGGAATGGGTACTCAACTTCTTTTGTAGCTTTTTCCAGAGGCTTGCAATAATCTCACAAAAGAGGTTTCAAAAAAGGAGGTTCGTAATGCAATAATGGAGATTAACTCATTTAAGGCTCAAGGAGTTGATGGCTTTCAGGCTTTCTTCTTTAAGGAGTATTGGAATATTGTGGGTAATGAAATCTTGCAGCTTGTGTGACAAGCCTTTATTGGTGACCTTCTCGATGCCATTCATTTTGATACTTTGATTGTTTTGATTCCAAATATTGATAATCTTATTAGGATTAAAGACTTTTTTCCAATTAGTCTTTGCAATGTTATATACAACGTTGTTATAAAAGTGATTGTGAATAGATTGTGGCTTTATCTGACTGAGATCATAGAACTATTGTAACGTGACTTTATTTTAGGAAGGGGTACGTCGGATACATCATCCTAGCACAAGAAGCTCTATACTTTATGAAGAAGACTAAGTATAAACAAAAAATTCTTGCTCTCAAGTTTGGCCTTGAGAAAGCATATTATAGAGTTAACTAGAATTTCTTAGAGTAGACTCTATTTATATTTGGATTCTCCACTATCGTGACTAGACTTATTATGTGGCGTGTTAGGTCATATTCTTTTTCTATTATGTGGAATGGTAATAAGTTGAACAGTTTTCAACCCAAAAAAGGACTTTTCCATGGAAATTCCTTATCACCTTATCTTTTTGAAATGTGCATGGAGAGGCTGGGGTGTTATATTTTGTATCAGGTGGAGTGGAGGCTACAAAAACTAGTAGCTGTTTCTAGTAGGGCCCATCGAGATCACACTTAATTTTTGCTGATGGCTTGGTTCTCTTCTATAAAGCAATCGGGACACAGGTTTAATGAGCTATACAAATCTTAAATCTTTTTTATAAAGTGTCTAGTATAAAGGTGAATTTTGATAAATCCAGAGCGATTTATTGTCTTAATGTATCTAGATAGAGAAAGGATACATTCATAAGTATTTCTTCTATAAGATTTGTCAACTCATTGGAAAATATTTAGAAGTGGGGTTAGGACACTCTAGACCATCCAAAACTAATTTCAATGACGTCTTGGTTAAAATATGGAAGCGGCTAGCTTCATGGAAGGGTATATTTCCCAATAGAGCTAGGTGGCTTTGTCTTGCAAAGTCTG
>NC_029780.3:98447829-98463436 GCF_000817695.3 Arachis duranensis
GAATGCAAGTGAGTTATTTTTCTATTGCTACCTGTTCCGAGGGTTACCTAAAAATGTAGGTCGATCTCGGTCGAGATCTTCTGTGTGGGTCAGAGCTGCTGTTGTCCGACTTGTGGGACTTGGTGATGGTGCTGATCCTTCATCCCCGGAGGGTGGGAGATACTTGCAAGGGACTCCGATGCTTAAGTTAGCAAGGGTATTAAGCAGGTATTGAGTAGAATCAGAGTATGAGTTATACCTGGGTGCTCCAGTGTATTTATAATAGTGTAGAGTGACCTTCAAAGATAAGATAAGTTAGTTATCTTATCTTATCTTTATCTTATCTTCGAGTGAGGTCATCTTATCTTCAAGGGAACCGCCCTTCTCTCTGTAGGCTTGGGCTGCCCTTGTGTTCGAGTCGTGTTCCTCTATTTGGGTCCTTTATTGGGCTTTCCTGTTAGTTTGGCCGAGCTCTTTAGGAAGAGGTCGGATTGTCTGACCTGAAGAGGCCGGTCGCTTTGTCGGTAGAACATCCTGGGTCAGACAGCTCGACCCAGGGTATGAACAGTGCCCCTGCTCGAGTTTGGTCTTTTATCTGGAGGTCGAGCCTTAGTTTTAGGATTTCGAGCCTTCTCGGAAAAAGCTGAACTCGAGCATTTTTTTGCTTTATCTTTCGTGGAGCTCCTTCTTGAATGCGGAACGTTTCTGTTCCGTTTCTTCTGAAAGCGCGTGCTTTTGCATTTAGTGTTTTTTCCTTGGGAATGTGCGAGGGTTTTTAATGCTCTCCATTAATTTCGTTTTTTTTTTTCGTTTCTCTTGGTTTCCTTTATTCAAATTTTGTATCCAAGAGACGGTTTTTCTTTTTCCTGTAACTTCCCTTCTTTTTCGCCGTTTCCTGTCCTGCATTTCTCATTTTCTCTCTTGTGACGCTTTGGCATTCGCTTGGTGCTTCCGTTTTGTGGTCGATTCTCCACTGCTCTTTTTTCAAAGTTTTCTTCCTTCTTCCAGGTTGGCTTTGCTTTTTCTCTTTACCTTTTTATTTCTGCTACTTTTGCTTTTGATTTCTTTGATGACGCTATGATTTTGTACGTTGGAAAGTTTGAACCTTTCTCTTGTTTATGTGCTTGGTTTATTGCTGTGATGCCTGATTCCTGGTCTTCTTTCGTCCTTATGTACGCTTTGGGTGATTTTCCTGGTTCTGGCTTCCTTCTAGGGTTGATTTCCGTACTGCTGTTTCAAAAAAGGTTGTTCCTTTGATAACTTGTTTGTTTCGTTGATGATTTTGCTATACTGGTTGATCACTGCTCTTCAATAGAGATGATGGTTTTTGATGACTTTCTTTTGACTTTTGTTGGGATGTGAAAAGATGTAGGCTTTGTTGGCTTCCCTGAATCTTCTTTCTGGCTCCAAAGGATGCCCCTGAAACCTTTTGGGTTGGGTCCTGGGGTTTCCTTTTCTTGCTTTTCCTAGTTTCTCTATCACCTATATGCTTTAGTTTTGTGAGTTGCCTCCGTTTGTTGCCTCCGTTTATGCCCGAGTTGTTCAATTAGTGTCCGAGGTGTTTTTTGAGTAATCCAATCTTCTTTTCTTCTTGTATGACTAGTTAACCATGTCTTCTCACAAAAATATTGTCGAGGCGTCTTTTAAAGTTCCCGAGGGAATGTCTGACTGGTTGGACTCCCTTTTGCTGTTATGTGTATCTCTGGCTAATTCGGAGTTCTGTGCGGCACTTAGAAAACACCATCAGATATGTAGTAGTGAGAATCAAGAATGCAATTATGAGTTGGTGGCACCTGACTCTAATTACCGGGTCTGCTTTCCTACTTTGACCCAGGGGAGCGTCCTTTCTTCTATGCATATGATTTCTTTTTTAGCCAGATGGATATTACTCTTCCTTTTTCTTCCTTTGAGACCGAGTTGTTGTGGTCTTGTAACGTGGCCCCATCTCAACTTCACCCAAATTCTTGGGGTTTTATTAAGATTTTTCAGATGGTTTGTCATGAATTCGGCATTAAGCCCTCTTTGACTCTTTTCCTGTATTTGTTTGTGTTGACCAAACCTGGGACTACCAAAAAGAAAGCTTCTTGGGTTTTTTTCAGGTCGGCCCAGGGGCATAAAGTCTTCTCCATGTATGATGAGTCTTTCTACGATTTTAAGAATTACTTTTTCAAGGTCTGAGCTGTTGAAGGAGCTCGCCCTTTCTTCCTAGATGAGAATGACGAGCCTCGTTTTCCTCTAGAGTGGCAGAGAAATGTAGTTGTGTCTAGTTATACCTGGGAGATGCTAGATGAGGTCGAGCAGGCCTTTGTTACTGCTTTGGAGGATATTTGGAGGGAACCTCCTCATCTTGAGACTAAGAAATTTCTGGGGGATCCGTCCTTGATTCGTGCTGTGCTGGGTATTTTATAGACTGTGCTCTCCTGTCTTTGTTTTCTTGCTTTCTTTTCTGGGTATTCATAAGTCATTTGTATTTTTCTTTGTTTTTCAGAGATGTCAAAGAATAATGACTCACTGAAGGACTTTAAGAAGGCGAGGAAAGCTACCGCGACTCAAAGCGTCCCAGCCAAGGTGGTCGGGGAAGGGTCCTCCCAGGCTTTGTCGAAGCCGTCTGTCCCGAGCTTTCCTGGGCCGAGGAGGATGATCCCGACCCCTCGGGATCGTTTGGTTGATCCGCCTTAAACTTCAGTTGGTACCTCTACTCCTTCAATTGCTCCTCCTCCAAAAAGACCTCGGACTATCGAGCCATTTAATCTTGGTGCTCATGACTTTGATGCAGTTGGATTTGTGGAGCAACAGATTGCTCCCTATGGTGTCATGCCTACTAACAATGTATCCATTCTTCGTCATTTGGATTATATTACCCAGAGCGGTATTACGCTGGCACATATGGGAGCGGCTCTATACCGAACTGCTCAAGATCTTCCTATTCATGCTACCAAGACTTTTATGGAGGAGGCGAAGTCAGAGTTTGATCGAATCAAGGGTTTGAAGGAGGAGCTCGAGGTGAAGGTGTCTGTGCTGGAAAAGGAGCTGAAGGGGGAGAAGGCCCGGTCTGTTGGTCTGGCGGCTGCTGCGCAACTGGCCGAAGATACGGCACTAAAACATAAGGATAGCTATGTTACCACTTATAAGGAGCTGATGGGTCTTAGGGAGGAGTTTGAGTCTGCCCGAGCTGATTATGCCAAGCTCCAAGGTCGTCTTGTAGGCAGTGTAACTGCTGCTTATGAGAATCTGATGGAGCAGTTCCGGATTGTTGCCCCTGATACCGATTTGACTCTTGTTAGTCTTGATAACGTAGTAAAGGATGGCAAGATTGTCCCGGATGATCCCGATGATGACATCGAACCTCCTCATGTGCCTTCTCTTAAAGCTTTTGCTATGGCAGTTTCTTCAGTCCCCTCGACCGTGGTTGAGCCAGATCTTGATTGTCAGATCTTGAATCGAGGCGACGGAACAGTGGATGCGGTGCCTCTCCAGACTCGCCCTCCTTCTCCCCAAGATGCTGCTACTGGGAAGCCTTTGGATCCTCTATGATTTCTCTATCATGTTTGTGTATAGCCCATTTGTGGGCTTTTGAACTCTTTATCTTTGTAACTGGTGTTTTTGTGACTTGTTTGATACTTCCTTTGGTTGCTCGTTTAGCAACTTTATTTTGAAAAACAAAGTAGTTCTCGAGCTTCCTGGGCTGGTCTTTGATGGCCTCTGGAGTTTATTATCATAACTTAGTAGCTTTTATATCATGTCTGCTTGCACTTATCTTGGTACCTTAGTAGGCTGAGATTTTGTCCAACATAATCATCTTGATTATTTGGTTTGATTTCGTTTGTAATTTCTGTGTCCTGGGCTTGACTTCATCATGTCAGATCCTATCGAGTTTGCTTGGTAATCCTCTTTTTTGGACTTCGTTCAGGTCTCTTTTTGGGGATTACCTTTGTAGCTTTTTCTTTCCAGGCCGACTTTGTCACGTCGGACCCTGTCGAGTTACTTGATAATCCTCTTTTTTGGACCTCGTTTTAGGTCTCTTTCAGGGATTATCTTTTGTAACTTTTTTCTTTCCGAGCCGACTTTGTCACGTTGGGCCCTGTCGAGTTACTTGATAATCCTCTTTTTTGGACCTCGTTTTAGGTCTCTTTCAGGGATTATCTTTTGTAACTTTTTTGTAGGAGTCCGACTTCCTCATGTCGGGCTCTTCGAAGTTATAGTAATCCACTTTTATAGGGTTGGCCAGACCTCTTTCCAGGGCTTTACTTGTAACTTGGGTTTTTATGGCTGGTCTGACTTTTTGTGTCGGCCAGTCTTTAAGTTATTTTATAGCAATCCATTTTATTAGGTCCTCGTCAGGTCCTTTCTATGGATCACTTTCTATAACTTCTTGCATTATTTTGTTTTCATCTTTGCCGATTTTGTAGAATTTGGGTTTTTAGCCCTCGTTTTTATCGTGATCGCGCAGTGAATTCGTTTTTCACTTTTTGTCGATCTATAGCTTTATAATCGGGCGATGAATGTTTTCAGAATAATACAACTTGAGCATTTGTAGAGAATCTGAACAAATTTTATTAAAGGAAAATGCAAATATACATGAGGAATTAATTTCCTAAGTCGGGTGATTTGTAGGTCTTGGCAGGGCGCCTCGTTAAAAAACTTTTTTCAAGAAAAAGAGTGCGCCTTGTCCAAGATCTTTTATCATCCCTAGCTATAGTACCTTCTTAGGTTGCAGGCGTGCCATGATTTAGGAAGCTCTCGCCCGTCGAGTTCGGAAAGTTTGTAGTAGCCCTTTCCCAAGATTTCTATGACTCGGAAGGGTCCTTTTTAGTTTGCAGCTAGCTTTCCTTCTCCAGGTCGAGTTGTTCCTATATCGTTTCGGATTAGGATAAGGTCATTTTCAACAAAGGCTCGCTGTATTACTTTTCGGTTGTATCTGGAGGCCATTCGTCGTTTCAACGCTTCTTCCCTTATCCGAGCTCTTTCTCGGATTTCCGGAAGTAAATCGAGCTCTTCTCTTTGGAGTTGGGAATTGGCTTTTTCACTATAATGGATTACTCTGGGCGTTCCTTCTTCGACCTCCACTGGGATCATCGCCTCCATTCCGTAAGCTAATCGGAAAGGTGACTCCTTTGTCGTGGAATGTGGAGTCGTTCGATATGCCCACAGGACTTGTGGGAGCTCCTCAGCCCAGGCTCCCTTTGCATCATGTAATCTCCGTTTTATCCCTGCTAATATAACTTTGTTAGCAGCTTCGGCTTGCCCATTGGCTTGGGAGTTCTCGACAGAGGTGAATTGTTGTTTTATATTCAGGTCGGCCGCTAGTTTTCTGAAGCCTGCGTCTGTGAACTGGGTACCATTGTCTGTAGTGATGGAGTATGGAACTCCGAACCTTGTGACGATGTTTCTATACAGAAATTTCCGACTTCTTTGAGCTGTGGCATTAGCTAGGGGTTCTGCCTCGATCCATTTTGTGAAGTAGTCTATTCCTACTATGAGGAATTTGACTTGTCCTAATCCTTGAGGAAAAGATCCGAGGAGATCGAGTCCCCATTTTGCGAATGGTCAAGGTGAGGTTACGCTGATGAGTTCCTCTGGCGGAGCGGTGTGGAAGTTGGCATGCTTTTGACATGGCGAACATGTCTTTACGAATTCTGTGGCTTCTTTTTGTAGGGTTGGCCAATAGAATCCTGCCCGTAGTACTTTTTGGCGAGTGCTTGCGCTCCGAGATGATTGCTACAAATGCCATTGTGTACTTCTTCTAAGATATCCTTAGTGTTGGGAGTCGGCACGCATTTTAGCAATGGTGTTGAAATCCCTCTTTTGTATAAAGTATTATTTATGATGGTATAATATTGTGCTTCCCGTTTTAACCTCTTTGCCTTTTTTTCCTCTGTAGGGAGGGCCTCTGTGGTGAGGTAATTAATTATAGGGGTCATCCATCCCTGATCGCGATCTGTTATGGCTAAGACCTTTTCTTCTTCTGAGATTGATGGCTTCTGTAGAATTTCTTGGATAAGGCTTCTATTGTTGCCTCCTAGTTTGGTGCTGGCTAGTTTTGAGAGTGCATCGGCCCGGGCATTTTGTTCTCGGGGTATGTGTTGAATCTCATACTCTCCGAGTTATCCGAGCTGTTCCCTGGTTTTGTACAGATATTTTTTCATAGTGGGATCTTTGGCTTGGTAGCTGCCTGTTATTTGTGAAGTGACTACCTGTGAGTCGCTGAAGATGATAAGTTTTTGAGCTCCAACCTCCCTAGCCAGCTTCAAACCAGCTAGTAGTGCCTCATATTCCGCTTGATTGTTTGAGGTAGGGAACCCAAATTTGAGGGAGAGTTCGATTTGGGTACCCTGATCGCTTTCAATTATTACGCCTGTGTCACTTCCCGTTTTATTTGAGGAGCCGTTCACATATAGATTCCATTCTGTGGGGATTTCTGGTGTGTCCGTGAATTCCGCAATAAAGTCGGCCAGATATTGAGATTTGATGGCCGTCCGAGCTTCGTATTGAAGGTCAAATTCGGACAACTCGACTGCCCATTGCAAGATTCTACCTGCCAAGTCTATTTTCTGTAAGATTTCTTTTATGGGCTGGTTGGTTCGAATTTTAATGGTGTGAGACTGGAAATATGGGCGAAGTCGTCGAGATGTTATTATGAGAGCGTAAGCGAACTTTTTTATTTTCTGGTAGTTCTGCTCGGACCCTTGTAATGCTTTGCTGATGAAGTATATGGGTTGTTGCCCACTGTTGTCTTCTCGGACCAGTGCTGAGGCTATTGCCCGATTTCCTACTGCGAGGTACAAGAAGAGTGGTTCTCCTTCCCGTGGCCGACTTAATATTGGTGGCTGTCCCAGAAATTTTTTGAAGTCTTAGAAGGCTTGCTCACATTCAACTCCTTTTCCTTAGAGTGGCGTAGAAGGGGAGAGATCTTATTACGGATCCCGCCAAGAATCTGGACAAGGCTGCCAACCGCTCGTTGAGTTGTTGTACCTCTTTGATACAAGTCGGGCTTTTCATGTCGAGTACGGCCCTGCACTTGTCCGGGTTTGCCTCGATTCCTCTCTGTGTGATCATAAAACCCAAGAATTTACCAGCTTCTACTGCGAAGGTACATTTTGTGGGATTGAGTCGCATGCTGTGTCGTCTTATGGTGTTGAATACTTGTGTCAGGTCGGATAATAACATCTCTTTGTTTTGCGTCTTCACTAGCATGTCGTCTACGTAGACCTCCATGATCTTTCCGATGTGATCCAAAAAAACTTTGTTCATTAATCTTTGGTAAGTGGCTCCCGCATTTTTTAGACCGAAGGGCATAACAATGTAGCAGTAATTTGCCTTTGGGGTTAAGAAAGAGGTTTTTTCTTGGTCGGGTGGGTACATTGGGATTTGGTTATATCCCGAGTATGCGTCCATAGAGGAGAGGTATTTGTATCCGGAGGAGGCATCTACTA
This sequence comes from Arachis duranensis, assembly GCF_000817695.3. Classification (NCBI taxonomy): domain Eukaryota; kingdom Viridiplantae; phylum Streptophyta; class Magnoliopsida; order Fabales; family Fabaceae; genus Arachis; species Arachis duranensis. The sequence continues at coordinate 98,455,242 of NC_029780.3, forward strand.
GTGCGTCGATGTTTGGGAGTGGATAAGGATCTTTCAGGCAAGCTTTGTTGAGATCGGTATAGTCGGTGCACATTCTCCACTTCCCATTTAACTTTTTTACCAAAACGACATTAGCAAGCCATAACGGGTATTTTACTTCTCTTATGAAGCCTGCCTCCAGTAGAGCTCGTACCTGTTCTTCCACTGCTTGAGAGCGTTCTGGTCCTAGCTTTTTGCGCCTTTGTTGTACCGGCCGAGATCCTGGGTAGACTGCTAGCTTATGGCACATTAGTTTGGGATCTATGCCTGGCATGTCTGTGGCTTTCCATGCAAAGAGGTCGGCGTTGTCGCGTAGGAACAGTATGAGTGATTCTTTTATGTCCCCTTTTAGGAGTGTGCCGATGTTAGTTATTTGGTCTGGGGTGTTCCGGATCTGGATTTTCTCTATTTCTCCTTTAGGTTGTGGACGGAGCTCCTCCCGCCTCTGAACTCTACCGAGCTCGATTGTGTGGAATTCTTCTCCCCTGCCTCTGAGGTTTAGACTTTCGTTGTAACAGCGGCGCGCCATCTTCTGATTTGCCTTTACTGTGGCTATTCCTTCGGCGGTTGGGAATTTGATACATAGATGCGGAGTCGAGACTATTGCACCGAGTTAATTTAACATTGCCCGACCTATTAGGGTATTGTAGGCTGAGCTTACGTCAACGACGATGTAATCTATTTTGGGTGTTCTTGACTGACTTCCCTTTCCAAAAGTTGTGTGGAGTGTGATGTATCCCATTGGTTGAACCGGGGTATCACCTAACCCGAACAGGCTGTCCAGATATGCTCTGAGTTCTTTTTCTTCTAAGCCGAGTTTGTCGAAGGCAGTTTTGAATAAGATATCGGCAGAGCTCCCCTGGTCTATCAGTGTGCGATGAAGATTTTTGTTTGCCAGTATAATAGTGATGACCATGGGATCGTCATGCCCTGTCGCGATGCCGGATGCGTCTTCCTTGGTAATAGTGATTGCTGGGATGTCGGGTGCTTCCTTCCTTTTTGCGACATGATATACGTCTTTGAGATGTCTTTTGCGGGATGATTTGGAGATTTCTCCCCCGGCAAATCCGCCGTGTATCATGTGGATGTGTCTTTCTGGCGTCGGGGATGATCGCGTAGTTGGTCCGACATCTTCTGCTCTTCTTCTTTTCCTTTCTTCATCCTCATGGGTGGCCAGGTATCGATCTAGCTTTCCTTCTCGTACAAGATTTTCTATGACATTTTTTAAGTCAAAACACTCATTGGTGGAGTGCCCGCGGATCTGATGGTATTCATAATATTCAGCCCGGTTTCCTCCTCTTTTTTTGCCTTTGAGTGGTCGAGCTGGTGGTATTTTTTCTGTGTTGCAAACCTCTCTGTAGACATCCACGAGAGACACCCGAAGAGGGGTGTAAATGTGGCATTTTTTTATTTTCTCTCCATGTCGGTCTTCCTTTTTTCTGGAATCTTTGTCTTTATCCCGAGGGGTGAACCCTGCTTTTGAGGTCTCTCCTAATCGGGAGTTTTCCTCCATGTTGATGTATTTTTCCACTCGCTCCTGTACCTTGTTCAGGGATGTGGGGTACTTCTTTGATATGGATTGACTAAAAGGCCCTTCTCGCAGGCCATTAATGAGACCCATGATGGCAGCTTCTGTTGGAAGGTTTTGTATATCCATGCATGTTTTGTTGAATCTCTCCATGTAGTTACGCAGGGTTTCCCGCTCTCCTTGTCTGATTCCCAGTAAGCTCAGCGCATGTTTTGCTTTGTTCTTTTGGATGGAGAATCTGGCCAGGAACTTTTTGGCCATGTCGTCGAAACTCGAGATGGATCTTGGAGGGAGGTTATCGAACCATTTAATTGCCATTTTTGTTAAAGTAGTTGGAAAGGCTTTGCAACGAACTGCATTTGAGGCATCGGTGAGGTACATTCTGCTTCTGAAGTTGCTGAGATGATGGCTGGGATCCGTAGTGCCGTCGTACAAGGTCATGTCTGGGAGTTTAAAGTCTTTTGGGATTCTTATCTTCATGATCTCCTTGGTGAATGGATCTTGGTCCTTGCGGGAGCTATCTTCGGGAGTGGATTGGCTGGCTTTAGTTTTGACATCAGCTTCAAGTTTTAGGAGTTTGTTCTCCAATTCCCGGCGTCGCCTTATTTCTCTTTGTAGATCCTTCTCGGCCTCTCGTTGACATAGAGCATCTTCCTCAAGTTGTTTTAACCGGTCTTGAAATGCCTCCAGGGCTTCCTCATTTGGGGAGTGTCTTTTGGTGTAGTGTCCGCATTTTTGTGCGGCATTCTATCCTCTAGATCTGAGCCGTGGTTGTTGTCATGGTCGTCCACCATGGTGCTGGAATGACTTCCAGGTTCCCCGGTAATGGCACCAATATTCCGAGGGTTACCTGAAACTGTAGGTCGATCTCGGTCGAGATCTTCTGTGTGGGTCAGAGCTGTTATTGTCTGACTTGTGGGACTTGGTGATGGTGCTGATCATTTGTCCTTGGAGGGTGGGGGATACCTGCAAGGGACTTCGATGCTTAAGTTAGCAAGGGTATTAAGCAGGTATTGAGTAGAATCAGAGTATGAGTTATACCTGGGTGCTCCAGTGTATTTATAATAGTGTAGAGTGACCTTCAAAGATAAGATAAGTTAGTTATCTTATCTTATCTTTATCTTATCTTCGAGTGAGGTCATCTTATCTTCAAGGAAACTGCCCTTCTCTCTGTAGGCTTGGGCTGCCCTTGGGTTCGGGTCGTGTTCCTCTGTTTGGGCCCTTTATTGGGCTTTCCTGGTAGTTTGGCCGAGCTCTTTAGGAAGAGGTCGAATTGTCTGACCTGAAGAGGCCGGTCGCTTTGTCGGTAGAACATCCCGGGTCGGACAGCACGACCCAGGGTATGAACACTACCTATAGTGGGATTAATAAATTGGTGCGACAATTTGTATGGAGTGGTGCAGCCAACACTCAGGATCTACATCTAACTTCATGGAAAGCTCTCACCACTCCTAAGAGATTTGGTGGTATTGTACTTATCTTGTAAATTTAGCAACATTGAAAAAATTAGTTTGGCAACTAATTCACAATCAAGAAAAATTTTAGGTTTAACTTTTGATATGTAAGTATCTATCAAATAGAAACATCTTTGATATGCAAGTAGGGAATCAATCATCCCCGATCTGGAAAGCTATTATTAAAGCAATCACTGCACTAAAGGATGGATTTTCTTGGTGATGCACCACTAATTCATGGTACATTCTGTGCTTAATTGAGTGAATTTTATCCACTATTCTCACATTTATTCACAGAATTCGCATGTTCTACACTTTCCTTCCTAATTTTGTGCTGTGATTGAAAACATGTTTCTTTGGCCTTAAATTTGCTATGTTTAATCCTCTCTTATTACCATTCGATGCCGTGATATGTTTTCTGAGTGTTTTCAAGGTTTATAAGACAGGAATGGCATAAAGGATAGAAAGGAAGCATGCAAAAGTGGAAGGAATACAAGAAATTGAAGAAATCGCTAAACTGTCAGCCCTAACTTCTTTGTATTCGATCAATCATAACTTGAGCTATAGAGATCCAAATGAGGCAGTTTCAGTTGTGTTGGAAAGCTAACATCCGGGTCTTCAAAATGATATAAAATTTACCATAGTTTCCTGGCGTTTAAAGATGTGTACACGTACGCATGGATAGTGCGATTTTTGGGCTGCTGTACGTATCAGAAATCGCTGGGGGCGATTTCTGGGCTGGTTTTGACCCAGTTTTCGGCCCAAAAAACTCATATTAGAGGCAACAGAGTGGAGGAATCAGGAGACACTTCTCATTATTCACTTTCCATAATTTTAGGTTTTAGATGTAGTTTCTAGAGAGAGAGAGGCTCTCTCCTCTCTCTAGGTATTAGGGTTTATCTTAGTTTTAGATTTATTTCTTCTTAATTCCAGGTTCAATTCTAGGTTCAATGTTCCTTTAATTTAGTTCTCTTATACTCTCATTTATTCTAGTGCTTTAGTTTATCTATTCCTCTTGTTGAATTTACTTTATCGATTCTCCGTGTTGGATTCAGTTTCCTTATTAATGCAATTTGAGGTATTTTATGTTATTGCTTCTTCCTTCATTTGTTTTCATTGATGTTTGCAATTAGTTGTTTAGATTTAATATTCTCTTATTAATTTTCTATGCTTTTATTTTGTGCCTTCCAAGTGTTTGATGAATTGCTTGAGAGGATTTTAATTTAGACTTTTATGTTCTTGGCTTGGGATGGTAACTTAAAAACTCTTGAGTTACTAATGTCCAAGTAATTAATGATTGGAGCCATTAAATCTAGTTCTCATTAATTGAAAACACCAAAAAGATACAATCTCATAACCAATAATAAATATACTTCCCTGCAATTCCTTGAGAGACCACTCGAGGTTTGAATACTTCGGTTACACCAAACTTTTGTATGAAAGGATTATTGTTGGTTTAGAAACTATACTTGCAACATGAATCTATTGTAAAATTCTAGACCACACACAAATCCGTTCATCAAAATGGGGCCGTTGCCGGGGAGTTGCAAACGGGTGCCTTATTATTGGTTACTGTAAATATTTGCTTTTTGCTTGTTTGTTAGTCTTTGTTAGTTTTCGGACTTAGTTGCTTATTTTTATTAGTTTTTGCTTTTATTTGCTACTATGAATTCTCACCCCTTTGGCTATGAGTTTGGTTCAAACTATATTGCAGAAAATGGAAGCTACAATGAGAACATGCATCAAGGATGGGACAATCAAAGATGGGAGGAGCCACAAGCATATGCTCAACCTTCTTGGCAACAACCTTCTCCGGTCTCATATAGGTATAACTCCAATCCTAATGCATACCAATCCAATGGATGTGGTAGTCCTTCTTGTATGTGTTAACAACCACCACTACATACCTATGAACCCCCTCATCAACATAATTTTGAACCACCATACTCACAAGTCCCTTACCACCAAACACCTCCATATGATCCTAACCCATATCTACTATACCAACCACCATACGAACCATATGAACCATACTTAGAACTACCCCCATTCCAACATGATTACTCTCATGAACCACCACCTCAATATTTACCATCTCCATGCCCTTACCAAGAAGAATCACCTTCCTATTATGAACCCTTTCTCCAAAATAATAAACCTTCCCATCCACCCCAACCTCCACTGGATGGCAACACCCTTAGTGTTATTCACCAAGGGCAAATAAAGCTTCAAACCACACTTACCTCTACTCTCACTAGTCTCACCTCTACTCTCCAAGCTCTTATATCCCGTGTGGATGCACCAATACAAGAGTAACATGATCACAATTATGCTATTGACACGGAATAAAAGAAGCACGAGGAAGCCCAAAAGGCGGAAGTAGTAGAGACCCTTGAAGAAAGTTGTAAAAAGGTGGAAGTCATCAAGGAGGGGTTCGATTTTGTACTAGAATAACCGGAGGAAGCCGTAATTATTGAAGAGGAAGAAGTGGTTGAAGATCTAGGAGATGCTGAACCTCCATAGGAATCTAGAGTTGTAGAGTATTCCTCCGATAAGCTTGCAATTGATGTTGAGGAGGATAGTGCACAACCTCCAAGGCATGTTCCCTATGAAGAATTGGATGGAATAGATCAAGAGGCAATTTCCCTTGGTGATGATGATCATGAATTAAGCCACCCTAGTGATGAACTTGCATCCGCAATTGAACCCCTTGAGTTTGAAGAACCTTCCCCAAGTGAATCTGAAAATGATGTTGAGGTAGACTTTTCTCAACCTCCAACTTATGACTTGAGTGAGGGGGAAGAATTAGAAGAATTTGATCACGGCGCGGTTGAAGTTGAAGAGGCTTGCAAGGAGGTGGAAGAATTCAAAGAAGAACACAAGGGAGTGGAGCTTGTAAGGCCATTGGAAACACCTCTCCCCAAGCCATCGCCATCCATCCTTGAATTCAAGTGGGTAAAGCTCTTATCTCTAAACTTTATAATCCTACTTGAATATGGTTTTTTTGAGACGGATGGGCAACTCAAAGCTCTTTGTGGCTTTAAGAGTAAAAGAGAGATGGTTAGTGGTTGGCAACATAATCCTAGGTTCATTATGGTTGGAAGCTCAAAGTCTAAATGCTAAGGTTGGTGTAGAGCTCAATTGAATGGGTCTAGGAAGTTCTTTGGATGTCTCAGTGAGAATTCAGATTACTTGCCACTTGATCGGAAAAATGATGATCAACAAGAAGACGGGTGCAAAAGCAACGTTTGGGACCCCGGAATTCATTCTAGCGATCAACACTCTTGGGGCCTTGTCACTTGTTTCAACTTGCTTGAAGGCTTTATACGCCTAGTTTGGGATCCCGAAGGCTATTGAAATTGCAAGCATTGGTGGGGATTCCTGGATGAGTTCAAGCACAAGCCACCATGACAAGGAGCTCACCAAATGTCCAACTTAAGGACAATAACTAAAAGTGCTAGGTGGGAGGCAACCCACCATGGTATGATCTTCCCTTTTTATTAGTTTCATTTCATTTTTACTAGTGTTATTTCTCAGTTCTTTATATTTACTTCTGTAAAAAAAAAAATCCTTCGAAGCGCAAGCGTCTAGGACGCATACACGTCAGCTGTGAATGCGAAAATTTTAGGTATTGAACAGAGAGTTACGCAGGAGTAGCGTAGGAACCACACCTTGCGCACAGGCAAGTCCACGCGTACGCGTATCTCACACTTGCGCGTCACTTGCGATTTTGGTACCCCATGCGTATGCGCCTAGCACGCGCACGCATGCATCAGGGAATCGGCATAAATATGTTTTGAACAGAAAGTTGTGATGGCCTGGCACTGGCATCGTGCGCGAGTCACAGATCCACTCACACATACGCGTCCCTCACGCGTACGTGTCCCTCTCATTCTCAAACCACCCACGCGTGAACGTGTCTGACGCGCATGCATCGTATGCAAATTTTGATTCCTATGCTATGCGAACAGAGAGTTGTGCGTGCGCGTGGTGGGCTTCACGCAACTGGGATGCCCTTGGGCACGCGTACGCGTGCCGGACGCTTACTTGTCGCCTTCACTTTTGCGCGACCCACGCGTCCACGTAAGGTACGCATGCGCGTCGCATGCGCCGCATCATTAAACCAGCGCGTCGCCCAGTTTCAATTATTCCCTCTTCCCAAATCCTAATTCTCTCTCAATTCTAACTCTTTCTTCTCCTCCCTTCTCATCCTTATTCTCTTTCATCCTCTTTTACATACTGCATTTGCATACTTTCCTTCATTGCATTTTAAGTTTATTCATACTTCTATCTCCTTTTCTAATTTCGTCTTTTACCATTGGTGTTAAATGTTCTTATTCAACTGTTACATCTTTTCTTGAATTATTTTGGTGCTTCGTGACTTGTTTTAAACTGTTGGGTGTTATTAATTATAAGTCAATGCTGATTTTTATGATACTTGTATTCCATTTGCATTGATATGCTCTTATATTGTCTTTCATTATCCACACTCTCTCCCCTATTATTGCAGTTTTTGCACTATTTATATGCCATTTGCTTCTACTGTTTTCTCACTTGCATGTTATAGCTACCATGTAGTTGAGATTCTCATTATTTGGCATCAACCCACCCATATTCTATTTGTTTTCCTATCTTTGTTTGTAGGTTACTCTTCTTACCTTCTTTCTTCTTTCAGGATGGCCATCAAGAAAGAAAAAAGGAAGAGCTTTTAAATGGGGTGAACAACAAGTCCATCTGTACATTCCATTAAAGAAAGAGCAGCAGTTGTCGCTCACTGTAATACCCGGTCTAACCGAAATTAGTTAAATAATAAGTTAAATAGGAGCGAATATGGTTGGAAGATTTGGCAATTGGAATTTGATGATTTAAATATGATATTTGGATTCAGTGAATTTTTCCGAGTCAGAAAACATAGTTTTCTGCGTAAAAGCGCACAGTGGAATTTTGACCGGAAGTACTGGCTGAGATCTGTCTGGTACTGCAGCTGAGAAAATTGATTATGAGTAAATAAGATTAAGAAATGAGGAATTATAATTAGGGGAGGTAGAAATATTTGAAGTGCGATTTAGAGCGCTAATCTTAAAGGTTTTGGTCCAAAATTGGGCCAACGGACAAAAATAAGTGAACTGGGCCTAAGTGGGCCCAAGACCCAACATATATAAACATTAGTTATGAGCATTTCAGCTCATTTTACC
>NC_029780.3:98463473-98466727 GCF_000817695.3 Arachis duranensis
CTCATTCTCTAAATTTCTATCTAAGTTTTGTGGTGAGTATTCTATTCATCTCTGCCCAGTTTTCGAAATTTCCCATTGCTACACGTTTTTGGGAAGTTAGTGTTGAAATCTTGTGATTTTGGGTGTTTAGGGATACTCCAACATGGATTCTAAGTGAGTTCTATCCTTACTTCATATGGGCTGAGGTAAGAAGTGCTCAAACCCTTGTGATTTGTTATTTTTATGAGCCCTAGGTTGATGTATGTATGTGATATTGGTTATGTTAGTGTAGTTGATGGTTTTGGTGCACAATTGGGAGATTGGTGTTGCTTGAGGAGCTTTGGTGAGGCTTGGGGCTAAGGTTGGTGGAGACTTCCAAAGAAGAGGCTCAATTGATTTGGCTACAAGAGGTACGGTTTAAGCTTCATTTAAGTACCGTGTGGTGTGATGAGAATTCCTAGGCTAAATGCCCCTAGGATTAAGTTTGGATTGTGTAAATGGTTGATGCTAATATGCATAGTTGGTATGTAATGTGAACTGATGATTGGGTTGAGAATTGTGTGGCCTTGTATGCTTGGTGTATTAAAAAATTGATGTATTGGGCAATGAGTATTAATTTGTGGTTTATGCATTTAAATTGTGAAATTGGGCTGGAGGCCGTAAATTTTGGGCCGGAGGCCAGAAAGAGGTAAGGGAGGTAAGTTGATGTGTGCATTGTATGATGACACAAGTGATTGGATGAATTTCATATAATGAATATGCGAATGATTGGGTTGATTGTTGAATAATAAGATTTGAGGAGTTGGAAGGTGAAATTATGTAGATGAGGTATGTTTGGTTTTGGTTGAGATATATTATGTGGTCATGTATGTGAGTATGATTATTGATGCCTTGATGGTATGATAATGCATGAGAGATGTGTATGTTGTGATATATGCTTGAGGAATGATTAAGGTTGATTTGTGGGTGAAACCACGTGATAGTGATTATGATATTGATTATGTATAATGATGGTTAATTGGAAATAGTATTGTTGGAAATTGAGATGAGGAAGGGTGTATGACATGTTGATATGTTTGTAATTTAGCAATTTGCTTGAAATGGGTAAAGATGGTTATATGGCGGTTTTGTGAATCGTGGTAAAGTGTTAATGTATGAGTTGAGGAGGCTTGATGTTGATTTTGGTATATCTTGATTGATTTCAAAAAGGGTTGAAACTAGCATGTTTTGGTTGATTTTAAAAAGGGTTGAAAATGGATTGTTTTGAAAAGGGCACCTTGTGGTTTTGTATGAAAACATGGTTTTTGGGCATACTTTGATGGGACATAACTTGGACTCTGGATCTCCGTGCTTTGATGGGACATAACTTAGACTACGGATCTCTGTTTTGTGCCAAATCTGTTTAGAAATGAAATTGGATCCGGGATGTCCATGCTGTTCGAAGAACGGGTGAAAAACGATTTAAAATGAGAAAGTTATGTCCGTCGGAAGATTGGGGTTGAATCTGTGAATTCTGCAGCTTTTAACTTAGAAACTTTTTAGCAGAATGACCCTCCACGCGTAGGCGCACTTGGCGCGTACGCATCGTTCTTCGAGAAGGCACCATCCACATGTGCGCGTGGTGTGCGCGTGCGCGTCGATGCGCTGCACCCAATGCCCAGCCATTTTCCCGAGAGCTGTGCCAGAGTTGTGCCAGTTTTGTGCCTGGGCCGCAAATGCACCCACGCATACGCGTGGCTGACGCGTACGCGTCGTCTGGCTGTGTTTCAAATCCGCGCATCCGCGTGTATGACGCATACGCGTCGATGAGCTTTGTGGCCATCTACGCGTGCGCGTGGAGTACGCGTACGCGTGGCCCTGTTTTCATCCCAAAGTTGATTTTTGAGTATTAAAAGCCAAATCTCATACTTTTAAGCCTCCGATCTCACCCCTTATGTATTAAATCATTATGATATGCCTAGCAATGATAAAGGAGCTAGGGGATGTGGTAACTTGCGAGTGAAGCAAGGGGAAAAGTTATGATCAATGATGATCAACGATGATTATATGAGATATGGAGGATGACGGTGGGAGTACCGTGTATGCCATGAGCCGAAGGGCTATATTTATTGATAAATGGCTGGTTCTTGATTGAGCTGAAGGCCTATATTTATTGATAAATGAATGGTTCTTGATTGAACCATGAGCCGGATGGCTGAGTTATTACCGGGTCACGGCAAAGCCATTATTGATTATGGCTGAGTATAAATGCATATATGATTAATAAATGAATGTGTTAAATGGATAATAATGGAAAATGTTGAAATGTGATGTGTAACCCCGGGTAGTAGGCAGTGGCGTTGTCCACTTGCTTCGGGTATGAGACGGAAAATGATGTTTATGATAAATGAGTTGATTATGGAGTTTTGAATGAATGTAACTCTGATACCTGGGTAGTAGTAAGGGTTGGGGTGCGTCCCACTTGCTCCAGGTTAATGTTTGAGATTTGATAACAATGAGGATTGATAATATGAATTGAGATTGAATGAATATATGTTTGAGATACCTGGGCAGTAGCAAGGGTTGTGGTTCGTCCCACTTGCTCCGGGTTAATGCTTAAGATACCTGGGCAGTAGTAAGGGTTGTGGTTCGTCCCACTTGCTCCAGGTCAGAGATTGTGACGCCTGGGTAGTAGCGGCAGTAGTGGTTAATCCACTCGCTCCAGGTTGAGCTTTTATTCACCCGCCTGGGTAGTAGCCGCAGTAGTGGTTGTTCCACTGGCTCTGGGTTGAGCGGGTAGTAGCAAGGGGGTTGTAGCTCAAACCTACTTGCTCCGCAAGGGGTGTTTCTGTCCAAAGGTTAGCTACCAGGACATGTCGGGTTGGCTATATAACCGACAGATGATATCATCAGCCATAGGGCAGGCATACATTTAATTTGAGCCCCCTGGGTATACGCAGTGATGTGATTTCACTAGCTCCAGGCGAGGGTATGATGTATTGATATAGAGTTGCTGAGGCAGAACAACTGGTGATGGTTTTGCTTATGATTCTGAGTCTTATTCGTGGAAGAATCAGCAAGTTGGGAAACATGTGTAACATGAACCAGATTTAGTATCCCCTTACGATAGATGCCTATTTATGGATTAGTGAGAATCTAGGCTGGATACTTGGTGAAAAGGAGTTTAGGATGCTTAGTGAGTTTTTATTGCAGTGCATTGTATTTATTTGGCACTTTTACCGTACTGGGAACCCATGGGCCCGGGGTTCTCATTCCGTATATATCTCTTGTTTTTC